>NC_060139.1:642318917-642655167 GCF_021461385.2 Schistocerca piceifrons
GCAGAGGAACTAGATGAAGATGACATAGAAGATATGATACTGCAAGAAAAATTTGGCAGAGAGCTGATTAGAGATTAGATTAGATTAATACTTGTTCCATAGATCATGAATACGACACTTTGTAATGATGTGGAACGTGTCAGGTTAATAAAAGATGTCTGTACAAGATATTACATTACACAAAATATTGCATGACACTAATGTTTAAGTTTGTTTTTTTCCTTAATTTATATCTAAAAATTCAGCCAATGAGTAGAAGGAGTTGTCATCTAGAAATTCGTTTAATTTATTTTTAAATGTTGGTTGGCTATCTGTCAGGCTTTTGATGCTGTTTGGTAGGTGACCAAAGACTTTTGTGGCAGCATAATTTACCCCTTTCTGTGCCAAAGTCAGATTTAACCCTGCATAGTGAAGATCATCCTTTCTCCTGGTGTTATAGCTATGCACACTGCTATTACTTTTGAACTGGGTTGGATTATTAACAACAAATTTCATAAGTGAATATATATACTGTGAGGTTACTGTGAGGATCCCTAGATCCTTAAATAGATGTCTGCAGGATGACTGTGGGTGGGCTCCAGCAATTATTCTGATTACACGTTTTTGAGCAATGAATACTTTTCTACTCAATGATGAATTACCCCAGAATATGATGCCATACGAAAGTAGTGAATGAAAGTAGGCATAGTAAGCTAATTTACTGAGATTCGTATCACCAAAATTTGCAATAACCCCAATAGCATACGTAGCTGAAGTCAGACGTTTCAGCAGACCATCAATGTGTTGCTTCCAGTTTAGCCTCTCATCAATGGACACACCTAAAATTTTTGAAAATTCTACCTTAGGTACAGGCTTCTGTTCAAAGTCTATACTTATTACTGGAGTTGTGCCATTTATTGTACGGAACTGTATATACTGTGTTTTATCAAAATTTAAAGAGCGTCTGTTTGCTGAGAACCACTTAATAATTTTGTGAAAAACATCATTTACAATTAAATCACTTAGTTCTTGATTTTTGGGTGTTATTACTATACTTGTATCATCATCAAAAAGAACTAACTTTGCATCTTCATCAATGTGGAATGGTAAGTCATTAATGTATATCAAGAACAGTAAAGGACCTAAGATCGAACCCTGTGGGACCCCGTACTTGATAGCCCCCCAGTTTGAGGAATCAGCTGTTGTTTTAACATTACATGAACCACTTACTTCAACTTTCTGCATTCTTCCAGTCAAGTACGAATTAAACTATTTCTGCACGGCCCCCCTCAAACCATAATGATGTAGCTTATCTAAAAGAATTCCATGATTTACACAATCAAAGGCCTTTGAGAGATCACAAAAAATACCAATGGATGATGTCCGGTTATTCAGAGCATTTAATATTTGATCAGTGAAAGCGTATATAGCATTTTCTGTTGAAAAGCCTTTCTGAAAACCAAACTGACATTTTGTTAGTACTTTATTTTCATAAATATAGGAGGCTACTCATGAATACATTACTTTCTCAAAACTTTTTGATAGAGCTGTCAGAAGAGAGATTGGGCGGTAGTTGTTGACATCCGACGTATCCCCCTTTTTATGCAATGGTTTTACAATGGCATATTTCAGTCTATCGGGGAAAACACCCTGCTGCAAAGAGCAATTACATACGTGGCTGAGAATCCTACTTATCTGTGGGCAGCAAGCTTTAAGTACCTTGCTGGAAATGCTTTCAATTCCGTAAGAGCTTTTACTTTTCAGTGAAAAAATGAAATGTCGTGTGACGAGGGCCTCCCATCGGGTAGACCGCTCGCCTGGTGCAAGTCTTTCGATTTGACGCCACTTCGGCGACTTGCGCGTCGATGGGGATGAAATGATGATGATTAGGACAACACAACACCCAGTCCCTGAATGGAGAAAATCTCCGACTCAGCCGGGAATTGAACCCGGGCCCTTAGGATTGACAGTCTGTCGCGCTGACCACTCAGCTACTGGGGGCGGACTTACTTTTCAGTGAGTTTATTATTTTACTGATTTCAGAGGGAGAGGTTGGTGGAAATACAGTTGTTTCAAACTGCACAGGTATGGCCTCTTCTATTAGTAGCCTTGCCTCTTCTAGTGAAGATGTAGATCCTATTTTCTCCACAACATTTAAAAAATGATTATTGAAAATATTTTCAATTTCTGATTGTTTGTTAGTACACTTGTCATTCAGTTTTATGGCACTAAAGTCTTCCTGTGCCCTTGGTTGCCCTGTTTCCCTTTCAATAATATTCCAAATTGCTTTAATTTTACTATCGGAGTTACTGTTCTCAGACATGGTACACATGCTTCTGGACTTTTTAATAACTTTTCTTAGTATCGCACAATAGTTTTTATAATATTGAACAATTTCGGGGTCAGTACTCCCTCTTGCTGTTAGATACAGTTCTCTTTTACGGTTGCAAGATATTCTTATTCCTTTAGTTAGCCAAGGTTTTTTATATGTTTTTTTGGAATTATGTTTAACTATTTTCTTGGGAAAACAATTTTCAAATACCCTTAAAAATGTATCGTGAAATAAGTTATATTTCAAGTTTGCATCGGGTTCCTTATACACTTCATCCCAGTCTAGCTGCTGTAGTCTTTCCCTAAAGTTTGCAATATTTATACTGTTAATTGAACGCACTGCTTTGAAATTCTGATTTGATATACTGCATGGAGCTATGTCATGTACTGTAACTAGCTGTGCACCATGATCTGAAAGACCATTCTCAACAGGGTAAGCATTTATGTCCTTAAACTTATCTAGGTCTATAAAAAAGTTACCTATCAATGTCATGCTGTTCTTTGTTATCCGAGTAGGAAAATCAATGACGGAGCTCAAATTGAAAGAACTGAGTAATACTACTAGGTCATTCTTCCTATTACACTCTATCAGGGAATCAATATTGAAATTCCCACAAATGATAATTTGCTTCCCCCTGTCTGACAGATAGCACAACAAAGCATCCAAGTTTTCTAGAAATAGCTGGAAATTCCCTGAGGGGGACCTATACACTGTTACAATTATGAAAGTGCCATCATTTAGTTTTAGTTCAGTGGCACATGCTTCCATATGTTGCTCTACACAAAATGTTTTAGTTTCTAAATTTTTTACACTGTGGGAGCTTTTGACATATATGGCAACTCCTCCTCTCATCATATTATCTCTACTTACATGTGCAGCTAATTAGTACCCATTGATGGTAACCTTTAGCATATCAGTGACAATGTAATGCTCAGACAGGCATAGTACATCTATTACATTCTCAGTTTCTATATCTTCTAAACAAAGCAGAAACTCATCAATTTTATTCTTCAATCCCCCAATATTTTGATGAAATATGCTAACAATATTTTTCACTTTACTTTTGTGAGTATCTTGAACTTTTTTAACATCTTTAGTACTTGCCTGGCTGAGTTTCCCACTGGACACTGATCTTACACTAAAATGATCTAAGTCGAAACAAGGTCCCTGGTTTGGTATCCTCGCCGGATTCAGCCTAGCGATCGCGATGGACGAACAAGCTTTGACCCATGTTTCACGTCCACATAGTAAGCAACGTGAACTTAACGTCAGTGACAAGATTCTCTGGCAGAAAAATCTAGGAGTAAAGTGCTGGGTTCTCTCCGCATCCAGTTTTGTTGATGATTACAAAACTTTTTGATCGCCGACGTTACTTTCACACACAGTTACTCGCTTGATCTTGATTTTTTCTCGGTTTGTTATTGCAGCTTTGTTTATACACTGCTGACGATTCTTGTCTTTCATGTCTTGGATTTTTTTCTGTTCGTCCTTTCCGCTCTGCGAACAGTTTTCGCTGCTTGCTATTTGATCCTTTCAGCCACTCACCGTCACCAGAACCAGCTGAACCAAGACCAGGCAGACCTGTCTGACGGATAGAGACCATTGGGCAATATGGAGAGTAGTTGTACTTATAACATCGTAGGAAATCAGCGGAAGGAATCAGTTGTTAATTCCACACGTGCTTAGTACGTTACTAAAGCGGAGACGAAGCTGACTCTCGTCTGCATATAAGCTTGTATCGATGGATCAGAAGTTTCTGAGGCTTTGATAGCATCAGGAATAGCAGCAGTTATGGAAGCGGCTACAACAACAACAACAGCGGGAACGGATGCAACTGCAACAACAGCAAGGGCAATGTATGAGGAGCTCAAACAGAATGCGGAGTCGATCCGAAACGTAAACAATACGGCGACTGACGCGCCGGTGTTCGCCAGTACACTATGCATGGCAGAATGTGACAAAGCATCGGTCTTCCAGTGTCCACAGAACCTGGCCAAGTGCCTAAGAAACTGCTGATTGAGTGAATATCACCAGTATTACCATCAAATTTCAGGTTGATATAGGCGCAGTAATTTCTTGATTAACCAGGAAACCTATCAGCGTTTGTGCACCCTCTGTCTGCAGCCACCATGGGGGTAGGTTCCTTGATTTAGATGGTAAAAGATTCTCTTGATCACCTTGATGATCGTGAGTACACCATCGTCTGTAAACAATTATGCTTCAGACGCATTTACCAGATTTGGTTTCCAGGTACTGGATGTGGTGAAACCGGTATAATACCAAGATTTAGAATCATTATTATAGAATTACTAGCAGTAATTCCGAAGGCAGTAATTCCATAGGCGGTAGGGCCAAAGAGTATGAAGCTCAGATTTCACACAAGCAGACCGCTATGCCAAAATTGTGTCGTGTACAGACAGTCCCGTTCGCAATGCGGGACGCGGTTAAGACTGAATTAGGTTACAGGAATTGGAAGTATTTACGTCTGTCACGGATAGTCAGTGGGTGACTCCCTTCATCACTGTAAACAAATAAAATGGATTCATTAGAATTTGTGCTGATTTTAAGGCTAGAATTAACACACAAAGTGAGATCAGCATTTACCCAACTACGCAGTCAGAGGAACTGTATGCAGAGTTAGCAGTTGGGCACAGGGCTGGTTCGAGACTATTTTTCCACGTGAGTGATTTATCACCTGGCAGCCCCCCTCCATCTCCTCCATACACTTTGTTTGTTTTATCCATATTAGTCTTCGCTACTAATTTTGATACGCACTGTATACAAATGCGGATCATCAGGTTATTATAAGTAAAGCAAGAGCCAACACAGGGAACCTGAGCTCTTCCACTCTCAGCAACCAGCCTTTTAAACCTTTCCTCACAAACTGCCGGTACTCCTAGGTTCACATCCCTGGCCACAGTAACACCTGCTACAACCTGCATGTTAGCCATCATTACCACCAGCAGCTGATGATCTAACTGATGGAGGAATAGCAACCAATGGTAGTGAAGTCACTTCCTCCACTATTGCAATTGGCAACAGTCGCAACACCTAAGCAGCAGATACAACAGGTGGACCAATCAGCAAATTCAACATTAGCCACAAGGATATAAACTCCAGAATCTGAGAAGCTGCTAGAGCCACTGACAGGGATACCACTATAACGCTCCCTTTGCCCTGGTGTGTAAAACATAGGTCTGGTCTTTTGCGACCCTATGCAGCTATTAAAGGGGGGTGTGGAGGTGGAGGGCAATGTAGCACCCACGCAGCATTCAGACATATAGATCGTCATGGACGCTCCAGCGTTGGCCATGCAAAATCGTTTGGTTTCGCGTCCGCAACACAAGTTCCGATCGCCGATGTTACTTTCGCACAGAGTTACTCGCTTGCTCTTAGTTTTGTCTCGGTTTGATATTTTCTCTTTGTATGCACACTGTTGACGATTCTTGAATTTCACGTTTTGAATTTCTCTTCGATTTCTCCTTGCGGATTTGTATACACTTTTTGCTGTCGACCACTCGGTCTTTTCGGCCACTCGCCGTTTTCTCTGACACCGATTCGTGCTATTCCTACGCCTGGGTAATGCGTTACTAAACCTGGAGTATACGACATTTCTTCAAAATTGTTGAGATCATTGCGAGAACCACCCCGACAAATCTATTCCACCTGGCGTGCAAGATAAATGAGACAGGAAAAATGCCGTCAGACTTCAAGAAGAAAGCAGGTGCTGAGAGCTGTGAGTGTTACCGAATTATCAGTGTAATAAGTCATGGTTGCACTATAATGACGCAAATTATTTATAGAAGAATGGAAAAAACTGGCAGAAACCAGTCTCGAGGAAGATCAGTTTCGTTTCCGCAGACAAGTAGGAACTCACGAGGCAATACCGACCATACAATCTTAGATGACAGGTTGAAGAAAGGCAAACATGCCTTTGTAGATTTCAGGTCAGAGAAAAGCAAACCTACATACGAGGTCTGCTTAAAAAATTCGGGAATTTTGTCCACAAAATTTTTCTACGCTTACCTTCTATTTATTGTGAATGGCCTCCTTCGAAATAATGACCTCCACAATTGATACACTGCTCCAAACGCCGTTTCCACTTCCGGAAGCAGTTTTGGTACGCCTCTTGCTGGATCGCGCGAAGCGCCGTCTGCGAATTTTCTTTTGTCTCGTCCATCGTTGCAAATCTTCGTCCTTTCAACGGGGTTTTCAGCTCTGGAAATAAAAACAAAACGTCCGCAGGGGCCAGATCTGGAGTGTAAGAAGGATGAGGCAGCACGGTGATTTCATATTTTGTGCAATAGTCACCCACCAACAGGGATTATTGTGCGGGTTTGTTATTGTGATGCAAGAGCCACGAATTGTCTTGGCACAGTTCACGCCATTTCCTTCTCACTTTTACTCGCAGAGTTCACAATACGGTCCCAATAGTACCATTGATTAACAGTTTGTCCCAGGGGCACGAATTCATGATGAACTAATCCTTCAAAGTCAAAGAAAACTGTCAGCATGACTTTGACATTTGACCTGACCTGACGAGCTTTTTTTGGTCTTTGGGAACCTTTCCCGACCAGTTGTGAAGATTGAACCTTGGTCTCAACATCATAATCGTAGATCCACGTCTCATCACCAGTAATGATTCTCTTAAGGAACATCTCGTTCTCATTTGCGCATCCAAAAGCTCTTTACACATTGCGCGGTGTAGGTCTTTCTGGTATTGACTCATGAGCAGTGGGACGAACTTTGCGGCAAGACGATGCATTGCAAGATGCTGTGACAGGATTTCATGACATGATCCAACTGAAATGTTACATTCTTCTGCAGTCTCTCGGAGAGTCGGTCTTCGATTGGCAGGTATAATTTCGTCGGCGTTCCTGAAATGAGCGTCGTCGGTAGACGTCGAAGGGCGTCCTGAACGAGGCTACTTTTCAACCGTGTGAATCATTCTTAACACCGATATGGCGTAAGCACTCATCATCGTCAGCTTCCTGCATCATTTAGTGTATCTCTGTGAAGATTTTCTTGAGTTTCACCCAAAAGTTCTACCATCTCGAAATTCGAAAACTGTGCGACACGACTTTCTACTCACTAACAGACACTCAACAATGAAACATACGGCAGTTATAAATTAAACACAGACGTGTGCGCTGATACCAATCTCATTTCACTCCAACATACCACTGGCGTGAAATTACAAATGGTCCGGAATTTTTTGAACAAACTTCGTATACAGTTTTTGTAAATTTGGAGAAAGTTTTCGACAATGGTGACTGGACTAAACTTCTTGAAATTTTGAAGAAAGCAGGGATAAAAAGCAGGGAACAAGAGGCCATGTATAACTTTGTACACAAAGCAGACTGCAGTTATAAGAGGTGAAGGACATCAAAAGGAGGAGTGAGTGAGGTAGGGTTATACCGTTCCCCGATCATATCCAGTCTGTACAGTGAACAAACAGTAAAGGAAACAAGTAGAAATTTGGAAAGATAATTAATGTTCAGAGAGAAGAAATAAAAACTTAAAGGTTTTCCATTGGCATTATACTTTTGTTAGAGACAGCAAAGGACGTGGAGGATCAGTTGAACGAAATGGATAGTATCTTGAAAAGAGATTATGAAGTGAACATCAAGGGTAATGGAATATAGTCGAATTAAATGAGACGATGTGAGAGAGATTGGGAAATGAAACACCGAAAGTAATAAATGAGTTTTGTAAGAGGACGGAAGAATAACTAATGGAGGCCGAGGCAGAAAGGATGTAAAATTCAGACTGTCAGCAGCACGAAAACAGTTTCTGAGAATGAGGGATTTGTTAACTTCGAATATACATTTAAATGTTAGGAATTTTTTTTAAGTGTTTATCTGGTGGATAGCCTTTTACAGAGGTGAAACATGGACAATAGCCGGCCGGGGTGGCCGAGCGGTTCTAGGCGCTACAGTCTGGAACCGCGCGACCGCTACGGTCGCAGGTTCGAATCCTGCCTCGGGCATGGATGTGTGTGATGTCCTTAAGTTTAAGTAGTTCTAAGTTCTAGGGGACTGATGACCTTAGAAGTTAAGTCCCATAGTGCTCAGAGCCATGGACAATAAACAGTTCAGACAAGAAAAGAATTTAATCTTTTGAAATCTGATGCTAAAGAGTAATCTGAAGATTAGATGTGTAGATTGCGTTGGTAATGATTAAGTACTGAACAGAAACTGAGAGAAAAGAAATTTATGGCATGACTTGACTAAATGAAGGGATCGTTTGACAGGCAATATATTCTGAGGCACGCGGGAATCATCAGTGAGGGGAATAAAGAAGGGACACCAAGAGGTGAACACAGTAAGCAGCTTCAGTAGGATGTGGGTCGCAGTAGTTATTCGGAGATGAAAAGGATTGCACAGGATAGAGCAACAGAGAGAGCTGCATGAAATCATTTGGTTCGCGAACATTTTCCCACACAAGTGTCACTTGCCCTTGGCCTCCTTCCCCCCCCCCCCCCCCCCCACACACACACACACACAGTACTTGCCTTTCCTCGGGCTCCTCTTGGTAAGATCTTTAGAAATAAATCCAAATCTATTGATTGTGGAATTCAGTTTTTTTTCATTTAAAATATGTACTACATACAAATTCCTCTGCAACAGATATTCAATTCGTGAATCTTCTTCCAGCGCTAAATATTAAAAGAAGAAACAATTCACATGCACTTAAAGTAAATTTTGAGGACTTTAAAAGCTTTTAGTAAAAGTAGGAAGAGCTAGATGTTACATTTTTCTAGCTTCAATATAAATATACTCTATTAACCTGAGTGGAAAGAATAAAAATATAAAATTTCTGTAATTTACAAATTAATCGAAAAAAGTAGGACATAAATAAAAAAGTCATCTAAGTTAATAATGACGCTGTTTAACTGTGTAACTTGTATGTCACGTTTAAAGAAAACTCGAACGCAAGTAATTAAATTTTAGTTGATAGTTGCAAATTGATAAACATGGTAGAACTTACTGAGAGAGACGTATTCTATTAATAAAGTCATGTATAAATCCTACAGTTGTTCCGTACATACAATAATAAATTTTTCCTTAGACAGAAACATAATACTGAAACTTTTCTTGCCTTCAACTTAGTAAAATCTTTCAAAATAGAATCTGAATCTACTGACTTTAATGTATCGCTTTCAGTGGCTAAGCCTGACAGTCCACACAATCTTTCTTGAGAGTGTCGACCCCAGATATGTCTTTATCAACTTTGATTTGGAAACACTTCTCTCACCACTTGCTACGGATAACGGTAAAGACAGGATGATTTGTCAAATGTCAATGAAATTATTTTTTGTTATGTAAGATAATGAGCTTTGTGGAAAACTTCCAGCAGGAAGAATAAGTGGTGACACCAAAATTTCATCATATACGAGGGTTCGAACTTAAATAGCAGCAACTATTTATTCACAACCGATACAAAAGAGTTACCTGTTTGCACCTGTTACTGCCCTTCAAAGTAGTCACCTGCGTTGTGTAGAACCCGTTGCCAGCGATGTGGAAGGCGTAGTATACCCTTAGCAGAGCCTCTTCTGTTGATGGTGCGAATGGAGCGGTCTAAAGTTGTGATGATTCCCGTGTACGACTGTGATGGTGTTACGAGCGATTCTAGGCGCTTCAGTATGGAACCGCGCGACCGCTACAGTCGCAGGTTCGAATCCTGCCTCGGGCATGGATGTGTGTGATGTCCTTAGGTTAGTTAGGTTTAAGTAGTTCTAAGTTCTAGGGGACTGATGACCTCAGATGTTAAGTCCCATAGTGCTCAGAACCATTTGAACCATTTTTTTGTGATAGTGTTATCCTAAAGCATTAAGGCCCTCCGCAGCAGACCGTCAATGCACGGTATTACTGTTCGTTTTTGGAGCATTACCTGCGACCAGCTTTGCGAAAGAATCGGCGACACTTTCTGCGCAACCCACCCATCATTTTGCACGGAAACGCGCGGGCGCATACAGCGCAAGCCGTGGCTGCTCTGTTCGGTCGATGGGACTGGGACGTATTGTACCGTCCACCATACTCCCCGGACATAAGTCCTTGTGACTTTGATTTGATTCCAAAGATGAAGGAACCACTTTGTGGCATTCGCTTTAGAACTGTTCCAGAGATTCGACAGGCAGTAGACCGCTCCATTCGCACCATCAACAGAACAGGCTCCGCTAAAGGTATACTACGCCTTCCACATTGCTGGCAACGGGTTCTACACAACGCTGGCGACTTCTTTGAAGGACAGTAACAGGTGCAAAGATGTAACTCTTTTGTATCGGTTGTGAATAAATATTTGCCACTATTTAAGTTCCAACCCTCGTAGTTCCTTCGCATTGAATTCACATTTATCACCATCACTTATCACATCATCAAGAGCCAAGCATGCAGCTTTTAGTTTTCCACCGCTCCATGTCTGCGGATTGTGAATATCTTACAGAAAGTTGACGCTCTTATTACGACTATTCATAAGTTCAAATCTAACTTTTACTGAGGGGATACCTGTAGCGACTACAAGATAGAAAAATTTTTCCTTATAGGAGTGTTTTGCTTCACTTTCATCAAAACGTCCGTCGAAAGACTGACAGATAAACTGCTTTTTCACTCTCCTGGGACGAATTTTCTTTTCTTTTTCAAAGACTGGATGAGATACAAGTTTGTCAGAAAGCTCTTTCGCATCCTGTATCACGCTATTAAAATCCTCTTCTGATTTCATCATCTCCAAAAAACTGCCAACACTTTCAACTATGTCGACAGCATTCTGTTGATTAACAGTTGGAATGCTTTGCTGGCCTGATTGATTTTAAACATAATTTCATACCAGACCAGTGTACAACAAAGAAATCTGAGTTCCAACAGCTTTCTTGCAATACCAGTGGCGCTATTTGCTTCAAAAACACCTAGTTTAGAATCTTTGCTAGCTTTATAAACAGTATCATACACTTGTTGAATGTAGTATTTAAGAGGCTGCAAGGCATATACTCGGCTTTCCCAACGGTTACCGCTGAGATGTTGTACAGTCAGATTAGATACATGCTTCTTCAAAATACCCCGTCGATAGAAAGATGCAAAAAAGAAATTGTAAAATTCTTGAACAGTACTGAAACAGTTGTCAGCAATAGGACATGACAGCGCTGCATCATTGACGACTAGGCTTAACGAATGAGCCACACAAGGAACAAAAAATGCTCGGAAGTTAAGGTCTTAAATCCTTTTTTGAACTCCTATATTTTTCCCTTTCATATTGGGACCGTTATCATATCCTTGGCCTCGCATGCTTTTCAATGGAATCTGCCATCTCACCAACTCGTTTAGCAGAACATCGGTTAGACATTCACCAGTAGTGTATGTAACTGGAATAAAGCCCAGGGAATGTTATTTGATAATCATTTGTTTACCAGGCTCTGTCTAAACAAAACGAATTACGATTGACATCTGTTCTGCGTAACTCAAGTCAGGAGTACAGCCTTAGGTTACTGAGTAGTATGTTGCTTCTTTAAGGTAATTTAAAATGTGACCCTGTATACGATCTGATGATGGAGTAATGAATTCATTTTGTATTACTTTATTGAAGTAGTGAGTATTGGTTTCATGAGAACGTGCTCCTCGTAAATGATCTTTCATCACAGTATAAAATGTAGCGATGTGCTTATTTAGTTTCGAGAAATAGCGTTCTTTCCTTTTCTTTAAAGAGAATATGTGTTGTTCCTCTAAACACCCCAGGAACTGTGTGACGCAAAGTAACCTCTTTAATACCTCTTACCAATGTTCAGTCTAAGCCTGAATGAGACCCTAATTTTCTTCATCAAGCATTTTGCCTAGACGCAAACGCAAATTTTATGCTCGCCACAATTGGTTTGGTGTGCTTCGATATGGTTTGAAGATTTTTCGTGTTGGGGCTAAGAATCCGAACATATCTTTCCAGTCTGAAAACCTTGACGTACTTGCAGGAGAGACAGTTTCTGCACTAAAATGTTTGCAACAAAAACAAAAAACTGAATTTTTTGAAAAGAATAAATGAGCCGCTCTGTGCAGATTTCTTCAGCGATAGACTATTTTCTTTTGTAGTTTGTAAATCTTCTACCTCTCTAATCAGCAGGAAAGTTAACATCAGTTACTTGAAATGGGCCTCTCTCTACAAGAATTGGTTGCAATGCCGTCAATTATTTTGTCTGGCCAGATGCACGTAGTAAGCTGGTTAATCAGGGCAGGTGGTTACTCCAGCAATATAAAATGCAGTATGTAATAAACTAATTAACAGCTCATATCCCTATCAGGGAAGTAGAAAATGAATCCTAAACGCAAAACTGAGAAGTTTGTGAACAAGAAAACCAAGAAATCTACAGATGCGCCACATGATATAGAAATAAACAGATTTTCGTATAAATGTGTCTTTTTGCTCAAAGCGAGGACGAAATAATTCCAAGAAGTCAGGAAAAGTTTGTTTGATCATTCAATGAACGTGAATATATCCGCAATATTAAGAGAATAGTGAAGTCAGGTTTGACAAGCTCAGACAGTAATCCTGCTTGTTATTTGTAAAACCCTTGGAAGAGTAACAGTAACACTGACAAACAAGACTGACATTATTGTCGCCTGCTTCAACAATTCTCCATAGGGCGCATGCGCTCATATGCCTGGAGGGATTTGATGAGGGCGATTCGTCCAAGCAGCTCGACCGAAACCGCGCAACACCTTTCTTATGTTTTTCTAATATTAACCTGGATACTCCAGTTCTTTCTTTGATAATGCACTATGATGACATTTGCCACTCCTCTAAAATGACCGCCCCCGGCGACGAAAGATAGTCACCGGCACTGGCGACACTTCAAACTGGAAACTGATGATAGGGTACTGTCTGCTGCCTCATGACAACTGGGACACAACTGCGCAGTATAGTCAGCAGTCTAACAATAATAAGTCGCTAGCACGTTTGTTCTCCCAGAGCAATGTGAAGCTAGTTTTCGTGTAATAAGGATATAATCTCGCAGAACAGTTTACTGGACAGAGATTAGCCATGTCAAGACCAAAGAAAGGTTTAATTGGTTTACTGTAAACGTTATCGGTGCCCGGTGCATGCGTACTGATATTGCTCACGAGCTGCAGATGTTATGGCCGATGTGACTGCTGAGCCAAAGAGCGTGGTGGACAAGCCTGATGCACTGTTTTAAATACGACGTCTGGCGGCAGATCTCCGAGCGATCGCAGTAGGGTGATTTCATCTCAAATCTACTGACTACTGAGGTCGCTGATATGGCATACGTGGCAGTAGGTGGCAGCACAATGCACCTGATATGAAAAACGTATGTTTTTGGGGGTGTCTGAATACTTTTGATCACATAGTGTAGCTACGCCATACGTTAAGAAGGAAAAATACTTATATTACTGACCAGCATGTATGTAAGCTCTTAAGCAGTCTGTTTTCCTCCCTTGTCCTTGACTTTGTTCCATGTCTTCACAAGGTCGATACGTTAATTAACTGATTTGGCTATTTTAGTGTTAGAGGGTGGCCGAATACCTGTCCTGTCGCAACCCCTTTCCCCTTGGGACGGAATTTGTGTATCCTAGCTGTCTGCAGCTTGTGATAAAAAATGGTTCAAATGGCTCTGAGCACTATGGGACTTAACATCTCAGGTCATCAGTCCCCTAGAACTTAGAACTACTTAAACCTAACTAACCTAAGGACATCACACACATCTATGCCCGAGGCAGGATTCGAACCCGTGACCATAGCGGTCGTTCGGTTCCAGACTGAAGCGCCTAGAACCGGTCGGCCACCAACGGCCGGCCATCTTGTGATACTTGTGGAAGTTTTATAAATGATTGCGAATCGTGTATCGGAGGGGAAGCGGGTAGCAGCCCGGTATTCAACTAGTCGGATGTGCGAAACCACCTAAAAACCTCATCCAGGTTGGCCGGCACACTGGCCCTCGTCGGTAACACGCCAGGCAGATTCGATTTGCGGCCAGCGCAACTCAACGGATCCTAAATGCGGCGCGCTAACGTGCGTGACTGTCTGGGTTGTTGTCTTAAGCCATCTACTGAAAGGTAAAAATCAGTTTCCTTTTTCCAAATCTGTCTTAGGGTAGTAGTCAAAAGAAGCTAATTTCTGCAGGAAGTGTAGATACATTCCATGTGTATTTCCAAGAAAGTTATTCAGAAATCACATTTATATCTGTATGAGAATATTTCAGTGCGACGCAGGAAATATTTGACTGTTTCAAATAATCTCTAATCATGCTAGTCAATCTTGTTTGTATAAGGGACCAAAAATTATGCTTGTCATCTGTCTCTGAAGCTATCACATAAACTGTTTGGTTTTGGCATTAAAAAATCTCTTTATGCATATATCTCTTAAAAAAGAAGTATCTTTAACGTAGAGTCTGTCTCGTATTCGCTGGAGTACGAGCGACGTTGGCACATAATAATGACAATCCATAATAATTCCCTTTGATATACAATACAGCTTATTGACCTTTGGATACGATTTATAAGCGTTCTCATTAAAGTATAAGGCAGGAACAGAGCGAAACCTTATAGATTGCCCAAATGTATCATGTTATCCGCGCCTGTTTCCATTTTCCAGTAAACTTGAAATGAAGATTTATCTATGACGTGTTCATTACTACTTCTTGCCTTTCTATTGTGTAGCTTACACAAAGCATAAAGTTTTTTCGCCGTCGTCGGTCATTACTCAATTCACAATAAGTGTGTTTCCCACCTTATTACCCTCGGTTCATTTTGTATACTTGTCTTAAGTGACTCCACTGACCAATAAAATGATGACATGTTCATCCATACACAGCGCAGTCGATGATTAGAACTAGACATGGGTTTACTTTGTCGAAGCTTCTTTGTTCATCGATTGTCGTTTCCACGACTGCGACGTTTCTCTTCCTATGAATGAACAGCGGTAGAGACAATTCGGTGCCAATATTTACGATCATCTTCGATTTTTCCGACGTCTGTGAACTGATCTAGGTCGACTTCACATCGCGCTTAAGTTTATCTTTGTGACGCACCGCCGGCCATTGCGGCCGAGCGGTTCTAGGCGCTTCAGTCCGAAACCGCGCTGCCGCTACGGCCGTAGGTTCGAATCCTGCTTCGGGGATGGATTTGTGTGATGTCATTAGGTTAGTTAGGTTTAAGTAGTTCTAAGTCTAGGGGACTGATGACCTCAGATGTTAAGTCCCATAGTGCTCAGAGCTATTTGAACCATTTTGTGACGCGTCATTAGCGCTCCACGAGGTATCGAACCAGAGCACAGACCTCTAAAAAGAACTTTGCTCGGAAATCTGGTGTCACTCATACGGCAGACTCGTGATGCTGGATGATGGTGGCTTCTGGTGACATTGTCCTTCCACCTGATCTTCAGAGCTGCTCTGAGCTTTCCCTGCGGAAGCGCACACGTTTTTCGATGTCAAAATGATGTGGTGTCCAGTTTCTACAGGTATATGATACAATGTGATAGTCTCTCAAAGACAGATGAGCTTTGCATTTCAAATACTCCGCATCATGCATGCAGGTGCCGCCCTTAGATAATGACTCACCAGATGGGACAAGTAACGTGTTCGCTCGTGATGTATCTGAAATGTGCACTACTGGCCATTAAAATTGCTACACCAAGAAGAAATGCAGATGATAAACGGGTATTCATTGGACAAATATATTATACTAGAACTGACATGTGATTACGTTTTCACGCAATTAGGGTGCATAGATCCTGAGAAATCAGTACCCAGAACAACCACCTCTGGCCCTAATAACGGCCTTGATACGCCTGGGCATTGAGTGGATGGCGTGTACATGTACAGCTGCCCATGCAGCTTCAACACGATACCACAGTTCATCAAGAGTAGTGACTGGCGTATTGTGACGAGCCAGTTGCTCGGCCACGATTGACCAGACGTTTTCAGTTGGTGAGAGATCTGGAGAATGTGCTGGCCAGGGCAGCAGTCGAACATTTTCTGTATCCAGAAAGGCCCGTACAGGACCTGCAACATGCGGTCGTGCATTATCCAGCTGAAATGTACGGTTTCGCAGGGATCGAATGAAGGGTAGAGCCACGGGTCGTAACACATCTGAAATGTAACGTCCACTGTTCAAAGGGCCGTCAATGCGAAGAAGAGCTGACCGAGACGTGTAACCAATGGCACCCCATACCATCACGCCGGGTGATACGCCAGTATGGCGATGACGAATACACGCTTCCAATGTGCGTTCACCGCGATGTCGCTAAACGCGGATGCGACCATCACGACCATCATGATGCTGTAAACAGAACCTGGATTCATACGAAAAAATGACGTTTTGCCATTCGTGCACCCATGTTCGTCGTTGAGTACACCTTCGCAGGCGCTCCTGTGTGTAATGCAGCGTCAAGGGTAACCGCAGCCATGGTCTCCGAGCTGATAGTCCATGCTGATGCAAACGTAGTCGAACTGTTCGTGCAGATGGTTGTTGTCTTGCAAACGTCCCTATCTGTTGACTCAGGGATCGAGACGTGGCTGCTCGGTCAGTTAGAGCCATGCGGATAAGATGCCTGTCATCTCGACTGCTACTGATACGAGGCCGTTGGGATCCAGCATGGCGTTCCGTATTACCCTCCTGAACCCACGGATTCCATATTCTGCTAACAGTCATTGGATCTCGACCAACGCGAACAGCAATGTCGCGATACGATAAACCGCAATCGCGATAGACTACAATCCGACCTTTATCAAAGTCGGAAACGTGATGGTACCCATTTCTCCTCCTTACAAGAGGCATCACAACAACGTTTCACCAGGCAACGCCGGTCAACTGCCGTTTGTGTATGAGAAATCGGTTGGAAACTTTCCTCATGTCAGCACGTTGTAAGTGTCGCCACCGGCGCCAGCCTTGTGTCAATGCTCTGAAAAGCTAATCATTTGCATATCGCTGCGTCTTCTTCCTGTCGGTTAAATTTCGCGTCTGTAGCACTAAATCTTCGTGGTGTAGCAATTGTAATGGCCAGTAGTGTATATGTCGCGGTCTGGGAGGATTTTGCCTGGGCAGGTTGTGCAAGATCTTTCTTGCATAGTAATTGCAAGTCCAGATTGATCATACGCAGTCTTATAAAAATCTCAGGTAGTTGTAACTCTTGAGTGGGAACATTTGATACAGCGTCATCTGCATACTGCAGTTCTGTTACTTTGACGATCTTGGTTGATTTTTTATTCTCTCAGTTCATAAAATTTGAATAAACAAAACGATACAGCGAGTCCAGAGCCTAGATTATCCGTTGTTATTTGGCTATCAGGTGGAATCCGACCATGTTCCAAACTTCCACCAACTCTGCATAATTCGAAACTTATTCAGGACCACATTCAAAATAATGTGTAACAAATAACTAAAGGAAAAAAATTTCCTGGCAACATGTGATTCAACCAAATAATTTTTGATATTACTGTGGCTGAAATGTCTTGCAGATTGCTAACGACCCTGGAGCGACCGATATTGCCGTGGTTCGGACTCTGGGCTGTGTCGCAGATTCTGAGGTAAGTGAAACGGACTCTGACCAGCCGTAGGAATTTACGCGGCCGTGCTGTAAGAAGCGTCTCCTTTCGGCCGCCACTCATCTGCGGCCCCGTTCGCCAGCTTATTGACCTTTGCCGCATCCTGTGGAGTGTACGTCGTTGTCTCGGAGCTACGCAGTAGCCGCGCATCACAGGTAAACCCGATAATGCCTGACAAGCGCACTTGACTTTTCGCGGGGTATTTTTATCGGCACCGTAGGATTCTTATTTTTTCTCAGCAAAAGTGATGCGCAATGTCTTATCTGAAGTGGCCTCACATTTACCTTTCTGGTAACAGTCCTAAAGCTTATCGTTTCGAACTAGTACCTGTAAGAAACAGGTAAATAAAAAAGAGACAGATGGGAAAAAATAAGTAAAGTGTTTGCTATGCGAAAATTAAAAGCCATAACTGTTAATACATTTGTACCGCTGTGAGACAAGACAGTGAATGCCTTCAAGGATAGGCCGGTCACATTTCAGAGAGAAAAAATAGGAACACTACGTTCATTATTACACTTACGCTTACTCTTCTTGTCAATTATCGTGATATTTTAAAATCAATAAAAGGCTTATGAAGATGCAGTATCTTAATTCCGTGAATTGAAAAGGAAGATATAGGTACGTCACGCATAAATAAAATATATTTTCTTTAGAAATAAAAAAGGCTGATATACTATTTTTTATTGTAATAGCCTGCATATATTTTCTGCAACGTTTAGTCACTTAATAAGTGTTTAAATACAATTTGATAATCCTAGAAACTATGGAATATTGCTAATGACTAAGCAGATACAAAGTATACATTTGCATTAAAATTTAAGGATTCACACTGTTAGGGCATGCATGCATACATGACAACATTCAATGAGAACTACTAACGCACGCCGCATCGCTCACATTCTTCACGAAATTAACTTCTATATGGCTGCAGTCCCGTTAGGAGAAATAGTTTAATTGATGCTCTTTTATACCTCCTATGGTTTTGTTTTTACTTGCCTTGAGGGCCATAAAGTGGAAGGTCGGCAAGGTAGAGGTGGGGGTACGTAATACCTGCTTTTCTTTTCAACCTCTCTTCCTCTTACTTTAGACATAAGACAAGTTAAACCAAATGCGGTAGGCCTATAAAGCGTGAAAATACGCAATTCTATAATGTTCTACTTCTAGAAAACTTGCTTTTCATAAATATTTAATTCAATGAGACATATTATTGCTCGCATTATGTTTCTCGACTAAAAACCGGGGCAATAATGTGTCCCGAATGGTTTATCCGGGTCACCAGGACATTTATGTGAAAGCCGGGACTGTTCCGGCAAAACCAGGACGTCTGGTCAGGCTATTCATGGCAAAATGTTTGCGGTTGCATGAGGAACTATGATTGTACCCAGGCGTACACCTTTTCTTCCGAAGCAAATCGACGACCGCGACTGTCTTTCTTCAGGGCTTCAGAAATATGGAAATCGTATGGGACGTGATCGGTACTATATGGAGGATGTGTAAGGGCTGTTCATTGACTTTCTGGAACACGATGTCACAATTAAAGCACAGCGGTGCTTGGGGACTTTGAAAAGATTGCAGCGTGCCATCATGTGCAAACGCCCAGGAATATTGACGGACGGCATCGTTCTTTTGCAGGATAATGCCCGCCAGCATGTTGCCAAGATTGTTTCAATTACGCTGCAAAAGTTTCCCTGGAAAGCCCTTACACGTCCTCCATACAGTCCTGATCTCTCCCTATGCGATTTCCATATTTTTGGAGCACTGAAGAAAAACATTCGTGGCCGGCGATTCGCTTCGGAAAAGAGGTTTACGCCTGGGTTCAATCATGCTTCTATAGGCAACCGCAAACATTATTCCATTAAGGCACTGACACTTTTTTCTCTCAGTGGGGATGTAACAGTTATCGCGATTAAAAAAGAATGGTTCAAATGGCTGTGAGCACTATGGCACTTAACATCTGAGGTCATCAGTCCCCTAGAACTTAGGACTACTTAAACCTAACTAACCTAAGGACATCACACACAATCCATGCCCGAGGTAGGATTTGAACCTGCGACCGTAGCGGTGGCGTCGTTCCAGACTGAAGCGCCTAGAACCGCTCGACCACTCCGGCCGGCTATCGCGGTTACTTTCGAAATAATAAACAATTTACTTACTTTTTTCCATGCGTCTTGTTTCCATTTGACTACCCCTGATACGTTGGCAGTGTCCCTTAAAGAAAGGATAAGTTGTTTCTAATTACCTCATTGTTCGTTTGTTATTGTTCACGGAATAGTTTAGGATAGACTTTGTAGAATTTGCGTTAGTTGTGAATATTCTGTTAGTGAAATAATATCGTTGTTGAATTAATTACTGCATTCTCAGGATACGCATATATTCTGTCCACTCTTCATATCAGATTTTGTTAAGAGTACATATGGAAATAAGCGTTTGGCGTTATTGGTCGGGAGGACCCTTGCGGGGGGATGAAATGATGATGAAGACAATCCCTGAGCGGAGAAAATCTTCGACCCCGCCGGGAATCGAACCCGGACCCGTAGGACGGCAATGCGTCACGCTGACCATTCATCTATCGGGGCGGAGTTGCAGTACATAACAAGGAACAGTGTGTAAAATTAGCGAGGGATGTGAAGTACAAAACGACTCTGGTGAGATATTATGCGGAATAGCGCAGTAGACTTCGATTTGTGCACTTAGTGACTAATAGAAAACTATGGGCGCATGTTTTTCGTGAAAACATTAAATTTTTCCTTTACAATGGAATGAAGTGAAAAACGAGTTAACAACAATCAGTAGTCACAGAGCGCTAGAGGAGATTAAAAATTTGCTTTGAAATTTATCCCTTAAAAAAGAACGACAACATGATCAACATCAATAATCATAGAGTGCCAGAAGGCTTAGAATTTACTTTAAAATTCTCTCTGAAAAAAATTTACAAGATGGCAGACGCTGAAGATATCTGAAATGATCTTTCATTGCCGACGACATGAATTCCTGGAAGGGCCAACCTCAAGTTCAGCATCACTTGTTGTTGACAACATCCAGATTTATTTCGTGAAAACATTAAATTTTTCCTTTACAATGGAATGAAGTGAAAAACGAGTTAACAACAATCAGTAGTCACAGAGCGCTAGAGGAGATTAAAAATTTGCTTTGAAATTTATCCCTTAAAAAAGAACGACAACATGATCAACATCAATAATCATAGAGTGCCAGAAGGCTTAGAATTTACTTTAAAATTCTCTCTGAAAAAAATTTACAAGATCAAAACCAATAATCACCAGATGCCAGAAGGCTTAGAAACTGCCTTGAATTTTTTAAGTGTTACAAAACGGTGAAGATCAATACAGACCCCAGAAGGCTTAGAAATATTCACATAAAAGAAAAACAAAAAAACGCTCTGCTTCAAAACAAGGCCACGGTGGTGGCTACCGGGAATACACTAAAGCGGGCCTGTAGGGGCTCCCTGTTTGCAAAGTTTTGAAGCTTGATTCCGGGAGTGGAAGGGAGGCAAGGGAAAATTTAACGACGAACGGGAAATTAAGAAGATCCCCGAGACAGAGCGTCGCAATAAGCGTAAGAAGTTAACTTAAGTGACCGACGACTCGCAGCCGCAACTCGGCACGGAACAGCGGTCCCAGTGAGGTCGTAGTGCCGGCATCCGCCGAGAACCGCGCCCGCCTCCTCTCCCGTCGTCAGGTCGCCTGGCTGGTGAGGCACACCAGAGTGGTATGTTGGTCGGTCGGACAACCAAGAGCTGGGTCAACATACAATGTGGCTAACTAGCCTGCAAAACTGGCAGCCTGATATTAGTGTAAGATCAACTTAGACATTAAACACGTAGAACACAAGAATAATTCATTACTTGAACCTTCTGCAAATTTGTTTCTTTTTTTTAAAAAAAAGAAAAAACAAACACGTAAATAAGATTATAACACTTAAGCTCAACAAATAATCAAAGATAACTGCGATAAAACTATTATTTGTCCCCAGAACTCTGAAACTATATATATTAAAGCTGCACACTCAGAACGTTATAGAAATAACATCACTGGTCAGAATAATGTCAAATTGCAACGGAATATTGTCGGAGAAGGGGGAAAACGTATGGCAGAAGATATAGTGTGAAAATTGATCAATAGATGGCGCTGTATATGTCAGAATACGTAAATGAAAATATTTGTCATGCGCACGACACACTGAAGTTGGTATAAACACGCCGTGTACACGGGTTATCCCCCTTTCGAGTCTGCGACGTTCGCCATGACTGTCTCAATGCAGGATTGCGCTCTGCTTGTAAAGCCGAATTACAAGAATGATGATGTGCACACGTCGCTCTACAGAAGTTCACTGAAGGTTTTGAAAAAAGGCGTTAGTCCGATGACTGCCTTGGGGTCTGCAGAAAATGATTCGTAAATTCGAAAAGACGGGTTCTTCTGGTATGCAACCTGGTAAAGGCAGGAAACAAATTGATTCGACGTCAGTGGAAGCAGTGGACACAGCAGTGCAGGAGGAGACGAGTGGTGGTGTGCAGACATGTAGTGCACGGAGAATTGCCCGAAAATTGACATATACGTGAGCACGGTGCGTAAAATCCTACGAAACATCCTTCTTTGCTATCCATTCAAAATTAGCCATGTAGGCGAGTTGTTTCCTGTTAACCCGCCAGCAAGAGAGACCTTCGATTCAGAATTTCTTGCTCGCACGGAAGTGGATAATGATTGGCCATGAAAGATCTTGTGGACAGACGAAGCCCACTTCCATTTGACAGGATATGTCAATACATAGATTTGTCGAATATGGGCAATGGAAAATCCACACACAAATCACCCAGTACCACTTCATCCTGAAAACGACACTGTGTGGTGCGGGTTTACGGCATCATTTATCATAGGCCATATTTTTTCGATGAGACAGATGCTGCCAGTTCTGTTACCTGTACCGTCACTGGTAAGCGCTATGAGTGTCTTTTGCGCAACTACGTCATTCCAGCTCTCCAACAGCGTGGATGTGTGGATAGGATCACTTCTATGCAAGATAGCGCACCTCTGCACATTGTAAATCCAGGTAAGCAGCTGCTGAAGCGCCACTTCGGAAATGATAGAATTATCAGCCGCCATTTCGCTATTGCCTGGCCGTCCCGATCGCCTGATCTTAATTTGTGTGAGTTCTGGTTGTGGGGCTCTCTGAAAGATGTTGTGCTCAGTTTTCCACTCGTAAACTTAGCTGCATTGAAGGCAAGGACCTCGCAACAAATTCTGAACGTGACCCGGAAACACTTCGATCAGTATTGGACTGCTGTTTCTCCATTTCAACTTGTTGCAGAAAACGGTGGACAGCATATTGAACATGTTGCGCGCCACCCAGACGGAAATTAATAATCCGATTTGATTTTGGTGGAAGGTTTTTATGCGGTTTTTGGCCTCAGGACAATTAAAAAGCGATTTTTCCCATCCGATGTGATATGACCTTCATCTACATCTACATTTATACTCCGCAAGCCACCCAACGGTGTGTGGCGGAGGGCACTTTACGTGCCACTGTCATTACCTCCCTTTTCTGTTCCAGTCGCGTATGGTTCGCGGGAAGAACGACTGTCGGAAAGCCTCCGTGCGCGCTCTAATCTCTCTAATTTTACTTTCGTGATCTCCTCGGGAGGTATAAGTAGGGGGAAGCAATATATTCGATACCTCATCCAGAAACGCACCCTCTAGAAATCTGGCGAGCAAGCTACACCGCGATGCAGAGCGCCTCTCTTGCCGAGTCTGCCACTTGAGTTTGCTAAACATCTCCGTAACGCTATCACGGTTACCAAATAACCCTGTGACGAAACGCGCCGCTCTTCTTTGGATCTTCTCTATCTCCTCCGTCAGCTCGATCTGGTACGCATCCCACACTGATGAGCAATACTCAATTATAGGTCGAACGAGTGTTTTGTGTCACCTCCTTTGTTGATGGACTACATTTTCTAAGGACTCTCCCAATGAATTTCAACCTGGCACCCGCCTTACCAACAATTAATTTTGTATGATCATTCCACTTCAAATCGTTCCGCACGCATACTCCCAGATATTTTACAGAAGTAACTGCTACCAGTGTTTGTTCCGCTATCATATAATCATACAATAAAGGATGCTTCTTTCTATGTATTCGCAACACATTACATTTGTCTATGTTAAGGGTCAGTTGCCACTTCCTGCCCCAAGTGCCTATCCGCTGCAGATCTTCCTGCATTTCGCTGCAATTTTCTAATGCTGCAACTTTTCTGTATGCTACAGCATCATCCGCGAGAAGCCGCATGGAACGTCCGACACTATCTACTAGGTCATTTATATATATTGTGAAAAGCAATGGTCCCATAACACTCCCCTGTGGCACGCCAGAGGTTACTTTAAAGTCTGTAGACGTCTCTCCATTGAGAACAACATGCTGTGTTCTGTTTGCTAAAAACTCTTCAATCTAGCCACACAGCTGGTCTGATATTCCTTAGGCTGTTACTTTGTTTATCAGGCGACAGTGCGGAACTGTATCAAATGCCTTCCGGAAGTCGAGGAAAATAGCATCTACCTGGAAACCTGTATCTAATATTTTCTGGGTCTCTTCAACAAATAAAGCGAGTTAGGTCTCACACGATCGCTGTTTCCGGAATCCATGTTGATTCCTACAGAGTAGATTCTGGGTTTCTAGAAACGACATGATACGCGAGCAAAAAACATGTTCTAAAATTCTACAACAGATCAACGTCAGAGATATAGGTCTATAGTTTTGGGCATCTGTTCGACGACCCTTCTTGAAGACTGGGACTACCTGTGCTCTTTTCCAATCATTTGGAACCTTCCGTTCCTCTAGAGACTTGCGGTACACGGCTGTTAGAAGGGGGGCAAGTTCTTTCGCGTACTCTTTGTAGAATCGAATTGGTATCCCGTCAGTTCCAGTGAACTTTCTTTTATTGAGTGATTCCAGTTGCTTTTATATTCCTTGGGCACTTATTTCGATGTCATCCTTGCCGTGGTGGATGGGCTTACGTAACTAACGGTGTCACACCTGTACACCCACGCACACTGTGAGTAGTACAGTTTGTTTAACGTCAAACTTACACCTTAGGCATTGTTGTATGATTCATTTGTCATTTGTAGTCGACCACTGTTAAATTACGATGCTTATAGCGCCATCTATTGCTACATTTTGTAACTACTCATTTTTTTCTGCCATACGTTTTCTCCCTTCTCCGATAATATTCCCTTGCAATTTGACATTGTTCTGACCAGTGGTGTTATTTCTGCAGCGGTTTGAAAATTTAATTATGTCACCCTTGTATATATACTGACAAACATTTAAACAAGAGGGTAATATTTAAACACAATATAAATACAAGGTAATTAACAACAAGCTGCCTCCACAAGTCAAGTACTCGGACAGCGTTAAGACTGACTGCTCTTTCAAAAATTTCGCTAGATACAGGTACTGCACCTTACCAATATAGGGCATTCATCAATTGCCCAGTGTCCGTTACGGGACTGCCGTCTCGTTGTGCGGCTAGAAATAACGGACACCGCATTTGACGGCCAATGTAATTCTAAAACACAATGAAAAAAAATGTTTAACAACATGGCATAATAATTGCCCTGTCTATCTCAGTAGCACTCCTTTTAGTTGGACCCCTTCGCTGAACCACGAAAAAACAATACCACAAGCAACTCAAATAACACTAAAATCAGTCACTATGCAGCAGCAGGGAGGAATTGCAAATAATCATGGCACACTGGACCCAGACGTGGCCAAAAGATCGAATACACGTCGTCGGTTGAGACGACTGACAGATCAGCCAAACGTCGTTCCCGTTGAAATCACAGGCGAGGGAAAATTCTGCAGGTGAAACTACATCTACATGGATACTCTGGAAAGCACATTTAAGTGCCTGCAGAGGGTTCATCGAACCACCAGTCAAAGGTCACTTCGACGTACGGCACCACAATGGGTGGCGACTGCAACACACTTTAAATGGAAAACCAATAGCCATCAACCTCCCGCTGAACTGAGCATCTGGTCACTTCCCGCACAATTGGCCGACCGTCGACCGCTTCAGCTTGGAGCCCCAACTTTCTCAGAGCACTGTCCAACTGAGTCTCGTACGCCGTGAAAATTCGGCTCAGCGGCCACGCCACTACAGCAGCGCCACCGGACGATCAGAGAAGAAACCAAACAGAAGAAGTTGCCTGTAAGAGAAATCGATATGAGCCAACACAGCTCAATAATAATAATGTACTTGACGTCAAGAAACCTTACTTTAACCTGATGTAATAGCATCCATAACTTAAAGACCGAAACTGCAAGTCGATAAATAAATACAAGTGGCAGCAGGTTTTGGTGGTTACGTGACGCCATTTTTAAATAATTTATTATTCTCTTCACGCCTGTTTTTTTTATTTTTATTTTATTTTATTTTATTTATTTATTTATTTATTTTGCTTGAAGAGGGATGCGTTGCTATCTGTGGATTTCGCGGTGAAGTCTTGTCTTGTCTTGAACATCAGACTCTGTAACATGCTCCATACCCATATTATTCTTAATGTTCTTACTGTCTTTCTTCGTCAACTGTGCCTTGACAGTGGCACGACAATGTGTCCATAGTCCCGCGGTCATTTAAAAAAGATCATAACTTGGAAAGTACTAGAGATACAGCATCGTGATTTGTTGTAAAACGTTTAGAAGCTCTCAAAGTTTTTTCCTGTTATACTACTATTTCAATGTGTGCCCTACTCGTCGCTTGTAGAACATCAACGTGATATTCGAGTTTTGCCCACGTACGAATCAGTGTTTCAGCACAAACTATTCTGAGTGCTTTATTGATTCGTGCACGACGGGAAGCAATGAAATTCACTGGTGCTCATGCGATCCTTGACGTAACCCCACACAATGAAGTGTCATGGTGTGATATCAGAAGAGCGTGGGGCTATGCGACTGGACCATCGAGATCTACCCACGTCTCAAGAAATCTGTCATTTAGTACATCCAAACTCCAATGTGGGGGTGCAACATCATGCCAGAAGACGATGGACGGCTGCAGCTTTTCGATCTGGGCAGCAAGAAGCGTTCGACCATGTCCAGGCAAACATTTACCATTATCGATTGCTCTGCGAAGAAAAACGGGCCTATCACTCCATCGTTCATTTGGCCACACCAAACATTAAGCTTTCGGTTATCACGAATCTGTTCAAGTGTGTTGTATGGGTTTACGAAGCCCCAAACACTAATGCTGTGGCGATTCACACCTCCAGAAATGAGGAACCTTGCTTCATCTGAAAACAAGAACTTTTTCAGGTAGTCGTTCTCAGCATCTGTGGAGGAAAACGCGAATGCTTACCGGAGAGGACGATCGTTTGACTGCAATGCTTGGACCATTTGCACTTTGTACCGTACACAAAAAGGCGTAACCGCTTATGTAACGCTTTATGGACAGCTGATCTTGTTTCCTGCAATTCACGTGTTGCACAACAAATTGCTTCTGGTGACTGAAATGCAGCTTGCACTCTGTTTACTCGTGATTGAGACACAGAGTGACGTGCACTTCGGCGAAAGTCTTTGACACTGTCTATCTCTTTAAAGTTTTCGAACCACCTAGTTATGCTTGTTTTCGCCGGTGGTGCACTCCCATACTGGCGTCGATAATTCCGCAGTACCGTTGTCACAGATTTAGATTCTGCATATCAGGTGACACACTGCGCCTTCTCGTGGTCTGTCGTTGTTTTGATGCACTCCAGATCAAATCCTCAACGAAGAACAAAGAAACAAATCGTTCAGAGCTGCTTAACGATTAACAACGTACCACCATACGGCATCTCTAATAGCTTCGAAGTTCTGATTTTTTGAAATAATAGCGGGGTTTCAGGGACACCATGATTATCAACACAACAAGAGCGCAGCCGTAATCTGGATGCACGGCGCGTGAGGTACTCAATATCCAAGGTAACACCGCGTCAAGAGTGTACGATGCTTACCTTGGTCATGGAAAGCCTCTGCCGCCAGAGTTAGATGCCGCGGGCAGTAACTTGTTGATGACTGTCTGACGTTGATCGTAATGACAAAAAGACGGGATCAGAAACTCAAACTACATTACAGATCTGGACGAAACGAACTGGTGAACAGTCATTCCATTCACAAACTCCTTCTCATCATGTGTACCAGATCCACCGCCACACACATGCACTATTGTTCATTAAGACTGTAACGTCACGAAGATAACATGGGACAAACTTCAATATGAAGTGTACTACACTTT
Organism: Schistocerca piceifrons; assembly: GCF_021461385.2. Classification (NCBI taxonomy): domain Eukaryota; kingdom Metazoa; phylum Arthropoda; class Insecta; order Orthoptera; family Acrididae; genus Schistocerca; species Schistocerca piceifrons. The sequence goes on from NC_060139.1 coordinate 642,347,046, forward strand.
TACATGTGTAAGTACCCTGACGGAAAAAAATCGCAACACCAAGAGTTGGGCAAGGTAAACGAAAGTTGGTAGGCGTATTTCTACATCTGAAAGATGATGTCATTCAAATTTCGCACCAGTCGCATAAGGTTTGCTTTAAATGCACTCTTTTTAGAGTCGTGAGCGTTAGTTGACTTCGAGATTGGACGTGGTGAGTTGATGTTAGTCAAGAATGCCTTTAAGGCGACAAAGACGCTATTATCAATACCTCATTGAGTTTGAATGAGGTCGTGTTATAGGGCTACTAGGATGTCTCTTCTGGGACATCGTAGGAAGACTTGGGAGGACTGTAGCCACTGCACATGACTACTGGCAGCGGTGGCCACGAGAATGTACGGTCGCAACAAAACTGGGTTTCCGACGACATGTAGCACTATCGAGGGGGAAGACCGTCGTGTTCAGCTTATGGCTCCGGCACATCGTAATGCATATGCAGCAGCAGTTTTAGCAGAAGTTGGAACCACAATGACACAACGAACTGTTACAAATCGGTTTCTTGAAGGACAGCTCCGAGCCAGGCGCCCTCTAGTGTGCTTCCCGCCGACCGAAAACCACCGCCATCTGCGGCTTCGGTGGTGTCAAGCAAAGGCTCATTGGAGGGCAGGGTAGAGATGTACCTAATGGAAGATGGTTCTGCCTCGGTGCCAGTAGCGGCCGTGTGTTGGTTTAAAGCAGGCCAGCTGAGGGCCTGCAACCAACCTGTCTGCGTGCTCAGCACACTGGATCTACACTTGAAGCTGTGGTCTGCAGTACAATTTAGTATGACAGCTAGAGCACTCTGTTGGTTATTCCATGCACACTGACTGCAAAATTACACGTCAGTCTGGTGATTTGACCTGTCATGCTGTCATTCATGAACAGCATTCCAGAGAGTGTTTTCCAACAACATAACGCCCGCCCACATTCCGCTGTTGTAACCCAAAATACTCTACAGAGTATGGGCATGGTGTCTTGGCCTGCTAGACATCATCGGATGCCAACTCCAGCGTCATCCACAAACAATGTTAACAGTGCCTACATAGACCGACCAAGTGCAACATGCATGGCACTCCACCCCACAAACTGACATACAGCACCTATACAACAGAATACACGTTTGAATCCTTGCATTCAAGACTCTGGCGGTTACACCGGTTATTAATGTACCAGCATTTCACATTTGCAATGTCTTATCTCGCTCTTACATTGACCCATTAATACTGGAATGTATTTCTGCTTGGAAGAAAACTCAGAACTCGTATTGCTTAACTAGTAATTAAGTTGTATAGAGTTCCTAAGGACAAAACTAAACTATAGTGTATCTATCAGGTATAACTGTGTATCTCGCATATTTGCAACAAAAATGGTTCAAATGGCTCTGAGCACTAAAAGACTTAACATCCGAGGTCATCAGTCCCCGAGAACTTAGAACTACTTAAACCTAACTAACCTAAGGACATCACACACATTCATGTCCGAGGCAGTTCCAGACTGAAGCGCCTACAACCGCTCGGCCACACCGGCCGGCAGCATATTTGCAATAACAGGCATCTGAGAAACTGAACACTAGCATCACTTCATTTACTAAAGTGAATTTATTTAACATTTTGACTATCCATTGATAAGATTTACATGATTGAAAATGAAAAAGACATGGTGCGTTACATTTTAAATAATTATGTATAAAACAATATAACCTTATTCCTTAAATTCTAGGAAACAGTTTACTCTCTTCTTTCGACACAGGTGAACTTACGCTTACTACAGTTGGGCACAGTCTATACCTTATAATTTGGTGTTTTTTATCGTTGCTTGTGTCTGTAACCTGACGCCAATGACATGCCACATCAGTTCGGGTAAACTTTTTTGGAACCCGTTTTGTTGAACGCTGATGCCTCTCGCGTAATTGTTCTGCTTCTATAGTGGCTGAAGACACATTATTTTATACGTCTTCTTCCTGCTTGCAGAGTGGCTCTGCTATTCTTGATTTGAATACTAGTAGATCGTTTTGTTTATTATGGCAATATCGAAAATGTCACAGTCCCCCTCCGCATGTGATACACGAACTTTCAAATCTCCATTTCCATTTAATGGAGCATAAGACCTCAGGGGTCCATCGCTAATAATATAAAAGCTTCAGAGTTCTAGAAGTTCTTTTGAATTTACACATCGCAATAAAAATGAAATGCAATCAGTTAAAATAGTGTCGAGGCCGAATGTCCGTTTAAATTATTGGAGACTTGCAGTACATTATATATACATAAATAATGAACACAATTGGTTATTGAAGTATACTGGTGCTACATGCCAACTGAAATATTTGCTTTCACTCCGTTTGATTCCGTCTCTTGCAAGTGTCCACAAAGGTACACAAACACCTAATGATGCGTATTTTACACAAAGAGCATTTTCGAATTCATCAGCATGTGCAAAGAGTTTATTACATCATAACGTGATCTGCATCAGTAGGTGCGCTAGGGCGATGCCATGCCGAATCCAAGACGTCAGCTGATGACGCGATTGACGTCATTCAAGATGGCTGCTGTGACTCAGCTGAAGAAGCGAGTACCGTCATCCAAGATGGCGGCTTTTGGCGGGAAAGTGACACGCCCCCCTGGCGGGAATTTCGAATTTTGGAGGGAATTTTGCCCTAAGAGCTTACTCTTGGAGCAGAGGGGAATTAGTATGTTGTTTCCCCCACTAGAGGCTGCTCATGATGTCATTCAATTCGATTTTAATTTGCTTAGATTTGTTTCAATTTGTTTAGAGTTATTATCTACCTACAGCATTAGTGTTTTATTATCGCCACAAAGGCTGAGATATCAGTTGTCGGTGTGGACTGAGCATGATGCCGGACAGGGGGTGTTTTCATATGTGTATAACATGCACTCATTCAGCTGAGTAATGGAAGTGAGCATTAATACTTCAACATACGAAGAGAAAGAATAAGGTCTTGCGAATAAAAGCTTTGCATTACACAATGCATGGAAACATCTGACTCTGATGGAATTGTCTGTCATTTCTAAAACCTACATATAAGCTCCCACCACACAAGAGACAACTGCTTCCGATCCAGCAGATTAAAGAACTGAGGTAGTTGGCGAATTCACCACTAGAGGGCGCCACGATAGGTCACGTGATCGTGCAGTTCAGTCCATAGGAGCACAGCATCATGATGACATCACGTGTTTTTCTCATCTGCACGTCTATCCCAGCCTCCTCTTTCCCATGGCGGTCTGGAGGGGAAAACTGGCGGGAAATGGAATCAGCCTGTTCTCGGCTGCTGGAGAGAGGAATGAGTGTACTTAATTTATTTCTTGAGCAGTTTATTTAGGGACAGATTTCACCTAGTTTATTTATTACACTGATCCAAAACACTCACTCTGATGTGCTTGGAGTCACAATATACATTTCACAGACCTGGAACCTACTCGTAAATAATGCATTAAGCTCATGTGCAGAGACGCAAACAACTCGTAAATTACCGAAGTAATCCAGTACACAGTATACAGACGTGCAAACTACTCGTAGATCACCGAAATACTGCATGCAAACACGCTCACAGCGCTTAAAACACCCGAAAATAATTCAGTGCACGTAAAAAAACGCAACTTACCAGTGACTCAAACCCTGATTCTACTGGATGGAAAGCCTAAGTGCATCCCTCCCTAACACATGGAAACAGTTCAGATGCGGGAGAGGAAGGTTAGGTTAGTGTACTTTATTTATTTTGCTGGGGAAACTGACGCAAATTTCCATCCTAATTATGTAATTAATCACTAAGATCGGCCCTAATTATGCAACTGTATGCACAGCGCTGCACAAGGACGGCCTAAAATCGCAATATATCGCAAAACCTGACAATACCATACATCCAGTGTTATCCTGCTGGAAAAAAATTTCGTAATACCACTCGAAACAGATCCAAATATCGATCCTAATTACGTAATTAGTCACGAAGATCTGTCCTAATTACACAACTATATGCACAGCACTGCACAAGAACGGCTTAAAATCGCAAAAACTAACTATACCATACAACTGGTCTTATCTTGCTTGAAAAAAAAAATCGCAATACCGCTCCAAACTTACGCAAATATCGATCCTAATTACGTAATTTATCACAAAGATCGGACCTAATTACACCACTATATCCATAGCGCTTCACAAGGACGGCAATACTCCGCCAAAACTGCCGATACCATACAACTGGTGCTATCCCGTTGGGAAAAAAATCTCGCAGTACCACTCGAAACCAGCGACAGAAACACTCAAACTCTACTCTGCACCTACAAGCTAGGGAGAAAAAGGCTAGGATGTAAGGTGCAATCTTTATTGTTTTTTGGTGGGAAATGCGTTCAACTGACTAGATGCTGGTGTTGGACGGAAATGAGTTTAAGCAAAGTGTATTACCTGCAAGCATATAGCACCTATCCCTGTTTGATGTCAGAGTTCACTACACACGTCTACTAAAAATCACCCTACTGGCCAGCTAACCAAAGCCAATACACGCTATCACAGCTGATGGAAATAATGCCTCACAGTTATAATTACGCTTCGAAATCGTCGCGAAAAAAACCAGCACTCGTATTGAACAGGTCATAATGCATCATGTGTACTGGGGGGAAATCGTCATCTTAAAAGATTGCAGTTGAACGTGCGTTCTTTTCCATGTACAATCACAAACCACCGAAAATCAACTTACAAGATGGAGCTACTCAGCTGACAGCCTCGCGGCCCGTGCTGGTCGCCGCCCGCATCGATATGATTGCGCTTCGCCAACACGAAAGCAGGTATAGTTAACTAGGAGGTAAAAGGGTGGCTTTCCCCAAATGCATCTTGCTCGTCTAAAGTATAGTGGCGCAGCCGCCCCTAATGGCTAGGAGAAGCCGGTGTCACAGACTAGACAGGTCCCCATTGCCTCTCGTTCTGAGATGGAAAACACTTTTTTAACGTCACATAGGACACTCCAGCAGGGACCGAGGCAGAACCGCGCGCTCGTAGGGAACTCGCCCGCCGTTCTGCACGCTATTATTTAAAATCAACTCGACTCTTATAATAAAGCAACTTTTGAAAAAAAAAACATTCGCTACGATAATAAATGTCTACTTTCCACGAAAATAGGCGAAGTCCATTTTCATTTAGTTTTGTGAGAAAAATATTCCACATTTGGAGATTGTTTGCTCTGATTTCTGTGGGATGGAGGCGACTGAATACAATCGAGTACAGTGCTATAATACGCCTCCCGATCAGTGCATATGGGCTAGGTGTGGCAGCTGTACTACATTTACAAGCATTTTTAGAACATAGAACGATGGGTTACATCGTGATCGCATGGATAGAACTGACATAAAATCGATAGAATTGCGAAAAATGACGGGAGAATACGTATAAATTGAGCGAATATACACCGAAACGGTATGGTGTAATGACAACACTGTATTTCGTACAGTATTTTTTGATTAGTTATTTTTCTGTTTCTGCAGTTATGACTACAGTTCATGCTGAACTAAAACTGGACATTTAAAAAATTAAAGCAATTAAGTCAGCCAATAAAAGATCTGTTATACAGTAACTCTGGCTAAAGATGAAGCACTACTAACATATGACGCTTGAGCTTTAAGCTCGTAAAATACATAAACAGACAAAAAATTTAAAAGTGTTCCAAGGTACAGATGAAAACTTAGCAGGTCACAGTTTCATGAAAATACATGGCTATGGTTGACTTTTCGAAATTATTATTCTGAAAAGTTTACCTTTGTCCCACGTACCTCAACCTGAAAGGCCTAGAGGCCGAACTGCTGTAGTTCGCATTACAACTGTTACACTGAATTTTGTAGATATCAACACTATCGTATTTGTCAATCTCATGTTTTAAATTCTTCTTTGATTTAAATAGTAGCTTCTCTTTAGTTTTAGAAGAGTCTTTAATCTCAAATGGCTTAAAAATGTTGGCCACTTTCTGAGATAAATTATCGAAATAAAGAATCGTGACTCTCTTAGCATTCTGCATGGCATTCTCATTTACAATTTTGTACTGTTTCTCTTGAGTATTAATACAGGCTGTTTCAAAAAGAATATACCTCTTACAAAGTGCTATGTTGTCAAAACTATACATCGCTGCTCCACGGCTCGGTTAATGGAGAAACAAATCCGTTATGTAGTTTATATTCAATGCCACTAGATGTCTGTTGTCTTCTGTTTGCTTGGTTACCGTAAAATGTTGCAAAGCGCCTTCTCCGCAGCAAAAATCATTTTGTGTTCTCGAGTTCGGACGTGTGATATTGTTGTTACTGTGCAAAGACGTTTCATATGAGGCAACAAACTAAGACAACTTCATTATTCAACAAGATGGCGCACTCGTCTCTGGAGTCACTGATTACGCGAATATCTGAATGAAATTCTACCGAGCTGTTGGATTGATTAACAAACAACTTAGCACTTACAGAATGAGATTTTCACTCTACAGCGGCGTGTGCGCTGATATGAAACTTCCTGGCATATTAAAACTGTGTGCCGGACCGAGACTCGAACTCGGGACCTTTGCCTTTCGCGGGCAAGTGCTCTGCCAACTGAGATACCCAAGCACGACTCACGCCCCGTCCTCACAGCTTTACTTCCGCCAGTACCTCGTCTCCTACCTTCCAAACTTTACAGAAGCTCTCCTGCGAACCTTGCAAGACTAGCTGTTTTATGATATTCGGCTCAATAGTTCTGTCTTATTTATTCACAGGCCTTTAAATGCTCTCTTTAGAAACACCGAACGGTGTATAGCGAGAATTAATATCAAAATATCCCTGTTGTCAGCTTCCTGTTCACTTCAAAGACATTCCTACCCTACTGCTTCATGATACAGAGATCGAGAAATTCCAATTCACTGTTTGTTTCCTATTCTACCGTTAATTCATTAATATCATGAAACTCATTATATTTATTTGCAATTTCAGTAACTTCCCTTTCCTTTCCATCGATCAAAAGTAGTGTATCATCCACATAGTGCTTATAGTATAAGATTTTATCCCTGGGATATTGCTGATTAATGAGAATTATTTTTTCTAGATGATTGATGAAAACATCTCCTATGGTTGCAGGTGTACTGGAACCAATAGACAGCCAATTTTTTGCATATAACATTTATTATTAAAAGAAAACAAATTATATTTTAGAAAACGTTATATGAAGTTCAATAAATTCAATAATATCCTTTTGAGATAATCTTTTTTACTCTATCAAATTTCCTTTAATGACCTCAATGGCCTCATTGACAGGGGCATTCATATAAATATCGTTAACTTCTAAAGGTGTGAGATGGGGAGTGTTAGCCATAGGCTTATTCTTGATCTCTTTAATCAAAGCTGAATTGCTCAGAATTGAAAAACTAACTTCAAAGATGTAAAACTTTTTTAAATATTTTTTTTAGCTTCCTAGCAATTTAACATAAAAGGCACTTCGTAGAATTGACCATTGGCCTGATCAGGTGGTTCTCTTTGAGAATTTTTAATTGGGATCTAATCCGTGGAGCCTTCAGATTCATGACAGAGCAACTTATTTTTTTCTTTCGGTCAGTATTAAGACATTCTTTTTAACAATTTTTTAAACTATGATGGTATCTTTTTCATATCCCTAGCAACTTTGGTAATACTGTTTTCCAAAAAAAACTTTAGCGTTTTGTTGGCATACTGCTGTTCACTAACTGTAAGGGTAGTGAAAGGTGTCTGACTCAGCCACCTTTCATAGGAGTATTTTTTGTAACGATTAACTTAGTTTCACCTAGTCAAGTAGATTACTTTTCCGTCTTTTATGCTATTGGCTTATTATGTAAACATGCCTGGAAGAAGGATTGTATGGTTAACCAACCTGATTGATTTTAGTTCCTTTTATCTTGTATCAGCATTCTGTGTTAGCTTCCTCTCTTCTCGGGACACGGTCTGTATCCCAGATGCTTACTAAACATACAACAACACACCAAAGACACTTGTGTGGATCACATTGTGTGGGAGTGTGCCATTAGACAATATGTTACAGACCAGGACAGGAACACATTTGGAAATACAACGGTCTATAATATAATAATGAATGAGGAACTGTGGCATAAGCTGAACTCGCTTTCAGCTAAGATATCAGCTTATGAACTGCAAGCCTACATGGCTGAGAGACAGCCAAGAAGAGGCCTTACGTCATAATAAAAAGACGTGCTGCCACAGAACACCCATCTGCAACAACCTTTTGGAAGCAGTGAGGAGATGAGTCTCAGTGAGGACCAAGAAAGATTTACTGAGACCCTCACTGCCTTGTCCCAATCTCTACACCTTGTGTGGTACAGCAGCACAGCCACTGTCAATCCGAGCTGCACCTCAGAGCGCCAGGGTCTAACCACCCAGACAAATGAGAGTTCCATCTTGTTTCTAAATACCAGGTACAGTAGTGCAGTGTAGTGTTGTGTAGTGTAGTGTAGTACTGTGTAGTATAGAGTCGTAGTAGTGTAGTCCAGGATTGTAAGTTCCAAATTTCTGGTCTACCAGTACTGCATAGTGTAACAGACAAGCAATGAGTGCCTTCTGGATTCCGGATGAACAGATATCTCTGTGCCAAAGGGTAGTATGCAGACTGTTTTAGTTAATATCGTTATTTTTTGTTTTAATGTAGTTGTTCTATGTAGGTCCCCCCCCCCCCCTCCATTAAATAACATAATGGTTAGTTAATACCAACACATCTAAAATTATGTTAAAATATTATGTGCTTTATATATGCCAGTTTATGTGCAACATTCGGTTTTCTAGTTTAAGTAGATAACAGACTAGAAGAATACAGCTAATAAATAAATATATATGTTAACTTTCCCATAATCTAATTATAGTTATCACCGTGATGTAAGAATGTGTGATTAACGGAGAGGACATTTGCAATAATAGAATCAGTGTAGATTTCTTGGTTCTCATTTAGAAGCCTAGGAACGTCCATTGAATATCAAAGCCGCTTTGTGGCGTGACCGGACTGGAGACAATTGTTTGTCCAGCTCTCTTTAAAAAGTTCGTCATTGAGACCAATGTTTGAAGCGTGGAATTTTCCACTGCACTTCTGTTTGATAAACTGGTGGGAGGCTGAGTAATAGGCTATAGCATTCTTGGAATTCACCCGATTGCGCAAAGCGTCTGGCGGCATGAGGTCTTTTTCGTGACAATTGGCTTGCAGTTAACCCCATTCAGGGAGGCTGCAGCACAGCACAGGACAGTGATGTTTTCGAAAGGGTTTCGTAAGAGTACGAGCTAAGTCACTGTCAGACAGTTTGATGAGTAACACGTGCTGCTCTGGAGCACACTTAGGATAAAATATTTTGGCTGGGAATCTGTTTAGCCGTTTTGTTTGATAATAAAGTTAATAAATTCAGTTATCAAGGCAATTATGTGGGTAAAGTAAGTAACAAATTGACTTGTCAAGGGAGTTATATATGTAAATTTCACATGTGTGTATTTTATCGGATTTCAACTTAGTTTTTCTAAGAGAGACATGTTTTTTATTGGTCAGAGTGAATTATCACAAGCCAGGTTTGACGGCAACCTCTCTCAGTTCGTAGGAATTGTTGCTGAGTTCATATTTTAGTGTCTTCCTTGCGCTGCTTGGGTTTTTAATCCATTCACAAGAGAAACCATGTCCAATCTTTCTGAATGCGCGATGCTTTGCTGACACAATGACGTCCATAGAATTTGTTAAGAAATCAAGTCTCATAAGAAACCATAATACTGATGTAATTTTTGCTCGTTAAATGATGTCTGAATTCGAGAAGATTGCATGTCATCTTAATAAATGCCCTTTTTCATGGAGTATGATTCGCGAGTCTTCTCGCGTAAGTGCTTTCCACCATTACTTTCCACCCCCTGCCGACATGCTAGAAAACGACGTTTTAAATCATCAATGAAATTTATACCCTGATATCTTAAGCTGAAGACATTTAGTCAAATTCTGCCGTACGTTTTAGATAAATCCTAGAGTCAAATCTCATTATATTCTCAATATTGCAGTGTCTGCATTCCAGTATCGTATTTATCTGCCGATACTAAGCAGTGACTATAAGTTAAAATGTCCTTATCTGCACGGGAACTACATAACGTGTGTGCGAGTTCAGGTTGAGATGCACGAACGACGACATATGGAAGTTTGGGTCTAGCTATAGGTCATGCCCGGATAGGCAAAGCGCTAAGGCGGCTGCTCGCATAAAACAGGAAATCGGGGTTCGGGTCTCGGTCCGTGACAATTTTTCACTGTCGTCATTCCCTTATACAGCTGATGGTTGTTTGTATTCGCAACTGAAAATACATTTCTTGCGTTTAACAGCGGCTGTAGTAGTGGTAGTGTCTGTTCCTTCGGACATGCTTGTGTGCATTGTTCATCTCAACAACACAGGCATTGCAATATCGTATTTATCTACTGATACCAGGCAGCGACTTTCAATTAAAATGTCCTCCCCTGTAAAGGAATTAAATAATGTGTTTACAAGTACAGGCTGTGACGTAGAAACGAGAAGATATGGAATATTCTGTCTGCCCGTCGATCATGCATGGATAGCCAAAGCGGTTAACGCGATCGCTCACGTAACGCGAGTAATCCGTGTTCGAGTCCCGGTGTGGCACAACTTTTCATTGCCATCATTCTCTTATACAGCTGATGGTTGTTCGTCTTCGCAACTGCGAATACATTTCGTGTGTATCATTATAAATTCCATTACTGACTTCAGATGACATTGCACCTAGTGGAATTTACTAGTGGGAAGGCACTGCCTGCTCTTGGTAGGAAGCAAAATAGCTCCAGCAAGTCTATTAGATGGTGCGAAAGGTGTATGCCGTATTTGGCATAGAACTTAGGTGAAATCTAATTAAAAGAATGGGCTCTTTTATCTGGTGGTGCTGTAAGGATTTTTCTGATATCACGCTGTTTTTTGTTAGTTATTAAACTTAGTGAAGTATCTAATATGTAAAGTTTCTCTTACAGGACATCACGCAATTCCAAGTGCAATGTACTGTCTTAGAGGACCTGAAAATGGAAACTAAAGTGCAGAGTACCGGTACTGATTTAGAGAATGGCCAGGGGGAAAGGATTGAGGCACAAATACCAAATTATATGCATATTTTGGCAAAAGCGAGGGCGCCATGGAAGAAACTAGGAATGAGATAAGCAAAGTCAAGAAAGAGTTAGAAACAGTGAATCAGTGGAGTGAAAGCCCTAGCCACACACATGTCTATTTTCAGTGGAGTGAAGGACTAATCAAAAAGATAGCTGAGGTGGCAGGAAACCAGGCCAAGGCAGCTGAAGGTATAGAGAACAATACAATAATTTTGGAAGATGAGTTCGATTTGGAAGAGGTTTGCGCTGCTTGATCGAATGCAGTTATGTGAAGTCATATGTGAAATCATCAGAGAACAGACTGAATTGCTAAAGAACTTGTTTCAGCAAGTTCTACAACACGATGATGTGTAAATCCAATGAGGAGGGGAGACAGCGAAAATTTCAGAGAAGGTAGTGTTGCTGACCACTGCCATTGAGCAACTTTGTCTCCACACAGATGAGAACTCTGACTGAACTTGTCTCACCGCAGTAGGTGGCAGTGAAAAAGTGCGGTCGATGCTACGATTCAAATAGAATCAAACTCAGATATTAGAAAGCATAGGGAAAGCAGTGCATGAGCTGCAATGGATCGTGGACCACAATCAAATGTGGGAAGGACAGCACAATGCTGCATTTAGTACAGGAAAAAAGTGAATGTGTAGTGAACCAGAAGAGCTGAATAAATTACAGGAAAGGTTATGTCAACTTTGTGGGTCGTCAGCGCAAACTAAGCCAAAGAAACCACGCAAGTTGACCGATTTGGATGAAGACGAGACCCAATGTCATTTCGTCACGATCCAGAAGTACGGATTGTTTCCTGGCCTCATGATTGAGCAACACTTGCATATTTGGCTTGATCACTGTCACAAAGCACTGCCCATGTCGTGGTCCCCTCTAATGAAGATAAATTTCGTCTGTGGACATTTACAAGAAGAGTCGGTCACGGGAGTCTGATTAATAATGCAAGATTGTAAAACATAGCAACATTTCAAGCACACGTTTCTATCTGAGTTCTAGTCTAAGAGTATCCAGGGCCAGGTAAACATGAGTATTCGCATGATGGAAGCGTATAGAGTGTCAGATTATAGTAATTCGATCCAGTATTTGAAGGTAACGATTCAGCGAAATGCATACCTTAATTTGCTGTATGATATGGTAGCAGTAATGAGGATATGCTTGACCAAGCAGCCTCATGGCCTCGAAATGGTCATAGCTGGGAGATGCATGAATGATGTAAGGACATTTCGGTGTCTCTTATCAGGACCGTCGAAATGAGGAACAAGTGCCAGTACAGCAAGTTGTAAATAATTTGTGTTTGGACCATCGTTGAGAGGGATGCAGAGACTGGCATCCTTGCTGTCAATTGAATAGGATTGATAAAAGGATAACTGTAGGCTCAGGAGAGGCCATTGGTCACAAAGAGGCTCTTACAATGATAGTTGTGACTTTGTGAGATACGAGAAAGGAGAGGGACGTGAAGCAACATCAGAAATTGTGGAAGTATGGACGGCTGATTTGAGAATGTCGTGAATGAAACCAGTAATGCAAGGAATTGACTGGAGAGGCCTGAGCTCGTTAATAGTGTAAATAATAAGCAGCTACCTGGTTATTGCACATTTATTACACATTAGTTTTGAAGAGATAAGGGAAGTACTGTTAAGAGAGGAGATTGATATGGAGATTCCAGTTTATAGTGTACTTAGAGTAAGATTTAGCAGTAAATAAAGGTATCACATTCTGTACACCGATGGTCAGGTGTCTGTGATGAGCATTAGCGTTGATGAGGACTGTCTTGGGGAGGAAGAATGGCCTGAATTTCCGATGTAGCAGATGTAAGGTAGAGAAGCAGTAACAGTAAAATCAGTTTAAGTCAAGAGTCAAGCTCAGATCAATGTAGTGTGGCAGTCATGAGCAGTGTGGGTAAACTTCTAAACTATTTTGTTCATTACAGTAGATACGATCCTAGGTTTGTACTTTCTAAATTACTACAAAACGAAAATAAATGTTGATATGGGGCTGATCGTGACAGGTACTTACAATGAGTCATTCATGTATTTTAAGGAGTTTGTGGACAAGGGTGTTCTAGAAAATGACTGTTCAAAGCCTTTAATTGATGTGGCATGAACCGTACCATGTTGTCAGCTGCCTCCATTAAAGGTTTAAACACTGTGAGTCCTGAAAAAGGAATTTATGAGAAGCAGGACTTGATTAAAGTGGTAAATAATAAATTAGGACACCTTGAGTCAATATTTTGGTAGCACATTGTGACATGTTTTCGGAAATGACAGGGACTAATTTAATGTTAAATAGCAGCAAAAGCACTTCTTATGTCCATATAGATCCCATTAAAACATAATGGGCTAATCAGTGAAGAGGTTTGTGTTATGGCTGCGCAGGGTATTATTGAAACTGCGACTAGTTTCTACAACAATATGTTATTATGTGTACCAAGAAAGACAGATCAATATGCTTGGTAATTGGCTCATGCCAGATTAATACTATTACAGAATCAGTAATGCCTGTTCAAAAACATTAGAAGAACTGTTACAATGTTTCCATGGTGGGAAGTTACTCACCTCCATGGATTTGAGTCTGAGTTATTGGCAGGTGAAACTGCAACTGGATTGTCATCGTAATACCACATACCAGTGTTTTGGGCGTTACTACCAGTTCAAAGAGTTACCTCTGGGACTGATTGTGTTGTCAGTCACCCTCATTACACGTTTAAACACAGTGATTTCTTAAATCTGAGGAAGAAGGTGACAATGGATGTCATCATGTTCTAATCACTGCAAGATCATGGCAAGGGCATAATGAGACCTCAGACTGTTGCTAAAAGCATTCAAAGACCGTGGGATAACTGTCAACCTTGTTAAATTAGAGCCTGAGTATAAGGAAGTCAATTTCCTCAGGCAAATGACTTCACCAGAAGGATTTTGTCCCAACTCAGAGAAGGTCTAGGTCATTAGCAATTATGTAGTACCAAAAACTAAGTGACAGGTTAGCATCTTTTTTGGATTAATAAATATCTACAAATGATTCATGTAGATGACCATATCTATGACGAGGCATCACTTCGTAGGAAAGAATACATTTGGAACTGGGATGAAGAAGCACAGTGAGAATTCATGCCATTGAAGGAAGCATTAATCAACACTCCCACATTGGGACATCCTGACAGAGAGAGAGAGTTCTGTTTTCTGTTGAATAGCTCCCATATTGAATTGGTGTTTATCTATTCTAGGAGGTAGAGTGTTATGGTGACTAGATGCTTGCATTTGCAAATAGCATCCTGTCCAAGTCTGAATGAAATTACTTCATTACGGCACTCGAAGTCCTGGCTATTGCCTAGGAATTTATGGGGTTTCTATTCTTCCTGTTCTGTGGCTATAAAAGGCTGCAGTTTTTGATGACTGCCAGGTTGATGCATGGACACTTGGTGCACAGCTCACTATATCTCCAAGAGCTTTGATTTAGAATCATGAAGGTACTAATGATGGACAAGGTGATGGCACATGCAATGTCATGTGCACCTGTAGGACTGACAGTTGAAATCAAAAGAGATCTACGTGTGATTTTTGGTGTTGTTCAATAGTAATAACTTTGATTTGTTTTAAATTGGCTTATAGATCATGAGTCGTTATGTATGTAGTTAGGTAGATCTAATAGTTGTTGATTTTTTATATTTTGTAGAGGGTGAAGGATGAAGGATAGTAGTGATGATCATTTAGTGTATTAGACAATTGGTAGTGTAGTTTGTGATATTAGATTGATGTGAAAAATACAATGAAAAGATGATCCACTCTTGCATTAGTGGGAGTCAGGTATACCGCAATGATAGAGCCGGTAGTTGTTTTGTGTTTTTGTTTAATGATTAGTCGAATATTAGTGGGATCATGGTGTTGGTCTTTTAAACTACAAAGACCTTTCGTTGTCATAAGTGGAACCTCACTATCCTAAGTGCTGAAGTGTTTGGTTTGTTTAAAAGCTAGGTTTTAGGAACGTCATGAAAAATTTCTCTTGGAGAGATAATGTTTGTAAATAATTAAACAGGCGTTTGCCTCTGGTATGTATAACATCAAGAGAGAGAGAAAGAAATGAGAGGCCGCTCAGTTACAGCTTGTAATAAAGTTTGTATATTGTTTGGTATGTCATGAAGACTTATTCTTCTTCTTCAGTTCCCTTATGTTTTCAAGTATCAGAGTAGCCTCTCACTATCCATTTCTCCCATTCTACTCTTGTCTCATACAGTCTCTTCGTTTCCATGATTGTTTTCCACGCCTTTTAACCAAATTCTCGATGCCTCAGTCACCACATTCATTGTTTTCTTCTGACTGGTCTCTTCTCGTATCCTTTCATTTCTAACTCTGCCTCTTCTGATCTTTCCTACTGCCCTCCTCATGAACCTCATTTCTGTGGCAGTAACCCTACTCAGTTGTTTCTCTTATAGTGCCAAACTCTCCACACCATATGCTATCGTTTGTACCATGATTACGTCATTGCACTGTAACTTTAGTTTTCATGCTTCCATTCTTCCATCACTAAATAGTATGTTACTGAGATATTCAGAACTGTCTACATTTCCGAGAGGAATTCCGTTACAGTCTGTATTGAGGTCTTCTTCCTGTTTGTTCTGTTTTGGAACCCACTTTACTTTGCTTTTTTCTGCATTCACAACCATTCCCTTTCTCTTCAGTTCTTCATACCATTCCACTACAGGCTGCTGAAGTCTTTCTGGTGTGTCACCCATCAATAGTGTATCATTTGCGTGAAGCGTAGAGCAATGTTTACAGATAGACTGGTCTCCACATTCCAAGCTTTGTTCTGTGGGTTCACCCCTTGCGTGTCTTTTCTTTCCCCCTTTTTTTTTTTACTTCATCTCGGACGGCATTAAATAGTACTCGGAGGTGAAGAGGAGAGGTAGTGAAATGAGAAAAATGCAGGAGGGATACATTTTAAGGAACTCTGGTGCTGAAATGGGTAGTCGAACAGAAGAGAGAGTAGGTATAATTACGTGCGAGCAGCCTGAAACGAAACTGAGAGGATAGGGACCTGTCAATTAAAGAATAACGGTTGTTAATTTGGACTTAGAGACGGAAGTGTCCTACATTCAAGTGCACAAACCAACTGAAGATTCCAACATTACTAGATAAAGAAGAATTCTATGTACCATTACACTGGGGTTGCCAAGTAAACCTCCTCTGGGGCACTTTTGCTAGCCAGAGGTTGCCAAGTAAACCTCCACTGGGACACTTTTACTGGCTGGTAACAGCACTATGCAGTCAATTTATTTCGAGAGAACTTCGATAGTGATATGCCAGCTGGCTAAGGGCAGCTCTTGTAACCTTGGGGCACTGACGGGTCCATACATTCCTGCCGCCATAGGCGCTCCACACAAAGGACTCTCCACTGGGATCACTAAGGATGCCACGTGTCAGGCAGCATCCATACTTCCTTACTGACTGTGAGTTCCATAATGATAACCGGGCTAAGAAGAACTATTTCACAGATTATACACTAGTGGTCAAAAGAAAACGGACACCTCCAAAAACATACGTTTTTCATATTAGGTGTATTGTACTGCCACCTACTGCCAGGTACTCCATATTAGCGACCTCAGTAATCATTAGAAATCGTGAGAGAGCAGAATGGGGCGCTCCGCGGAACTCACAGAATTCGAACGTGGTCAGGTGATTGGGAGTCACTTGTGTCATACTACTGTACGTGAGATTTCCACACTCCTAAACATTCCTAGGCCCACTGTTCCCGATGTGATAGTGAAGTGAAAACGTGAAGGGACGCGCACAGCACCAAAGCGTACAGGCCGACCTCGTCTGTTGACTGACAGAGACCGCCGACAGTTGAAGAGGACCGTAATGGGCGGTAGGCAGACATCTACCCAGATCATCAAACTGCATCAGGATCCACTACAAGTATTATGGCAGTTAGACGGGGGGTGAGAAAACTTGGATTTCATGGTCGAGCAGCTGATCACAAGCCACACATCACGCCGGTAAATGTCAAACGACGCCTCGCTTGGGGGGGGGGGGGGGTTAAGGAGCGTAAACATTGACTATTGAACAGTGGAAAAACGTTGTGCGGAGTGACGAATCACGGTACACAATGTGGCAATCCGATGGCACTGTGTGGGCATGGTGAATGCCCGGTGAACTTCATCTGCCAACGTGTGTAGTATCAACAGTAAAATTCGGAGCCTGTGGTGTTATGGTGTGGTCGTGTTTTTCATCGAGGGGGCTTGCACCCCTTGTTGTTTAGGGTGGAACTATCACAGCGCAGGCCTATATTGATGTTTTAAGCACCTTTTTGCTTCCCACTGTTGAAGAGCAATTCGGGGTTGGCGATTGCATCTTTCAACATGATCAAGCACTTGTTCATAATGCATGGCCTGTGGCGGAGAGGCTACACGACAATAACATCCCTGTAATGGAGTGGGTTGGGTTGTTTGTTGGAAGAGACCAAACAGAGAGGTCAGCGGTCTCATAGGATTAGAGAAGGATGGGGAAGGAAATCGGCCGTGCCCTTTCAAAGGAACCATCCCGGCATTTGCCTAGAGCGATTTAGGGAAATCACGGAAAACCTAAATCAGGATGGCCGGACGCGGGATTGAACCGTCGTCCTCCCGAATGCGAGTCCAGTGTGCTAACCTCTGCGCCACCTCGCTCGATAGTGTAATGGAGTGGTCTGCACAGAGTCCTTACCTGAATCCTGTAGAACACCTTTGGAATGTTTTGGAACGTCGACTTCGTACCAGGCCCCACCAACAGACATCGATACCTCTCCTCAGTGCAGCACTCCGCGAAGAATGGGCTGCCATTCCCCAATAAACCTTCCAGCGCCTGATTGAACGTATGCCTGAGAGAGTGGAAGCTGTCATCATGGCTAAGGGTGGACCAACACCATGTTGAGTTCCAGCATTACCGATGGAGGGAGCCACAAACTTGTAAGTCATTTTCAGCCAGGTGTTCGGATACTTTTGATCACATAGTGTATGATGTGCTGGGAAAGCCTTAACTAAATGCACTATGGACTGGCGCTGGCCTGATGTTAATGGTGTAAACAAGAGACTTATATTGACATATGCTGAACCTATACTTTTTTTAGATTGACCTCTGATGTGGGTAGTAAGAACAGTAATTGACTATCTGTGCTACCAATTTCTACCGGTATGGATTTAGTTCATTAAATACAAACGATACCTTTCATGTAAATCAAGAATGAATTGATTTTGTTCCATTGCCTGTCTAGAGGGAGTAGTGCTTGTGAGTTGAACTTTTCCACGTGGAGCTCATGGGCATGACTTTAGTGTGTGGTGGCAGTGTGCAGCCTCTGAGGACACACTTTTTAGTGAAGAGAGGGGGTGGTCCACTGCAAATACCAAGATTACAGACGTTTACGATCAGCAATTAATGAATCAATATCGAGTAATGGTAGCGACAACTGAAAGACAGCGATGTGTAGTTGATGAAATAATGCTTTCGATCTCGTGTCGCCTGGGTGTGACTTTCTATGGGACTAATGAGACAGACTGTGTGAAAACCACATTTTTACGTCGTTTAACAATCTCTACATGAAGTATTTCCCAGTACTCATAGTAAGATGTGACGTCATACCTTATAACCATCTCAACGCCCTTGCCCATTTCAGCTCAGTGCGACGTGTGTGACAGTTGTTGTAATATGAAGAGACTAGGTCATATACTGCGTTATGCTTCATGATGACTGTAGGGGTTGTGTTGATTCTGTAATGTTTTCTTTCCCTGTCAGGTAAATGAACTTTAATGATGTAGTTAATGATATATTTTCACATTTTTTCCTTGTAATTTCAGTCAAATGAGCACTTTGTACACAAGCATTTAATCCTCATTTTGGGTTAACTGCTGTAATTTGATCTTTGTGACATCATTCATTGTGTTAGGAGTACGTTTCACCTTGTCGACATTTTTTTTGCATAACGATGAATGATGAGAGGAACAGACACACGCACATTGATACTGAGTGTCCTTATGTAATCCTCTGAACACAGTTGTAAGTGACCATAATTAGTACAATGTTAGACCTATACAGGATAGACATTAATAAAACTGACAAACAGCAGCGAAGGACTCCTTACTGCAAATGGACGAAAAAAGGTCCTATAAACATATGTCTGGAAATTGACAGTATGTATGCAACGACAAGAAATCTTTCCAGGACACAGTAAAGAGCTGCATCGAATCCTTGTCACAACAGATGTTCACAGTGGCCTCCATGTGATGCAATGCACACATTCACACGTCGCATCACGTACTGCCGTCCTTTGCTTTACACCGTGTTGGCACGCCACTTGGCTGGAGCTTGTACTAGGGTTCGTCTCAATGTCCTGTAGAACCCGATCCTCCAAATCTGGGGAACGCACAGTCTGCTGCCTCCCCGCAAGTTCGTCTGTCTGAAAGGACTCGTAATCACACAAACACTCGGAAAGGGCTGCAATGTTGTGTGATGTGCTTGGTATCTGTGATGGTACTTGTTTTAGTATCGCCCATCTGCTTCGCTGTACACAAACACCATCTCAGCTTGTTCCTGGCACGAATACCAAACCATTCTGCTGATTATAGTACGTTGCGTCAATCACATAGCCTGCAACACATAAGGAACACATGGCAAGTGGTCAGAGGAATTTTCAGTCGTCAGTGCCATGTACCGTGTTCATAGGACCTTTCTTCCTCCATTTCCAGTCCAGCATCCGTCCCTGCAGTTTGTCGACTTTATTAATGTTCACCCTGTGTATTTAGATAAAGTTTATCAAATCTTTTGCAGATATTGACTTTGCCTATTTGTCTTCTATGTTCTAATGAGACGGAAGCATGTTTCACCTTGCCTGTTAACATTCATTTCCAGTGACGTTTGCTGGTGTATGTAGACATATGACATAGATACATGATCTGCTACCCATCCTTAGTATATAATCAAGTTTTTTGAACTGATGTATAAAGCACATTCCTTTTTTGGGAATAACCGTTTTGAAGAATTATGTAATTAGTAGTGTCATATTCTGTTTGTAAGTCATGTATAGGCCTGAATGAAGGAAAGAACAAATCTCCTTTTGCTGTAAATTTTGTAATCGTTCCGGACCTCAAGGATTGACGTTCTCCTTGGGCTTCCATCACTGTGTAAGGACGAATAACGAAAGACAATAATCGCTATACCACTGTAAGAGGTCCATGATTAAGAAATTTGTTGTTAGAGCATTCGAGCAGATGTAATTTCGATGGATTACTCACGCGCTGCTTGCGATATGTAAGGTATAAGAGAATCTCAGATCAAAGAGCAGTGTTGACTGCAGTAGGAACTGTGTAGCTGTAGCAGTAAGTAGTTGCTAGCGAGCAGTCTGGTGTATCCTGTTGGCTGGGCCGGTCGTGTGCAGCGATGGCGGTGCCTGAGCGTTGTAGTATAAGGTAAATGGAAATGGAAAGGTAAAAGCAGCCTCGCGCATGTGTAGTATTGTTAAATAAAGCCCCATGTAAATGTTTTAAAAAAAATCTCGTAATAATAATCTTTCTCATAAAAAGTAACTTCTGACGATCATTCATTTCAATTTAAAGAATTTACTTATTTCTCCAATCCATGGTCATCCCGATTATTGCAAAGAAAAACCAGTTGTTCCTTTTATAAGTGACAAATCTATCGGCCAGCATTGCACTGGGCTGTGCCACAAAAATTTATTGTAAGAGCAGATATATATGCGTTATCCGGCGACTTCATTGAGGTAAGAATTTTCTCTTTTTTATTCAGAATGATCTTTCAGGGCCATGACGCAGCACTGCTGACGTCCAAAATTCACCAGTTTAAATTCACAGTCATTACTGAAAGGTTATAAATGAGCGACAATTTTATTGAGAGGTTAATCACATTGTATTATTGGTAGGTTAGGGAATTTTTTCTATTGAGAGGTTACACTAAATGTGAATACTATTCTTATTATTTTTTATTTTTTGTGGGAAGGTTACACCACGATGTCATATAATAACAGGTCCAGCGCCTTTTTCCTTCCCGGCATTCGAATAACGAAAGGTGTGCCTAAGTCATCTTTCATGGAAGTATTGTTTATAACGGACGTTATAGGATAAGATTGCTTCTCTGCTATTTGCTTATCATATAACCGTGATTGAGAGAAGGATTGTATGGGGAACCAGATTAACTGATTTTATTTCCATTTGTCTCATATAAGCATTCATGTCATCTTTACCGATAACCTAATCATATTTAGCTCTGTGAAATAAGGATGTGTGGTTAATTGAGAGAATCAATATAGCTTTCTTTGTTCTCACTACAGAATCGTGGGAACGTCCGTTGAATTTTTAATCTACAAATCTGGCGTGCGGTGTGAATCTGGTTAGTAGTTTTGTTTTATAATGTAGGTAATCCATGCAGGAACTTAATTCATTTATCTAGGGAGTAGCGAAATTTTGAGTGTGTGAATATTATTGGTTTTCAACCCACTTATTGGAAGGGTGACTTATTTTTCATTGGACACCTCCGTTAGGATTTCTCCACTGTGTTCTGCAGATTTTCTTTAACAGAGCGGGTAGTTGCAAGCCGGATTTGATTTTTTCAGACAGTGCTAATAGACAAATAACTGTATCTGCAAAAAGTCTGAAGTTGATATCTATATTGTCTTCTCACGTCTGTACCATACAATTCGTAGGAATTACTGGTGAATTCATCTTATAATATCTTCCTTCCACTGCTGTAATGTGTGCCTGGGTTTTTGATGCAGTCACAAAAGCATCCATGCGCCACGTTTCTGAATGAACTATCTTCTGCTGACACAATAATGTCCATAGAATTTGTTAAATCAGCCAGTATGAGGAATAGTAATACAAGATGATCTTGATCGCCAAATGATTTCTAAACTCGTTTTAACAATTTTTTTTTTGTGGTGTGTGATTTGCTAGTCTTTCTACCCATGCGCTTTGCGCTGTTACTTTCAACCTCTTGTGATTAGTGAGAGGCCGGCCAGTGTGGCCGAGCGGTTCTAGGCGCTACAGTCTGGAACCGCGCGACCACTACGGTCGCAGGTTCGAATCCTGCCTCTGGCATGGATGTGTGTGATGTCCTTAGGTTAGTTAGGTTTAAGTAGTTCTACGTTCTAGGGGACTGATGACCACAGAAGTTGAGTCCCATAGTGCTCAGAGCCTTTTTTTTTTTTTTTTTTTTTGATTAGTGAGAATAGAGACCTGCTTGAAAAATGTTCTTTTAAATTGCCAGTGATAACTCATGCTGAACTCATGTAGTCAGAATGCGTTGAGCGTATTGGGTAAACCATAGGGTCAAACCTCTTCGTATTCTCTTACTGATTTCAGACGACATTGCACTCAGTGGAATTTACCACCAGAAAGGCACTGCCTGCTCTTGATAGGAAGCACAATAACTCCACCGAGCCCATTAGATATGGTGAAAGTATGAGTATTTAGAATAGTGCTGGAGTTCGGAATTGTGGTTAAATATGATTAAAAAACTACAATCATCTTTTAGTAGGCTTGGTCAGTCTTGGTGATGAACGCTTTGTTAGTATTAAGTTTGTCGTTAATAGTAGTGCGGTTGTATAATCTTTACTGTTAATACTGCCCTTAACGGCTGTAGCCAGTTTATATCCCACATGTCCTTATTAGTGCCACAGGCTGTGGAGAGTGTAGTTAGAAACTTCTGCAGTAGAGTCCAATTTACTGAATCTTTTCGAAGTAGTTTTTACTAGAATATATGCATATATTTTTTCTTCGAGATAACTCATCACACAATTTTTTTTCCAAGTATTTTCCTGTTTACCTGCCAATGAACCGAAATCTGCCAACTCGTTATGTGATCGTTGTATTTCATATCCGTACAAGTTGTTACACACACTTGACTGGTTCAACTTGTAACTCGCTGATATTGTAGTCGTACTATATTACTTATTTTTCATCTTGCGAGATGCACAATTTTACATTGCCCAACATTTAAAGCAAGTTGTCAGTCTCTGTGACACTCGAAATCTTATCAAGTTGTAACTGAATATTTGTGCAACTTTTTTGAGACAGTGCTAATAGATAGATAACTGTATCTGCAAAAGTCTGAAGTTGATATCTATATTGTGCTTCACGTCTATACCATACAACATGAACAGCAAGAGTCCCAATACTCTTTCTTGGAGCGCACCTAGTAATACTTGTACATCTGTCCAACATAACATGCTACGGCCTTCCCACCAATAAATCATCAATCCATTTACTTATCTTTTGGTCGAACTTGTTGTAATCTGCTAGATAAAGAGGAGGAGCTACTCAGCTATAAACTGAACACATACCGAGAACCTTCGCTACCTAAGCATGTTTTAATACAGATTTGTTCGCTGTGATCAAAATCGTGGTCATAATGACAGAAGGAAAAAGGAAGCAAAATGTGTATTATTCCTCGTTTATCCTTCATGTAAACACACAATAATAAATGTGTTATATGTAGCACCTAGAGCGAATGTCTAGTGGGATAAATTAGGTCTCTTTCACGGTGTCTTCACAGATAGAACCAGGTACTAGTCAACAGATAACCTTTGGAATGTCTGTGTGATGAACCAAAAAACGTTTTTGATAAATAAAAGAACCACGTTATTTTAATCATGTAAGATACCAACTTATTAAAATAGGTATACACAAAGATAAAACTATTAGTAATACAGCTGAAGTAATATGCATCTTTAGCAGAACCTCTGTCGTGTCTGAAGTGTTCATAGCAGTGTGTAGGTCTTAAGACATATTTGGGAGAAGCAGTTACGCTAAACTCTTGTAAAGAAATCTGCTAAAATTAGCTTCCACATTTAAATAATGACATAAACTTCCTTTCATACTATCCCGGCAGTAATTTATACAATGTGACGTCGTGTGAAAAAGAAAACGTTTGCTGTCGTGGAGGTCATCAAAGGGAATTACAAATAAAAGTTAGTGTTTCATTAAAAAGTTGTTAGTACTTATTTGAAATGTTTTATTTCTCTTTCACGGCCTTTGATCGGCAAACAAATAATCTTCTGACATTTTATGTGCTCAAAATGAATGGGATAATGTCACATGTCAATGGCTCGATACAGGTCCAATCTTTTTAAAGCCTTCTAAGTGGTACGGGTTCATCACAGCCTCCTTCGTGCAGGATTCGCACATCTGAAACAGAAAACAACGTTACGGTCATAACAGGTACCAGCAGATTGAAGATAATATTAAACCAGGATAAAGATCAACGAAAATCATATAAAAAAGAAGAGAGAGATTGAAATTGGCTCATCTTGTGTGGCTCCATGGCATCTGTATGGCACGCTGTGTTTGGCAACGAGAGGACCTATACCACGGGGGGAGGAAAAAATAAAGTCTAGTCATGTATTTTTCTTTCAAGAAAATGATTTAAAAGTCGGTATTAAACAGTTTTTTAACAGGGTCGGAACTGGAATTTTTTGTGTCTAATTACAAGTTACCATTCTTCCTAAATGTTAAAAATATTCCATCGTCTGGCGTCTGTCTTTAGAAATCTGGCGGATTATGGGCAACCTAAAGCGGGACTGCTCGGCTCTGTGATCTGAAATCCTTCCAAATACGAGCAATACGTCACCTCGCTCGGTACAGATAAGAGAGGACACTGAGTAAGTGTTACTCTGAGATGAAAAAGTTGACACTTGAGAGAATATCATAGCGATTCATATCCAGTTCTGCTTATTTTGAGTCTGTATCCAGTTCTTCACATTTTTTCTCCATGTAAACTTGTGGGCCAGGTTATCTAACCCAATACAGGTTTTCAGTTTGTTACTGACTGCCAAATGTGTTTCATTTAGTTTTGCCTGTGTTATGATTATCTCATTGGCTACATTGTACCAAGAAGCCTTCACGTCACTGGTGAAGAATTGTAAGTGTAGGTTATTGTCCTAGTTAACAGTGGATACTTTTCTTGCATTCTGCCTGGTTTAAGTCCCTTTATTAGTTGACTGCAAGTAATTTTTCTTGAAAACGTACTTTACTGAAGGTGTAACTTAGATCTCTCACAAAATCTTGTATGTACTGTAGGTTACTGTGACTGTAGTTTAACATTATTGCTGCAGAGCTACTGGGAACTGCTGCATATCCTGTGGGAGCTGAGACAAGAAGAAGCAATGTTTGGGCTTTGGTGATGGGAGCCATGGTGGAGTGTTGGAAAACGACTGTATTGTGAGGAGCAGCGCCAAGACTGTAGCTGACAGGACCGATTGATTGGGAGAATGCACTTCTGCTTTGGATAGAAGGCGTCAGTTAAAGTTGCCTTGGGACAGCAAGTGGGATGCATGGAAATCAAGGGATTAGATTAGATTAGATTAGATTTACTTTCATTCCAATTGATCCGTAGTGAGGAGGTCCTCCAGGATGTGGAACATGTCAGAAAAACAACAATACATGACAAATATTTAAACTAAAACAAATAAGCTAATGTACCATTCCACAGGTCCCAAGTGGAATGATTGTCATTTTTTAATGAACACTAAGAGTCATTTTACAAATACTATTGCACTGAATTTAAAATAAAAAAGTTTTATATTTATTTATAAGGTAAGAAACATGTAATACAACTACTGTAATACTTATTTACAATGAACACATTACTGCACTGAAATGGTGCAGAAGTTAGATTATACTTACACACACACACACACACACACACACACACACACACAAATTTTCAGTGAACACATTACTGCACTGAAATTGTGCAGAAGTTATGTTGTACTTATAAACAAATCAGTTGGTTTTCCTCAGAAATTCATCAATGGAGTAGAAGGAGTTGGCCACCAATAAATCCTTTAGGCTTCTCTTAAACTGAATTTCATTGGTTGTTAAGCTTTTTATGGTTGCTGGCAAGTTATTGAAAATGTGTGTTCCTGAATAATGCACACCTTTTTGTACAAGACTAAGTGACTTTAAATCCTTGTGAAGATTATTCTTATTTCTAGTATTGATTCCATGAATTGAGCTGTTGGTTTGAAAAAGTGATATATTTTTAATGACAAATTTCATTAAGGAATAAATATATTGGGAAGCTGTAGTTAGTATCCCTAGTTCCCTAAACAGGCTTCTGCAGGATGTTCTTGAGTTCACACCACATATAATTCTTACTGCACGTTTTTGTGCCCGGAAAACTTTAGCTTGGCTTGATGAATTACCCCAGAAAATAATCCCATATGACATTATGGAATGAAAGTAAGCATAGTATGCCAGCTTTTTCATTTTTATATCCCCTATGTCTGACAAAATTCGCATTGCAAACAGAGATTTGTTAAGACGCTTCAGCAGTTCTGTGGTGTGCTCCTCCCAGTTGAATTTATTATCAAGCTGTAATCCCAAGAATTTAACACCGTCCACTTCTTCTATCTTCTTGTCATCATATGTTAGACATATACTCTTGGGACACCCCTTACAAGTTCTGAACTGCATGTAGTGTGTTTTTTCAAAGTTTAGTGACAAAGAATTGGCTAGGAACCAGTGATTAATGTCTACAAATATTTTATTGGCTGATCTTTCTAAGACTACACTTGATTTGCTATTTATTGCAATGTTTGTATCATCAGCAAACAAAACAAACTTGGCATCTGGTAATGTTACTGATGAAAGGTCATTGATATACACAAGAAAAAGTAAGGGCCCCAAAATGGAACCTTGTGGGACCCCACATGTAATTAGTTCCCAGTTGGATGATGCCTGATAGCTTGATACATGTCTCTTTCCTAATAACACCCTTTGTTTCCTGCCAGAGATATAAGATTTGAACCATTTTGCAGCATTTCCTGTTACACTATAATATTCTAGTTTACTTAAAAGGATATTGTGATTTACACAGTCAAATGCCTTTGACAGATCACAAAATATACCAGTTGCCTGCAATTTTTTGTCTAATGAATTAAGTACATTTTCACTGTAAGTGTAGATAGCCTTCTCAATATCAGAACCTTTTAGAAATCCAAACTGTGACTTTGACAGTATGTTATTTGAGATAAGATGGTTATAAAGACGACTGTACATTACTTTTTCGAAAATTTTTGAGAATGCTGGCAACAGTGAAATTGGACGGAAATTTGATGCTATTTCTTTATCTCCCTTCTTAAACAGTGGCTTAACTTCAGCATATTTCAGCCATTCGGGAAATATTCCACTGATAAACGACTGGTTACACAGATAGCTTAATATGTTACTTAGCTCAGAATCACATTCTTTAATTAACTTTGTTGATATTTCATCATACCCACTAGATGTTTTTGATTTTAAAGATTTTATGATGGACATTATTTCTGTTGGGGTAGTGAGGGTCAAATTCATATTATGGAAGTTACTTGAAATGTCTGGTCTAAGGTAATCCATAGCAGCATCTACCGAACCTGACAACCCCATCTTTTCAGTAACAGTTATAAAATGTTTGTTAAAAAGTTCTGCAACACTATACACATCTGTCACCAATGCATCATTTACTCTTAATGCTATTTGTTCCTCTTCATGTCTGGTTCTACCGGTCTCCTCCTTCACTATATCCCATATTGTCTTTATTTTGTTATCTGATATGACTATCTTTTCCTTGTAATATATTTGCTTTGACATCCGTATTACAGTCTTTAATATTTTGCAGTATTTCTTATAATGTGCTATAGCATCTACATTGGAAATGTTTCGGATTGACAGATACAGTTTTCTTTTTGTTTTACAAGATACCCCTATTCCTCGAGTAATCCATGGCTTCTTTGTAGACTTTGCTCTAACCTTGGTAAGTTTTGGGGGAAAGCAGTGTTCAAATAAGGTAAGCACTTTATTAGCAAAAATGTTATATTTTTCATTCATGCCATGAGCACTGTAAACATCAGTCCAGTGAATGTCTCTGAGGAGTGTCCTAAAATAATCAATTTTTGGCTTACTGATTACCCTCTTGAGCTCAGATTTAACAGATTTTATATCCTGTTCAGTATTAACATTTAACAGAAGGAACTGCATGTCATGGTCTGAGAGGCCATTGACTATTGGTTTTGTAATATAATTTTGTTCATTTGACTTTTCTATAAAGATATTATCAATGGCTGTTTGTGAGCAAGTGGTTATCCTAGTGGGGAACTTTACTGTGGGAATTAAGTTGAATGATAGTGTTACTAACTCAAATAGGTTCTTATTGGGAGAGTCTTTAAGGAAATCTACATTGAAATCACCAGCAACCACTATTTCTTTGTTTTTGGTTGTTAAATGGGCCAGTACAGCTTCAAGGTGGTTTACAAACAGATTAAAGTTACCTGCAGGTGCTCGATATACACTTAATATTATGAAAGATTTTTTTGTGAAAATCTAATTCTGTTGCACATGCTTCCATATGCTGTTCTAGGCAAAATTTATGAATGTCTATGTTCTTAAATTTATGACAGTTCCTGATGAATGTGGCAACTCCTCCTTTCTCCATTTCTGATCTACAATAGTGAGATGCTAACCTAAACCCTGTAACACTTAAAAGTTCTATACCAGTGGTCACATGATGTTCAGAGAGGCAGATTATGTCAGCTGGGTTTGAAGACTCTAATTCATCTATGCAGATAGTTAATTCATTAATTTTATTTCTCAGTCCTCGAATATTTTGATGCAATAAAGATAGCTGACATTTCACATTGACTGACTTAAAATTGGATGGAGTTAAAATATCTGCTGACAGTTGAAAATTCTTAACCAATGGCTGTTTATGTTGATGTAATAAGCTGGAATTATGTTTTTTGATTTCTTTCTCAAACTGAAGGTTTGTCTCAGTTCTAACCTCTCTTAAAATTTGTTTTCTTTCTGTCCTCCCTACCCTAAAAAAGGGTCTTTTCTGAATCCTATAACCACTGGTATTTTACCACTCATGACAGTGCCTCCCCCCTTTAACTTTCCTGCTATTTCCCCAGCCAATTTACCCTTCCCCTTCCTGTTGAGGTGAAGGCCATGCCTAGTATAATCCCACCTACTGACAGAATCAACATGAACCACACCAATGTGTGACCCCGCACCCGACATGAGCAGCCGTTCCAGCTCCAAATTAACTCTCTTGACAGAAGAGTTCAAATGAGGTCGGTCATGGCGCCCAAGAACAGATACAAACTCAACACTGGTATGCCTCGATGCTGATGCAATCTTCGCCAGGTCACACTCTATGCTGTACCCAGGATCTCTGTCAATACTGTTACCTGCCCCACCCACTATAACCACGGTGTCTTCCTTAGTGAAATCTTTGCAAAGTGATCCTAAATCCTCTGTCACCTGCTCCAGACCAGCACTAGGTTTAAAAAAATTGGTGACCTGGTATTCTGATCCTAGTTCATCCTGCAAGAGTTGGCCAACACCTCTTCCATGGGAACTACCTAACAACAACACTTTCTTTCTCTTTACTGATTTCCCTACATTCTTACTTTTCAATTTGCTGCTGAAAGTTTGTTGTGCCCTGTCTACACCTGTAACTGCTTGAGGCTCACCAGCTTCTAACTGAAGCAACAGGTCAAATCTATTTTCCACATTCACCATAAAGCTGTCAGACAAAGTTCTAGGCCTGTTCCTCCTGTTGCCTGTTGCCACTTCCCACCTCTCTTTACCCTTCTCCCTCCTTAACCTGTCAAGATCTCCCCTGGCCTTGTCTAACTCAGCCTGAAGGGCAGCAATTTTCCCCTCCTGTTCCAGTATCTTCCTATCTCTACTACAAATCCTACAAAACCACTGATGAGTCTCATTTACTTCCCCTATTCCCACGCCACTACAGTCACCCACATGGAAAAAACTACAGCACCCATCACACCAAAGCCCCGACCTAACAATTCTACGGCAAGTCAAGCACTTTTCACTCATGATAAACGTAATAATTTATTAAGAATAAGTCAGTTAAATTACAGATAAACACGAAAATATGGTTACACAAATTTGGCCTATACGCAACTGTGTGTAAACAAAAACAAAAGTGCAAAGTTTCTGAAACAACAAGTTAAACTTTACGCTACTTTCCGGAAATGCTAGTTAAATAATGAAGAGGTACGCTAAGTTAAATTGCTGGAGAGAGCAAGGAACAACTAAACGAAATTCTATAGATTTGCTGCAGCAGAACGTAAACAGAAAATACGACTGTACGGTCTTTTCGCGTTTTCTGCTATATTACGTAATGAGAAATGAAACCTTTAATGGTACACTTAAACGGCACACTAATACACTTATTTACCACGTAATCAGTACTAATCTATGTGTTTTATAATCTAAAATAACTTATCTTTACGAGAACACCAAACCTCGCGCTAGTCGCTTGGCTGCAGGGCTGCAGTGCTGCACCAGTCCAGTGTTTGGAAGGATTGGGTGGACGATGCACAGTGTTGACTTGATCTTCGAGGTAAGAAAATTAAAGTCGTGTGACGTGTGGATTGGTTGGCTGGGAAGCACGGGGTGGAGGGGGGGGGGGGTTGGGAGGGGGGAGGCAAGTTCAGCCGCCTAATTGGAAAGGTTCAGCCACCTAACCTAACCTAACCTAACTTAACTTAACCTAACCTGTGTATGTTAGGTATACTTGATACGTGTAGACGACTTGAATGGGGGTGTGCAGCGTAGGATTATGTTTGCGCTGTATGACGATGAGGGAAGGGAGATGGTGAAACCTGCCTAAGTGGAAACATTCATCCACCTAACCTAACATAACCTAACCTAAACTGTCCTCTACTCCTCTTAAATAGCGTTAAGGGAGCCACCGAGCTTAACCTCTGTGTCCGACGGACGGATCATTATCAACAGTGTCATATGTCGTCACTGTGTTAGGCCCGAGGCCCCGGTTAGGCCAGCGCCACTGTAGCTAAGTTACGCCGGCACGGTAACTCAGCGCGTTCGGTCAGAGGGTTAGCTGCCCTATGCAATAAAAAAAACTGAGTTAATGGATCAACGACGAACTGAAACGGGTGTCTTGTGACGTCCGCACCGAGCACATGCAACGAACGAAAAAACGAACAAAAAAGGGAACAGCGCGCTGGCTTGTCAAGCTGGGGGGCCCGGGTTCTATTCCCGGCTGCGTTAGAAATTTTTTTCTCTGCTCAGGGGCTTGGTGTTTGTGTCGTCTTCAACATCAGCATTTCATCCTCACCGACGCGTAAGTCGTCGAAGTGGCCTCACCTAAGAAGACTTGAACCAGGCGATCAGGTCTGTCCGCCAGGAGGCCCTCGCCACACGACATTTTATTTTCATTTCCATAAGGCACTGTGGAGAGATTTGCAGTTTAATCCAGGACACTGATGCAAAGTATGGTGACTAAGAAATTAACGCCACCACCTCGCCTTTCCTTTGCCAGAGAGGCAAAGCTGCCAACAGCACATGACATACTCTGGTGGTTACCCATTCAAGCACCGTCCATGCCCAACGCTGCTTAACTTCCGTGATCTCTCTATCAGAGACATTACTTGTTTATTGATTCCTCTCACATAGGGGGCGGCTGGCAACAGACGTATTATCGCTCTTTAGTCAAATGACATATATATTGTTTTTCTAAATATCAGATATCTGTATGGTGCGAAAACTGGCAGTTGACCCTAAATAACGAAAAGTGTGAGGTCATCCACATGAGTGCTGAAAGGAATCTGTTAAACTTCGGTTAAACGATAAATCAGTCAAATCTAAAGGCCGTAAATTCAATTAAATACGTAGGAATTACAATTACGAACAACTTAAACTAGAAGGAACACATAGAAAATGTTGTGGGGAAGGCTAACCAAAGACTGCGTTTTATTAGCAGGACGCTTAGAAAATGCAACAGATCTACTAAGGAGACTGCCTACACTACGCTTGTCTGTCCCCTTTTAGAATACTGGTGCGCTGTGTGGGTTCCTTACCAGATGGGATTGACGGAATACATCGAAAAAGTTCAATGAAGGGCAGCACGTTTTGTATTATGGCGAAATAGGGGAGAGAGCCTCACTGAAATGATACAGGACTTGGGGTGGACATCATTAAAACACAGGCGTTTTCCATTGCGGCAGAATCTTGTCACTCAAATTCCAATCACTACCTTTCTCCTCCGAAAGCGAAAATATTTTGTTGACACCAACCTACATAGGGAGAAGCTATCACCATGATAAAATAAGGGAAACCAGAGCTCGTAAAATGGCTCTGAGCACTATGGGACTCAACTGCTGAGGTCATTAGGCCCCTAGAACTTAGAACTAGTTAAACCTAACTAACCTAAGGACATCACAAACATCCATGCCCGAGGCAGGATTCGAACCTGCGACCGTAGTGGTCTTGCGGTTCCAGACTGCAGCGCCTTTAACCGCACGGCCACTTCGGCCGGCTCAGAGCTCGTACAGAAATATATAGGTGTTTGTTCTTTCCGCGAGCTGTACGATATTTGAATAATAGAGAATTGTGAAGGTGGTTCGATGAACCCTTTGCCAGGCATTTAAATGTGATTTGCAGAGTATTCATGTAAATGTAGATGTAGAAAATAATAGGAGTCAAAAATAATTCCATCTGATAATGTATGCATAAAAAACACTAATGGCAGTGGTGTGACTGGTGTTAAGCTGATGAGGATCACGACGACGCATCTGTCAAGCAGCTTGATTTCAGCTCCCAGTGGATGATACATGGTAACGAAGGAGAGAAGTACGGATGGAGCACCTTGGAACTATATCAGTGGTGATGCTGCCAATGACTGCCGTTAAAGCGGAGTTTCTAAGTACGCTTTTCTGCAATTCCTACACCAAAGAAGATGAAGTAAATATTCCAAATTTGGAATTAAGAACAGCTTCCAAAATGAATAACTTGAACGTAGATACCCGCGGTGTAACGAACGAACTTAAATAATTTGATAAATGCAAGGCTTCTGGTCCAGATTGTATACCAAGTAGGTTCCCTTCAGGATATGTTACTATGATAGCTCCATACTCAGCAATCATACACAAGTTCTCACGACGAAAGATCCGTACCTAAAGACTGGCAGTAATAGGGGTAGTCTCTCGAATTACAGACCCACATTACTGACGTCGAGACAACTAGTTTTTTACTCACACTAAACAATGAGTGCTATAGACAGGGAATCTCAAACTGATTCCACATTTCTAGATTTCCAGAAGCTTTCGACATTGTTCCTCACAAGTACCTCTTATTCAAATTGCGTGTCTATGGAGTATCGTCTCAGCTGTGGGACTGGATTCGTGTTTTCCTGTCAGAAAGGTCACTGTTGGTAGTAATTGACAGAAAGTTATAGAGTAAAACAGAAATATTATCTGGCGTTCCCCAAGGAAGTGTTATTGACCCTCTGCTAATCTGTGCTAAAGATTTAGGAGGCAATGTGAGCATCCTTGTTACATTGTTTTCAGATGATGCTGTCGTGTATTGTATAGTAAAGTCGTCAGAAGATAAAAACCGATTGCAAAATGATTTGGACAAGGTGTCGGTATTGTTCAAAAAGTGTCAGTTGATCGTAAAAAATATAAATTGTCAAGTCATCCACATGGGTACTAAATGGAGTCCGCTAAATTTCGGTTAGTCGGTAAATCACATAAATCTAAAGGCTGTCAATTAACTAAATATCTAGGAATTACAGTTCAAAACAAGTTAAACTGAAACGATCGCATACATACTGTTGTGGGGAAGGAGAACCAAAGACTGCGTTTAATTGGCAGAACATTTACGAAACAAATTATCTAAATCGACTGCTTACACTGCCCTTGTCCGTCCTCTTCTGGACTATTGCTGCACGTGTAGGTTCATTATCAGACAGGACTGATGCAGGACACCGAAAAACTTCAAAGAAGGACAGCTCATCTTGTGTTATCACGAAATACGGGAGAGTGTGTCACTGATATGATACATGTGTTACTGTGACATTCATAAAAACAAAGTGGTTTTTGTTGCGTTCAAGAAATTTCAATTACCAACTTTCTCCTCCGAATGAGTAGATATTTTGTTGACGACTACCTACATAGTCAGAAATGATTACGGTAATAAAATAATAGAAATCAGAGCTCATACGGAAAAATTTAAGTATTAGTTTTTGCCGGGGCGCCTTTATCATGTTCGATGAACCCTCTGCCAAGCACTTAAGTATGAATTGCAGGGTAATCATACAGATGTAAATGGAGATGTAGATCTGGGAAGTAGTAAATACATACAAATAGGACACCGAGTTAGAAAGTGGGAATACGATGTTCGGCTGGGAAACGGGGTGTACAAATGGATACCAAACCACGAAGGAACAGGGCTAGGTCATGAGGCTGGGAGAGGTAGTGGAGCACTGGTCCAGGGAAAGGATGTTAGGGCTAGGGCTATAGCTCGTAGGACGTGTAAATGTCAGGACAGGTTTCCAGATTTGGAAAGAGCCTTTTGAAGTTACCTTGGGACTGGATATGGACGGTGTGGTAATGAAAGGACGCGTTGGTATAGGCGCAGCAGGAGCCCACGATTGAGTAAACAACTGGGTTATGATGTTTGGCTCTGCAGCATGTACAGGATTTGCGTGGATGTTCGAGAATTTTAGAAGAGGGGAGAATTTTGTCAACTGATAGAGAATATGTGTAGGAGAATGTGAGGGATGCGGAAGACAGGACGGAATGAGAGGCATTCTAGGACAAGTGTGGAATGGTAAATTTTGGGCGTGTGGTGGGAAACATCAGGCTACGGGGAAAGTAAAACCGCGGTGAAAGTCCAGACACGACAAGAACAGAAGTAAGTGATGCAGATGCTCGACTCACCTGAGGCGGCGCGGCCCAGGCTCTTGTCGCACTCAAAGACGCATTCGTTGGCGTAGGTCTTGTTGTCGGAGCCGCAGAGGGGGCGGTAGATGCGGGGGCAGGCGCACACGTCTCTGCCGCGGCCGCGGAGGTGCTTCGCGGACGCCGAGCTCAGCGCCGCCACCAGCAGCAGCACCGTCAAGCACACGATTGTCTTCCTGCGGTACACAAATGACACATGTGAATAGCGTCACCGAGGACCTTCATGACAGTCTCCTGCATCTCTTGAAGACAGGTTGACTGCCAACGACAAGAAGATTATCGAATACAATCGTCAATGTGTAATCTACAACACACAATCCCGAATGAATCACTACTCAGAGGATGTACAGGACAATAGTATACAAACAGTTTTGTATTCATATTACAGTGATAGCATACAAATTGCGCCAAAAGCGTTTCAATTACACTGAGGTGACAACATTCAAAATGGTTCAAATGATTCTGAGCACTATGGTACTTAACTTCTGAGTTCATGAGTCCCCTAGAACTCAGAACTACTTAAACCTAACTAACCTAAGGACATCACACACATCCATGCCCGAGGCAGGATTCGAACCTGCGACCGTAGCGGTCGCACGTTTCCGGACTGTAGCGCCTAGAACCGCTCGGCCACCCCGGCCGGCAGGTGACAACATTCATGCGATACCTTTTTCCGGTCTTAGTGCAGCAATTCGACGTGGAATGGTCTCAACAAGTCCTCAGAAGTCCCTGCAGAAATACTGACCCACTATGCCTCTTCAGCAGTCCCTAATTGGAAAGTGTTGCCAGTGCAGGATTTCGTGCACCAACTGACATCTCGATTATGTCCCATAAATGTTCGATGGGATTCGCGTCGGAAGATCTGGGTGGCAAGATCATTCGCTTGAATTGTCCAAAATGTTCTTCAAACGGATCGCGATCAATTATGACCCGATGACAAGGCGCTTTGTCATCTATAAATATTTCTTTGTTGTTTGGGAAGTCCAAGAACTGCTGCAAATGGTCAGTGATCAGTTCAGTTGGACTAGAGGACCCAGTCCATCCCATGGAAACACAGCTCACACCATTATGGAGCCACTACCAGCTTGCAACAGTACCTTTTTGACAATTTGGGTCCATGGCTTCGTGGGGTCTGCGCCGCACTCGAACCCTACCATCAGGACTTATCAACTGAAACTGGGACTCATCTGACCAGACTACGGTTTTCCAGGATTCTCTGCTACATATGTAGTAGCTCACTGAAACAGGGAATTTTTTCAGATAGACTGAAATACGCTATTGTTAAACCATTGCATAAAAAAGTGGATAGATCTGATACTAACAACTACCGCCCAATCTCACTTCTGACAGCTTTATCCAAAATTCTTCAAAAAATAATGAATTCAAGAGTAGCATCACATATCTGTAAAAATGAAATACTAACAAAATATCAGTTTGGCTTTCAGAATGGCTTTTCAACAGAAAATGCTATATATGCTTTCACTGATCAAATGCATTGAATAACCGAACATCACCCATTTGGATATTCTGTGATCTCTCAAAGGCTTTTGATCGTGTAGATCATGACATTCTTTTAGGTAAGCTTAAGTATTGTGGTATGAGTGAGACAGTGCACAAGTGATTTAATTCATACTTAACTGGAAGAATGCAGAAGGTTGAAATTAACAGTACAGTCAGTAAAAACCAGCAGAGCCCTCTAACTGGTCAGGTATCAAGAATGGCGTCCCACAGTGTTTGGTCTTAAGTTCCTTATTGTTCTTAATATATATAAACGACTTGCCACTCTATATTCATGAAGATGCAAAGCTGATGACACAAGTATAGTAATCACACCCAACAAGCAAGAATCAGCTGAGGAAATAGCAAATAATGTCTTTCAGAAAATTAAGTGGTTGTCTGCAAATGGACTCTTACTAAATTTTGAGAAAACCCAGTTTATACAATTCTGTACAGTAAATGGCATAACACCATTGATAAATATAGACTTTCATATGGCATCATATTGTGGGCCAATTCGTGATTAAGAGAGAGAGTATTCATTGCACAAGTACATGTAATCGGAATAATAGCTGGAACCCACCCAAGATCACCTTGCAAACATTTATTTAAGGATCTCGGGATATTCACAGTGCCTTCGCAATACATATATTGACTTATGAAATTTGTCATTAATAACTCATCCCAATCCAAAAATAACAGCGAACACTAGAAGAAATGATGATCTTCACTATTGTGGATTAAATCTCATTGTGGCATAGAAAGGGGTGAATTACGCTGCCACAAAAATCTTTGGTCATTTTCCAAATAGTATTTAAAGTCTGACAGATAGACAACCAACATTTAAAAGCAGATTAAGAGAATTTTTGAATGACAAATCCTTCCACTCAACAGATAATTTCTTAGATATGAAGTAGTAACTGAAAAAAAAGCTTTTTATTTTGTGTAAAGAAAACTTATGTTAAAGTGATAGAATGACATATTCCACATCGCTACGAAATGTTGTATTCATGATCTATGGAACAAGGATTAATGTATGTATGTATGTACCAGCTATAGTACCAAGGCAGCAGATCAAATGTCAGTGGCAGCAAATAAATAAAGCAGTAAAATTTGTTAATGACCGATTTCGGATGTGTGGCATATATTTTCTAATTTTCTACAAAATGCTAAAATTTGTTCTTGCTGATACTGACATGTAAACCCTACATGAAATCTAAATATGTACTCGAAGTGGTGAAATACAATTAGCTGTGAAGCCACCACTTCATCACGGAGACTTTACAAAGAGTTTATAGTATGAGGGCATGCTGAAAAATAATGCCTTCGAATTTTTGTGGGAAAGTTCTTAAAGTTTTTGAATAAAACAAACGTTATTAACATTGTAGATCTTTATTATTCATGTCTACAAATATGCTTCTCTCTGGCGCTAGTGGACTCCAAATTGCAGCGTTTAACATGTCGCTATGTGTAACTTAGCTTTGTCGGCGTTTGAGAAACAGCGTGCTGTAATCGAGTTTCGAATTCGAAAATTTCGTCTACATAAGGTGCAGCCGCTCCTTCAGCAGCGCAGCGACATCTGCAACAATCCGACGCTTTGGTTTCATTGTCATTGATCATCCGCTACATAGTCCCTCCTTCGCCCTATCTGATTTTCTTCTGTTTCCAAAACTTAACGAGTCCTTTTGCATTTCCCCCCTTTGCCTTTCCTCACTCCCTCTCGTGTTCGCCTTGTCCCCCTCCCTCCTATGAGTCCTCTCCCTCCATCGGCCCCCTCCCCCCGCCCTTGCTTTTTCCTCTCCTCCTTTTTTCCTCTAATCTGTCCGAGTTTTCCCCCTCCCCCCTCCCATCTTCCCTAGGCTGTGGTGTGTCATCTCCGTGCCAACCTTTTAGTGCAGTATTTTAGGTGAGTGTTAAGTGTTGTGCGTCTTTTCCGACGTGTAGCGAACAGAAACCATACTGTCGGTGGGGTGATTTTTTATCTCTTGCGAACAGAAACTAGACTGTCGCCGTGTGTTTTAATTAATTGTTTACTATTGTACCTGTCTAGTTACTGTGTTTTTTAATTATCATCTCCTACTCTTGTTTTATATTTTAATTTCCACAAATTTC
This sequence comes from Schistocerca piceifrons, assembly GCF_021461385.2. NCBI lineage: Eukaryota > Metazoa > Arthropoda > Insecta > Orthoptera > Acrididae > Schistocerca > Schistocerca piceifrons. Next base: position 642,385,542 of record NC_060139.1, read on the forward strand.
CGCCATTTAAAAAAAAATTTAAAAGTCACCGTTTTTATCCCCTGCTTTTATTATCTTATTGTGTTTTTATAATTCTGTACGCTGAAGAGCGGTGTACTAATCTGCTGCCAACCCGCTCCCTTGGGGGGCGGGGGGGGGGGGGGGAATTGAAAACCAATGAAGGAGAAAAAAGAACTTCACTCTGATAGTGATGAAATGGCAAAGGCAGAGGTGATGTTATCGCTCCATCAACAAAGTAACATATTCTACCGTCACAGTATCAACAAACTGGTTTCTCAATGGGATAAATTTGCTCGTCATCAGGCTGGCTATGTTGAGAAAAAGATATTTAGAAATAAACAATAAAGATGTAGAATGTTAATGAAGTCTATTTTATTTAATAAGCTTTAAGAGTTTTGACATAAAAAATTCGGATGTATTACTTTAGAGCATGCCCTCGTATAAGCTGGTGCGTAAAATTAGCAGTCAGAACGGAAAAGTGTGGGGTTGAAATAACATGTACGACAATAAAAAGTAACCTTATGAAACCAATCAGCAGTGTTTGTGATGTCGTTCCTTCCTTATGTCGAGAGTTATTCTTTACTGTGCATACGTGGAAGGAGAGTATTGTCTATTGATAGATGATTTGCTATACTTAGTTCATTCGACTGTGGCTTCCACAGTTGCAATCGTTGCCGGTTAGACCACTGTTACCGAGGTCCAAACGACGGTTTCGAGCGTTTAGTGACAGTTACTTCACAATTTTACACGACTTTACGCCCGGAAACCTTTTTTGTTAATTTAAAATGAATGCTTAACAACTGATACCAGCCATGTAATAAATTTTACTGTGCGGCATACATTTACCGATATAATTTTCAGGATCAGATAATGCAATGCAACAGTGAACGATGCGTGTGTCCATCGATTTGTGGTGTAATCAGTGGTTACTATGTACAGAAGTGTTATCGTATCTCGACACCGCTTAGTGATACCACATGTCACACTGCGCCATTGCCCTTTGAAGTCACAAGATATATCGACTGATGAAATAATGATTTGGAAAAGATGAGACCTTGTCTGGAGACAGTGATTGACTCTTTTGTTTGCGCATTTAATATTTTTATTGCCGCAATCACATGAAGGTTTTGTTCTGCTTATCGTAATCGGTATAATTGCATCCTGTGTTTTACACAGTCTGACAAAGCCTTCCTTGGAGCCCATCCTGACACTGTTTCAGTTACTATGATGAAGGTCGAAGTTGGCCGGAGCCGGTGAATACCATAAAACATATTTCTGTTGCTGCGTCAGTCCAAATAATAAATTTAGTAACAAAGTAATAATTGTAAGTATGAATTTGGTCCGTGTGAAACTTTGTGATGCAGAAAACTCGTGAAAAACTGAGAACATCTCAATGACGCTATAGCCTACCGCATTTCAAACAGAGGAAGGAATAATACAAATAAACTAGAAAATTCACAAGTGTAAGTCGGAGGTGCTGAAGCGCACACCAAACCGACATGCTTGCCACGTGTCAGTTGTTTGAATGGAACATTCACTCTGCAGCGAAGTGTGCGCTGATATAAACCTTCCATGACCTTTGACTTTCACGGTCAAGTGCTCTACAGCAATACCGCTCGAGAACACTTGCCCGCGAAAGAAGAAGATCCCGAGTTCGAGTCTCGGTCCGGCACGCGATGTTAATCTTTTAGGAAGTTTCATGTCAGATACTTCCTACAGCGCTCATACAACGTAATCGCAATATTGATTGTATAAGTGTAAGTCATTTTCTGGCCAAGATTTCTGTAAATAGCGAAAATAAACATGACAGTTAATCTCTGCAAAACAAAGCTCATTGTGCAATTGCGTATCTGCTACCCATTGAACAGCGACATGGTGCAAAAGACCTGTAGCTTGGGGCCCGACTCAGTCCCCAGTTTTCTTTTTAATTTTTAAGCAACAGAATTTAATAGGTTTCTATGTGTTCCCAGAAAATCGACCGATAGTCGGTGTTAGCATTCTAAGTACTGGTGTACGCGCAACTGGAAGGGTGAGCTCTTTCGCGCATTATTAAGTCAAAGATCTTGCTGCCTGTTGTTCCTCGCTTCTTGTTCACTTTCTGTGTCATATTCTTGTCATCGATTGTTCTCGAAACGGATATTTCCATATGAGGCAACCGATATGCAAAGATAAGGACATCTGGATAGCTGAGAGCACTCAAAATTTTAAAATGACATATTTATCAGCACAAAAGATGCCTCATTAGGTTGAAGATGTTGATCTGTGGTGTTAATGACATTTTGCTGTTGAAATATATCGAACAAATGAAGGTCATATGTTCACTTACAAAGAGACACGCAGAATACGTTGCCACTGTTCGACAGATAGACTTCTTCACAAGAGAGCACGCAGAATGCGTTGCCACTGTTCGACATATAAACTTCTTCACAACCGACTAAATAATCATGTTTAAGCGACTTTGCATATTCATATTATCGTGGTACTTTCAGTCAGTCGATGGATGTCGTGTTATAAGTACATAATTTGCTTTAAATGTAGGGAAACAACCCGCTGAGAAAAAATATATACATCGCAGAGTGATGAATACTTTGTATATGCTTTTTATACAGCCATTTAGCTCATTATTTTTGTTCTGTTATAGTAATACGTCGAATATCATGATATAAACAGTTCAGACATAACATAAAATTTTATATTACTGACCATACCGCAATTTTTAGGTACTAACCAAAGGAATGTATCTCTCTAACAGAGAAAAAACAAAAAACAAAAAAAGCAAAAGAAATCAAAAAACGTATCTATCTATCTATCCATCAATGCGGCTCAGGGATTGTTAACGATCATGATTTAAGGTTAGGGCGTAGTAGTTGTGCTTCACTACTAAACTCATATCTGAGAAGAGTGAGCTTGCACATCAGTTATTTTGACTTACATTTTCCGTAGATTTCCTAAGTGATTTAGTGCCAAAGCCGGAATGGTTACTGCAATCTTGTCCATGTTGAAGCCCTAAGCGTCTATAATGACTTTTACGTCGACGGTATGCTACTTTCTAACATTCTTTCTTTTTAAATGTAGCATGAAGTTATGAAAAATCCTCCTATAACGAGGCTGTACTCTGATTTTTTTCCACTCTGTTTCTCTCCTCTGAGATCTTCCTTTAGAGGTGCTCAAAACTCATAAAAATAATTAGATTGCAGTGAGGAAAACAAGTAAGTTTATATCCTCTTACATGATTTCCTAACATTGTAACTTCTTGAGTAAATGGATATCTGGCGTAGTGGCAGATGCACTTGTGGAAACTGCACAAGACAGTGTGTTTAATGAAGATTTATCCTATTTCACAATACTGTATCTTCTACATGCATTGGAACATTTGAATTGGTATTCTGATTGAGGAATCAACAAGCCATAAAATGTAAACATTTAAGTGTTGTTTACACTAGAAGATATAATTATATTTTTATTTATTTATTGTCCTTTCTTTCAGGATATACATACAGAGGGCAATACTAGTTTTTAACAATTGCGAAGATACTCTAAATTTTTTGTTAGAAGATAATACCTTCAACGCAGACAATTTCATATCTGACGTAGTAACGGATGTAGTTGTCAAAACGACGTGGGCTGATCCACACAGAAGTAGAGAAATAGTAATAGTCACCATACTACTGACAAAGTAAATGGATGTAGCCCTCGAAACTTTGTTGGTTAGTTCACTCCGGATGCGACTGCAACGCAGAGAGCCCATTATTCATCTCGATGGATTCCACCTCGACGTTACTGTCGAGGTAAATACTGGCTTCAGTTGTTATACGCGACGATGAAAGCAGTGAAAGTGATCGAGAGTTCTGGTTCTACTGGATTGGTGCATAAGTTCGTAGCATTTTTCCGTAGGTTTAATAAACACAACAGGTACACATAACAGAGACTTAAGTTATCAATAAAATATCGTGCTTTACTACTTACAACATTCTGCCAACGCGGTAGTAGCTTTTCGTTTCCACGACTATAAATATCATGTGGTTTTGAGGCGAAGAACTCGTCGAGCCAGGGTCGGAGCGTATTTTCAGCCAGAAAGAAGGTTCCTTGAAGGTTGTTCGACAGGGAGCGGAGAAGGTGAAAATCTAAGGGCGCAAGATCGGGTGTATAACGTGGGTGTGGAATGGCTTCCCAACCCAACTCCTGTACAGCGTTTTTTGGCAGTCTAGCAGACTGTGGGCGGACGCTGTCGCGGGGTAGCATCACTTCAAGCATTCTGGTCGTTGTTCTCGGATTGCGTCTGCAAGACGTCTCAGTTGTTGCCAGTAAACGTCAGCAGTGATGGTTACACCTCGGGAAAGCTATTAGCAGTTTACCACACCGTCACTGTTCCACCAGATGTGTATCATTGTCTTTTGTGGTCTTTGTACGTGGAGTTGATGCTATTTTTTGGCTCAACAATTCCTTTCTTTTCCTTATTTTAGCGTAAAGACACCATTTCTCATCACCAGTTGGGATACAGGACAGAAATGGTCGGTGTTGTTCACGATCCAACTGATGACGAGCAAGCAAAATGGCCACCCACTGACTTCTGTGACTTTGGCTTAGAGCATGAGGTATCCATAGACTCGATTTTTGAGCCTTCCCTATTTGAATGAAAATGTTGCACGATGGTGGAATGATCATAGTTCATCACATTTGCGTTCTCGAGTACTGTGACGTGGTTCGATGTGGATTAATGAGTTCAAACGATCTTCAGCAAACCCCAAGATCTCCCTGAACGTGGAGAGTCACTAACACAAAGCGATCATCCTTAAAACTGGAAAGCCGTTTTCGTGCTCAGTCCAGTAGCATTATCCCCATACATGGCGCAAATGATTCTGGTTACCTCCGGTGCTGCTACTCTTCTACTGAAATCAAACAGAAGAATACATCAAAAATTTTCCGATTTCTCCCCTCGGCACTCAATGTTCTAGCGTCCAAGCTCAAATAGCAACAGTGAACTATAAATAAAAAATTACAGTGGATAAATAAACCCATAGCATCCAAAATACCAATATGCAAAACAAAAACGCTACTCACTTACGCACCAAACTAATACATTCGAATTCATCGTTATGGGCCATATTTTTTGGCGAGACGGGGGCGAGGCATCGTACTGTGGTGCCGCCTTATCGCTAAACACGATATCGTTTACGCCATATCTCGCCGTACAGCGCTTGACGACTGAACAACACGTAGCTTACACTGACGCAGAATTTACTGGATCAGAACGTCAAAGGCAGAACTTTCAATTCCGTCGTAGTCGAAGACATAAAAGCAGTTCTGTGCTGGTCTTATATGTATATTAGAGTTGACTTTGCTCTTGAATGATGAGATAGCCACATGCAGAGTTACGTTTCGTGCTGTGGAAAAAAGAAGAACGAGCAGGACTCAGTGTCCCATCGCCGACGAGGTCATTGGAAAGGGAATCAGGCAAGTCATTTTTGAAATTAATCGTTCTAGAGTTTGTCTTAAGCGATTTAGCGAAACCACAGAGAACCTATGTACTGATTTTCAGAGAGCGAACTGAACCTCCCGCCTCCCGCAGGCTAGTCCATTGTCTTGATCACCACGAACGTCCCCCCCTCTCCCCCCACCCCCACTTCCCACCTGGTTTCGATTCTGTGGCGAAACATTGTAACATCGATAGCGAGCGTGACTCACGCCCTTCGGCGGACTGCTGGGAAATCCACGAATCAGTACTCATGTGTACTATCTACAAGATATCTCCAAATCAAGGAGATAAAAGAAATGGAAAAGAGGTCTCTTGGCGCCAATACTTTGCGTACGTTTTAACAATACATAAATTCAGCTGTGGAAAACATTATTACATTACTGAATGCAATTAACATAGCTCTCAAACTGATGGTTATTTAGCAGAGAATAGCACTTCAACTGTCATGGTGCTTTTGGACTGTTTAGTTGGTCAATTACTTTAGATTGCACTGTTATTGGGATCATAAATTGGCGAGTCACTACTTCAAAGAATGTCGTCACGAGTCTGAGTAGCCGGGATCAGCATGGGCGTTCGAATAAATTTATCATGGTGGTAGGTGAGGAGATTGGGGGGGGGGGGGGGAGGGGGAGGACGAGAACAAAACTCTGTCATTTTTTGTATGAATGAGTTGATCAGTTTCGAGACATGCCATGTGGTAAGAATTAAATTTCATAGTCGAAATAAAAAACTTAATATATCCCAAAGAATGGATAGTTATCTACTCAATATCTGAATAGAAGTTCCGTATTCCAGATTCCCCCGGGAAGGGAAAGGGGGGGGGGGGAGTTGGCATGTGCAGGGGAGTTAAAAAAAACGGCTCTGAGCACTATGGGACTTAACATCTATGGTCATCAGTCCCCTAGAACTTAGAACTACTTAAACCTAACTAACCTAAGGACATCACACAAGACCCAGCCATCACAAGGCAGAGAAAATCCCTGATCCCGCCGGGAATCGAACCCGAGACCCCGGGCGCGGGAAGCGAGAACGCTACCGCACGACCACGAGCTGCGGACAGGGGAGTTCTCCCTCTCGTCTCCACTTCCGGGCGCCTATACCTCCAGCTACTCATCTTTTCAGTTAGGCATGACAGACCTTCGCAACATTAATACAGTGAATGTAGGGGTGCTACAATGAAGTATACTGTGCAGCTAACCTGCAATCTTATCTGTGTACCCCCTGCTTCTTCCAATGTTTTACCAAACAACTCAAAGTAGAGTAAGAATCTCGTATCGTTTGCCATTTTTCCGGCGGCAAGCCTTTCAGTGACACAATAATCTCGATATGCAATGTATTTTTACTCCTTAATTTCTTGGCAGGCCTGTAAAAGATCTAGATCACTAAATTTGTCTTTTATGTAGGCTGTACTAGCAAAAAATAGCATAGTTCTGTTTAAAATGAATTAATTTAACGCCCATATCTCTGTGATTAATGGCGTTGCGAATGGACGTTGCTCCTTGTTACATGTTCCTCTGGCTACTACTCATCAAGGAGAAAATAAATTATAAATATCTTTAACGAGTTAAAGGTTGATTGAGGTAAAAGAATTGGGCGCATAATTCGGTGTACACTATTCGAAAAATGGGTACGGCTCAGCGAGCAATCGAGTTACTTGTGTTTCTTGAAGTTTTCCCGAATGACTGAATATTCCATCATTTTTCGAGAGTGCATCCGGGATGATATTAAATCTTGTTCCGATATTCGGCTGGCGACATGTCACCTTTCTCAAGATGAGCCGCTTGCAAGATTTTTTAAAAATTCTTGCAAACGACTCATCTTGAAGAAGGCTGAAATGTTGTCAGCCGAAATATCGGAACAAGACCAGTGTGGCCTGAGCTCCCAGTTGGCGCACATCGACAGTGCAGAAAGATACGTATATAGCTTCTTTTCTGTGTTTACTTCGTAGATTCTTACTTAAATTGCGTGTGAGTTTCGTATAGGAGGTGTAATGTCGAGTTTTAGTTACTGTAATCGTAAATTCAGGCAGATTGTAGAGCAGTCGTTAGGCATTTGTACAGGTTAGTTCATACATTCTTTGCGTGTTTCCCTTGTGTTATCTAGGCACGGACTCGTGTTTCAGTATCTGTTGTTCAAATCGATTAGAATGGACAGGGACTGTGATTGGTGTGTTCGGATGAGGGCTGAGTTGGCATCCCTTCACTCACAGCTGCAGGCGGCGCTGACTTCGGTCGCGCAGCTTGAGGCTGTTGCCAACGGGGAGCCGGACTTGGCTATCACGGGGATGTCAGCCTCGTCCCGTCTGTCCCCAGATCGGTCTGCTGCTGTGGTTCCCTGGTTGCCACCCGCAGTGGGGCTGAGCCCTCGCCTGTGGTTTATTGGGAGGTCGTTCCAAGGCGTGGCAGGCAGCGAAAGACGTCCCCGGAGGCTGATCAGAAAGCCTCCCCAGTGCGTCTGACAAACAGGTTTCAGGTACTGTCTCTGGCAGAGCCAGATGCAGCTGCTTGCCCTGTTTCAGAGGATGATTCTCAGCCTTCAAGGTCCGGGCAATCGCAGAGGGTGGGTTTATTGGTAGTTGGGAGCTCCAATGTTAGGCGCGTAATGGGGCCCCTTAGGGATATGGCGGCTAAGGAGGGGAAGAAATCCAGTGTGCACTCCGTGTGCATTCCGGGTGGAGTCATTCCTGATGTGGAAAGGGTCCTTCCGGATGCCATGAAGAGCACAGGGTGCAGCCAGCTGCAGATGGTGGCACATGTCGGCACTAATGACGTGTGTCGCTTTGGATCTGAGGAAATTCTCTCTGGATTCCAGCGGCTACCTGATTTGGTGAAGGCTGCCGGTCTTGCTTGCGAGATGAAGGGAGAGCTCACCATCTGCAGCATCGTTGACAGAACCGACTGTGGACCTTCGGTGCAGAGCTGGGTGGAGGATCTGAATCAGAGGCTCAGACGGTTCAAATGGCTCTGAGCACTATGGGACTCAACTTCTGAGGTCATTAGTCCCCTAGAACTTAGAACTAGTTAAACCTAACTAACCTAAAAACATCACACACATCCATGCCCGAGGCAGGATTCGAGGCTCAGACGGTTTTGCGACTGTGTTGGCTGCAGATTCCTTGACTTGCGCCATAGGGTGGTGGGGTTTCGGGTTCTGCTGAATAGGTCAGGAGTTCACTACACTCAGCTGGCGGCTACACGGATAGCGGAGGCTGTGTGGCGTGGACTGGTCGGTTTTTTAGGTTAGAAGGCCTCGGGAAAGCACGGGTTGGGCTGCAATCTCAAAGGGTGCATGGCAAATACAGGACGTGCTTGGATCAAGGAACAGTCGGAATTGTAGTTGTAAATTGTTGTAGTTGTGCTGCGAAAGTCCGTGAGCTTCAAGCTGAAATCGTTATAGGTACAGAAAGCTGGCTAAAGTCTGAAATAAGTTCTGCAGAAATTTTTACGAAGTCTCAGACGGTGTTCAGGAAAGATAGATTAGACAGAATCGGTGGTGGAGTGGTTGTGTCTGTCAGTAGTGGTTTATCTTGTAGTGAAGTCGAAGTAGATACTCCGTGTGAATTGGTATGGGTGGAGGTTATACTTAACAGCCGAACTAAGTTAATAATTGGCTCCTTCTACCGACCCCCAGACTCCGATGATATAGTTGCTGAACAGTTCAGAGAAAATTTGAGTCTCGTAACAAATAAATACCCCACTCATAGGGTTATAGTTGGTGAGGACTTCAACCTTCCCTCGATATGTTGGCAAAAATACTTGTTGAAAACCGGTGGTAGGCAGAAAACATCTTCCGAGATTGTCCTAAATGATTTCTCCGAAAATTATTTCGAGCAGTTAGTCCCCGAACCCACGCGAATTGTAAATGATTGCGAAAACACACTTGACCTCTTAGCCACAAACAATCCAGAGCTAATAGAGAGCATCATGACTGATACAGGGATTAGTGATCACAAGGTCATTGTAGCTAGGCTCAATACCGTTTCTTCCAAATCCACCAGAAACAAACGCAAAATAATTTTATTTGAAAAATTGGATAAAGTGTCTCTAGAAGCCTTTCTAAGATACAATCTCCATTCCTTCCGAACTGACTATGCAAATGTAGACGAGATGTGGCTCAAATTCAAAGATATAGTAGCAACAGCAATTGAGAGATTCATACCTCATAAATTGGTAAGAGATGGAACTGATCCCCCATGGTACACAAAACGGGTCCGAACGCTGTTGCAGAGGCAATGGAAAAAGCATGCGAAGTTCAGAAGAACGCGAAAACCCGAAGATTGGCTAAAATTTACAGAAGCGCGAAATTTGGCACGGACTTCAATGCGAAATGCCTTTAATAGGTTCCACAACGAAACATTGTCTCGAAATTTGGTAGAAAATTCGAAGAAATTCTGGTCGTATGTAAAGTACACAAAAAAATGGCTCTGAGTACTATGGGACTCAACATCTGTGGTCATCAGTTCCCTAGAACTTAGAACTACTTAAACCTAACTAACCTAAGGACATGCCCGAGGCAGGATTCGAACCTGCGACCGTAGCGGTCACGCGGTTCCAAACTGACGCGCCTACAACCGCACGGCCACACCGGCCGGCTAAAGTACACAAGCTGCAAGACGCAGTCAGTACCTTCGCTGCGAAGTGCCGATGGTACTTTTACCGACGACTGTGCCGCTAAAGCGGAGTTATTGAACGCAGTTTTCCGAAATTCCTTCACCAGGGAAGACGAATGGAATGTTCCAGAATTTGAAACACGAACAGCTGCTAGCATGAGTCTCTTAGAAGTAGATACCTTAGGGGTTGCGAAGCAACTCAAATCGCTTGATACGGGCAAGTCTTCAGTTCCAGATTGTATACCGACTGGGTTCCTTTCAGATTACACTGATACAATAGCTCCCTACTTAGCAATCATATACAACCGCTCGCTCACCGATAGATCTGTAACTGCAGATTGGAAAATTGCGCAGGTCGCACCAGTGTTTAAGAAGGGTAGTAGAAGTAATCCATCGAACTACAGACCTATATCATTGACGTCGGTTTGCAGTACGGTTTTGGAGCATATACTGTATTCAAACATTATGAATCACCTCGAAGGGAACGATCTATTGATACGTAATCAGCATGGTTTCAAAAAACATGGTTCTTGTGCAACGCAGCTAGCTCTTTATTCGCACGAAGTAATGCCCGCTATCGACAGGGGATCTCAAGTTGATTCCGTATTTCTAGATTTCCGGAAAGCTTTTGACACCGTTCCTCACAAGCGACTTCTAATCAAGCTGCGGGCCTATGGGGTATCGTCTCAGTGCGACTGGATTCGTGATTTCCTGTCAGGAAGGTCGCAGTTCGTAGTAATAGACGGCAAATCATCGAGTAAAACTGAAGTGATATCACGTGTTCCCCAGGGAAGCGTCCTGGGACCTCTGCTGTTCCTGATCTATATAAATGACCTGGGTGACAATCTGAGCAGTTCTCTAAGGTTGTTCGCAGATGATGCTGTAATTTACCGTCTAGTAAGGTCATCAGAAGACCAGTATCAGTTGCAAAGCGATTTAGAAAAGAATGCTGTATGGTGTGGCAGGTGGCAGTTGACGCTAAATAACGAAAAGTGTGAGGTGATCCACATGAGTTCCAAAAGAAATCCGTTGGAATTCGATTACTCGATAAATAGTACAATTCTCAAGGCTGTCAATTCTACTAAGTACCTGGGTGTTAAAATTACGAAGAACTTCAGTTGGAAAGACCACATGGATAATATTGTGGGGACGGCGAGCCAAAGGTTGCGTTTCAATGGCAGGACACTTAGAAGATGCAACAAGTCCACTAAAGAGATCGCTTACACTACACTCGTTCGTCCTCTGTTAGAATATTGCTGCGCGGTGTAGGATCCTTACCAGGTGGGATTACCGAGCGAGGTGGCGTAGTGGTAGCACACTGGACTCGCATTCGGGAGGACGACGGTTCAATCCCGTCTCCAGCCATCCTGATTTAGGTTTTCCGTGATTTCCCTAAATCGTTTCAGGCAAATGCCGGGATGGTTCCTATGAAAGGGCACGGCCGATTTCCTTCCCAATCCTTCCCCAACCCGAGCTTGCGCTCCGTCTCTAATGACCTCGTTGTCGACGGGACGTTAAACACTAACCTAACCTAACCAGGTGGGATTGACGGAGGACATCGACAGGGAGCAAAAAAGGGCAGCTCGTTTTGTATTATCACATAATAGGGGAGTGTGGCAGATACGATACGTGAGTTGGGATGGAAGTCATTAAAGCAAAGACGTTTTCCGTCGCGGCGAGATCTATTTACGAAATTTCAGTCACCAACTTTCTCTTCCGAATGCGAAAATATTTTGTTGAGCCCAACCTTCATAGGTAGGAATGATCATCAAAATAAAATAAGAGATATCAGAGCTCGAACAGAAAGGTTTAGGTGTTCGTTTTTCCCGCGCGCTGTTCGGGAGTGGAATGGTAGAGAGATAGTATGATTGTGGTTCGACGAACCCTCTGCCAAGCACTTAAATTTGAATTGCAGAGTAATCATGTAGATGTAGATGTAGAAGAATTGATAATATTTCAGGTGCACTCCCGAACAGTAATGGAGATACATGTTTTGGGAATTGCTGACAGAGATAGGAAAACAAACAAATTGATCAGGAAACGGGCTGGAGAGGATGACGTAAGTAATTATGTCCGTAATGAAAATTAAATGGAAGTGGACAGAACGTGAATGCAGATGAATAATAGATGGACCTAGGAAGTTCTTCGCTGCGCTCTTAGAGATGAGAGCAACTAATGGAATGTGGGTGTTTGTTATTACACGCAGGAGTGACATGGACGTGTACATTCGAATACCTCAATGCACGGGAAAGTCTGGTGGAGGGCTTTAACAGCTCTGAATATCAAGGGTGTTTCAAAGTCTTTACAGAAACGTCTAGGGGTGGTAGATCACGTCATGGCGCGCAACTTTCGTTGCAGACACTATGTTCACTGACGCTTCCTGGCAGCTCCGGGAGTCGATTAAGACCGATTACATATATCTACATCTACATGGATACTCTGCAAATCACGTTTAAATACCTGCCAAAGGGTTCATCGAGCCACCTACACAATTCTCTATTATTCCAATCTCGTATAGCGCGCGGAAAGAACGAACACATATATTTCCGTACGAGCTCTGATTTCCCTTATTTTATCGTGGTGATCGTTTCTCCCTATGCAGGTCGGTGTCAACAAAATATTTTCGCTTTCGGAGGAGAAAGTTGGTGATTGGAATTTTGTGAGAAGTTCTGTCGCAACGAAAAACGCCTTTCTTTTAATGATGTCACCCCAAATCACGTATCATTTCAATGAGACTCGCTCCCATATTTCGCGATAATAGAAAACGTGCTGCCCTTCTTTGAACTTTTACGATGTACTCCGACAGACCTGTCTGGTAAGGATCCCACACTGCGCACCAGTATTCTAAAAGAGGACAGACAAGCGTAGTTTAGGCAGTCTCCTTAGTAGACCTGTTGCATTTTCTAAGTGTCCTGCCAATAAAATGCAGTCTTTGATTAGCCTTCCTTACAACATTTTCTATGTGTTCCTTCAAATGGTTCAAATGGCTCTAAGCACTATGGACTTAACATCTGAGGTCATCAGTCCCCTAGACTTAGAACTACTTAAACCTAACTAACCTAAGGACATCTCACACAGCCATACCCGAGTCAGGATTCGAACCTACGACCGTAGCGGCGGTGCGGTTACGGAGTGAAGCACCTAGAACCGCTCTGTCACAGCGGCTGGCATGTGTTCCTTCAAGTTTAAGTTGTTCGTAACTGTAATTACTAGGTATTTAGTTGAATTTACGGCTTTTAGATTTGACTGATTTATCGTGTAATCGAAGTTTAACGGATTCCTTTTAGCATTCATGTGGATGACCTCACACTTTTCGTTGTTTAGGGTCAACTGCCACTTTTCGCACCATTCAGATATCTTTTCTAAATCATTTGGTGTTTGTTTTGATCTTCTGATGACTTTATTAGTCGATAAACGACAGCGTCACCTGCAACCAGCCAAAGACGGCTGCTCAGATTGTCTCCCAAATCGTTTATATAGATAAAGAACAGCAAAGGGCCTATAACACTACCTTGCGGAACGCCTGAAATCACTTCTGTTTTACTCGATGACTTTCCGTCAATTACTATGAACTTGACCTCTCTAACAGGAAGTCACAAATCCAGTCACATAACTGAGACGATATTCCATAACCACGGAATTACACTATAAGCCGCTTGTATGGTACAGTGTCAAAAGCCTTCTGGAAATCCAGAAATACGGAATCGATCTGAAATCCCTTGTCAATTGCACTCAACACTTCATGCGAATAAAGAGTTAGTTGTGTTTCACAAGAACGATGTTTTCTAAACCCACGTTGACTGTGCGTCAATAGACAGTTTACTTCGAGGTAATTCATAATGTTCGAACACAATATATGTTCCAGAATCCTGCTGCATATCGACGTTTCTGATTTGGGCGTGTAATTAAGTGGATTACTCCTACTACCTTTCTCGAATATTGGTGTGACCTGTGCAACTTTCCGGTCTTTTGGTACGGATGTTTCGGCGAGCGAACGGTTGTATATGATTGTCAAGTATGGAGCTAATGCATCAGCATACTCTGAAAGGAACCTAACAGGTGTACAGTCTGGACCAGAAGACTTGCTTTTATTAAGTGATTTAAGTTGCTTCACTACTCCGAGGACATTTACTTGTACGTTACTCATGTTGGCAGCTGTTTTTGATTCGAATTCTGGAATATTTACCTCGTCTTCTTTTGTGAAGGCATTTCGGAAGGCTGTGTTCAGTAACTCTGCTTTGGAAGCAGTGTCTTCGATAGTATCTCCATTGCTATCGCGCAGAGAAGGCATTAATTGTTTCTTGCCGCTAACATACTTCACATACGCCTTTGAGAGGCGCAGGTTGTAGGCAGTCTGCGACGCTCACATACGGTGTGAGTTGCCTTTCGTCCATCATCTGCTCTGCGTGAAAGGAGGTAGGTGAAGCAAATTTAAAATTCCTGATTCTCTTCTAAAATACATTTCTCACCTTACAAACACAGATCCTTATGGTCTAGAGTCGCTGGAAGGCAGCAGGCAATATACTGTCTCTAACAAAAGTTGTTCTTCATGACGTGATCTGTCATCCCAAGGCGTTTGATGCAATGACTTTGAAACACCCTGAACAACTAGATGTAAGCACTGTGAGCAAATCTTAGTCACCTCCAGCAGACATCGCTCTGATACTACTGCCTCTAGCCTTGGTAATAGTTGTCGTCATCCTGGAAAACGGGAATGTCGACGGCCTACTCATCACAAAGATGTAGATGAAAAGGCAGCTCTTGGTCACCAAGAATGTTGAAACAAACATTCTGTAGTAGAGACAGCGTAAGAAGGTCCTTGACATCTCGCAGCACATTTGCCAGCTTTCAGCTGCGAAGCGCTAACGGCAGCAGGCGAAAACAGGAGCCGTCTATAGAGCTGCGGCAACACTGAGGCGTTGCCATAGAGACGTTTACAAAATCGCGTTATGTTATTGGTAGAGATAGTAGGTCCGTAAAACTGCCGCACCCAGCCTACTACAACTATCAGGGATCAAATTACGGTTACCCAACTATAGTTTATGTTGACTGTAACCTCAATAAGTGGACCCAAGTCATGGTACGAAAACAGCTCCAAGACGAAGTAGAACTACCTGAGACTTCGCCAACACCCTCACTGGACCGTCGGTGCACTCGACACCTTGCGTCATTTTGAAAGAGGAAAAATGCGCAGCTCGTCGAACTACACAATACGTCTCCATTCAGCTGCTCTTCTGTTTCTGTGCTGTTTGGTCCAGTGAAGGCGAGCACACGTATGAGGGATGTTCAAAACAAAGGTTTCGAAACAACACTGTGGGTATAATTGAAGTCTTTATTCAACAGTAATCACCAGAGGCCTGAGCGGGATTATCCTACTGTTTCATGAGCTGAAGGGTTCCGTGTTCGTAGAGCTCCTGTCGCTGTGATAGGAGCCAGTCTCCTACTGTGGTCTTCATTTTCCGAGTTCAAGTGCTTCCCCTAGAGATGTTTTTTTGGCGGACCAAACACATGGAAGTCGCAGGGTGATATGTCTGGGCTGCAGGGTGGATGCTCAAACTACTACCACTTGAACTATGCTGTAACGTTTTGTGTGACCTTGGAGACGTCTGGAAGCGCGTTATTGCGGAGCAGAATCACTCTCTCCATGAGGAGCCCAGATCGTTTCCTCTTGGTGCACTTGTGTAGGCTACCGAGCATCTCACAGTACATGCCATTGTTCATAGTTTATTCATGCTCGAGGACTTCAATGAGCACCGGACATCGGACGTCCAAAAAGACGACGAACATTACCCTGCTGCTGAGGTCCCTAGATGTCTCACTACGTTATCCAAGAGCGCCATTTGCAAATTTCAGTCGGGCTGTTTGTTACGACGTTTCGTACATTTCATTTGAACTCATTATACATCACTTAAGTCGGCGGCGAAGGGTACACGACTGCCCGGTACCAGTCAGTTATTCATCATCTACAGCGCTGTATAGCGACCACTGTGCTCTTTTAACGGAGTGACTAAAATTTTGCATGGGTAATTGCATTAATGGGCCCTTTATGATTCTGGAACACCTACTGCAGTTTCAACCAAACTTGCTACACCTATCTCTTATTAAATGAAAATATTACTGCAGGGTAAGAATCTCCTAACACGCCTATGGTTAGAGGCGGATTGTCTGGAACACTTAGAGCAATTTCACCCACTATTAGTACTCATATGACATACTATTTGGGGAAACAATATTGTCAGGCAACTATTTGTAGCACTTTAGGAGTGATAGTGTAGTGGGAGGGGATCACACGTAACAATAAGCGTAAACAACGTAAATGAGTGCCTATATTTTAGTTTTCAAAGATTCTAGGCTGACTGGAGTCAGTCCCATTGACGTAACATTTCCATCTTCAATGTTGAAGTTGGAAGGGACTGATATACAAAACAGTACTACAGATTGAATTTGAGATCATCTTATTTCTCCCACTGAAGAATTTATTTATTCTAGCCTCTGGAGGGAGGAATTAAAATGTTGCTATAATCAGATTTTATGGTAAATTACTATTACACTGAATTAGTGAATGTTTTACTATATTCTTTCTGTAATGTTCTTATATTTTTAAAAACCTTAACGTAAAACTTATTTTTTTAGCCTGTCCATTTCCTGTCTTCTAGTAGACTGAGATAATAAATAACCTGACAGTCCCCGGTAATCAGATTGTGCTCAATAAAGTGAAGGCAACTGACGTTGTTTGGAGCGATCGATCTGTCGGATGGAGTCGTAAGTTATGGCGATGCACAAAAACAAATGGAGAGTGATCTCCTAGGTATTTAAAAAAACATCGATCTGTGTTCAAAGTTATATCTGTGGTTTCTCCAACACAACAGTGCTACTGGGCAAATGTTTTCTGAATGTAGTTGTGCAGCAAACCTGCTAGGCGAATATCGACGCGCCATTCTTTACACAGGCTCAGGACAGTCCGCTCGCAACTAAAAGGATCTGCTACGGAGAAGAAGTGGCTGGAGCGCCTCGATTTCCACTGAAACTTAGAAGAATGCTTCTAATGCTACTTTCTGAAAGATACACAAGCAAGTAAAGTGTGTAAAGCGTATTTCGGAATACTGTGTACTAAAAGAGTGGAACTAGAAGAAACTTGGGGTTCAGAAGATGACACGACTTGTTTGAGTGGCTGAATTGGAAACAACGTGTTTGAAACGTTGACGACTCTCTGAGTTGTTCGGGACCGTATTCCACAATCATATAAACAGGCAGTCTTCCATTTTGTTGTTTCATGTTAAAATTTTCACTTTTACTAACTGGCTTTCGGCTGCTCGGTTATAGTAGCATCACATCTTTGAATATAATTGCTTACTTACTATCTAATCTCTTTGAGTCCTGCTCCTCCAGTATGCGACCAAGGACAAGGGTAAAAAACAAATGACACTGATTTTGTAACTAGCTCTGTACATTTTTATGAGCCTATCATTTCCCGAAAAGTGGACGTTTTCCTTAAGCTAGGCGTTAACTACCGTACAATCAAAACTGTTTAAAAGATGGATTATTTTATCGCACTGTTAATGGTGTAATGTTTTAAAACCGTTTATTTAGTCAACAATTGTAAAAAGAACTCGTAAAAATAAGAAGTCATTTTCTCAACTCATTATCAGTGGTTCTGTTAACGAGTGTAACAGTCATTTTGAATTTTACCTTGCATTGCTACTGTGTTCACTTGCATCTCCTTTACTATGATGAGTCTCTTGGACCCAATTTGCTTTTCTCTCCTATTTTTTAGTGATTCAGAGTACAAAAACGCTTGAAATAGAATTGTGTTGTATATATTAAATTAGCACACACTTTGTTTTGGATTTGAGTAGATTTTTGTTTGTTTTGCTACTTAAGGAATTTAGAAAAAATTCTTAGACTTAAGTTCAAGATCGAAAATGAATGCAAGGGATGAATTTACACGAACAATGTAGAAATCGAATTAACACTATTTTGTTGTTTACCAAGAACTGTGTAATGGCGAATTAGGAAGAACAATGAAATTTAAGAAACTCACAATCAGGCATGATGATTTAAATAAATACCATTGAAGCAAATTTACGTAGTGAACTGAGAGTCTCCACAATTTAGTTTTAACATGTTGTATCCAAATGTCTTTTTAATTTATCGGGCTATTACATGCAATCTTTACAAATTGGAATGTTTTTTAGACGTAAACACTTACAGAATTTGCAACAAATATATTCAGTTTTACTATCTTTACAACCATAGCACTTTCCTTGCTTAGGGACTGTACTCAGCTTGTCACTTTCATCTTCCTGTCGCTTGAGTTCAATCAGTGTGTTCACAAATTTTTGAGAGGTTGGTTGATATGCTTACTGCTAGCCCTCTGCAGTAACTGGCCTTTGATTAGAGTTTTCCCAAGAGAATTCAGAAAGTCTTTTCTATTCGTCTCTCACTGGTTGTCTGCTCTGAAAATGACGATGCATGCTACATTCACTGCTCAAAAGAATAAGGCCAAAGATCATCTTCTAATTGTTCTTGCTACATCATAGGTGGCGCAAATTTTGTCAGCTGATAAGATCCATCTGGTTGATCTCCTAAATAAACTTCCACATTTGTGATGTAAGCTGTTCTTGCATCAGCTTTCATCCCATATTTGCCAGATTTGGAAGGAATGTACATCCGAAAACTACAGCGTCCTCGAAATATTACAAGCATTTCATCTTCAGTCACATACTATCCAAGAGAAAAGTGCGCCTTGCAGTTTTTTTGTGAACAAATGAAACATATTTCTTATAGGAGTCAATTTATCCTGTTTCCGTCTGTCGTATCTAGTTGACTATCATTAAATCTTAGACACTGCTCCAGAAAGCTAAATCTCGGTAGAGTCATTGTAGAATAGACTATCTTGAATCCCAGACTGCTTCTAAATTTACCGTACCAGTCTTGCATATTCCACTCAAATACATCAGACCAATAAAGGTTGAAATGGCTCTGAGCACTATGAGACTAAACATCTGAGGTCATCAGTCCCCTAGACCTTAGAACTACTTAAACCTAACTAAGCTAAGGACATCACACATCCATGCCCGAGGCAGGATTCGAACCTGCGACCGTAGCAGCGGCGCGGTTCCGGAATGAAGCGCCTAGAACCGCTCGGTCACACTGGCCGGCACCAATAAAGGCTCCGATTTCAACTTTATCTGTCTCATGAATAAAGGACTAAGAAGAAGAGTATCTAGAATTAGCACACCTGATGCATAGTTTAGTACGTGTCACTACTTTATCCATAATTTCACCAGTGGAAAACAACTCTCATATTTCTATATACGTCTTTTTATCCTTTGCAGTTCCCTTCACACCTCGAATATCTGATGCAAGATTATGTGATGTAGTCCTGTAATGAGGACAAGGAATGTCTTTGATCCATTTGTTATGTTTGTTCTTGCCAAAGAAATATTTATTATTTTCTGCTTTGTATCACAGTCATCCTTACTTTCTTCACTTTCTGTATCATGTTTACTATACAGTTCAAAGTCTGAGTCTACACCTTTTCGCCTGATTTAGCAATGTATAGTCTTCTGTCTCATCAGTTTTAGCCCTCTCCTGAAATGAGCAGGCTGATTCAGCGTACTGAACGTGTGCTAAAATCACATTTGTGTTATAAAAAAAAAAAGATACCTGCAGACCGTAACAGTACTTACCTGCTAGATTCCGTCGGGTCTGGCAGAACAAAACACGTCAGAATCACTCTTAGACAATGGACTTCAACCCGCCCTCAACTATCAAATTTCACAACAGTGAAAAATAAGAAGCAACACGAAATTATCAACACGGGTACAGTGTTGTAAACCTAACAAAAACTAATCGCCAATCTAGTCCGGGTCTCGATGACCCAACACTAACAATGAAGGGTTGATTCTGAACCGAGGAAAAAGACGTTGCTGTTTATGCTTTTATTCCTTAGTATCATTAGCCTTCAAATAATACCATATTTATTTTCTTGGAATTATTAACCGGTACACCAAACAAATTTGATACATTGTATCTTAGACTACATATCATCAAAGAAGTAATTTGACAGATTTATTCTTCATTACGATGAAAGCAATCGAAAAACTGAAATAGTTGCTTGACGTGGGCTAATGACACAAAAATTATAACAAAGGAGTTACTATGGATTGTTTTGTATATGAATTATTCACGTGATGAGCGGAAAGATTACGGGTGAGATACCTTTCAGGCGCATTTACAATATTCATGCACAATTTTCGAAGATTACACGTTACGTTCAGTACAGTAATGTACATTACATGTTTAACTTTTTGGAAAACATACATACAAATTGTGAAGTGTTAGAATACTTTTCTTACAGACATCACTGTTATTTCTAAAACGACATTAATATTGATTAATTTGTTTTAAAATAGGAAACGAGGTTATGGTAGCAGCAAGTGATGTAGACATACGGTAACTACTGTTGCTATATATTGAACGAAGATGGTAAATAAAATTGTGCAACGACGTTGACTGGATAAGATTCGTAATATTTTGTTTCTATCTACCATCTTCAGTCAACATATAGAAGTAGTTGTTATGGTGTGTCTGCTTCTTTTGCCGCTACCATAATCTCGTTTCCTATTTTAAAACAAATTAACTAAAATTAACTTCGTTTTAGAAGAGACGGAATCTGCACAGTTTCTGTCATGGACGATTGCTTTTAACGACAACCGCAGTTTTAACGAGCATATAACGGCAGCAACTTACTGTAATATTCGTATAAAAAAAAAGACGTTGGCAAACAGCGCAAACATCTACAGCTTTTACTCATCACCTGTAGCTCTAGACCCATATAGAGATCATAATACAATTTTGTAGCAATCATGGTATTTTGCTACGAGAGTTGGAACTTTAATAGTGGCAAGTATTCATTTACAGCTCGTACAAAACAGATAAGTACTTCAAAGTTTTACTGACCTTCAAAGTGGTCACCAGCATTGTGTATAACCCATTGCCAGCTATGTGGAAGTCGTAGGATACTCTTAACAGTGCCAGTTGTGTTGAGACAGTTCGAGCACCGCGGTATATTTTCCGACGAATTTGTAGCAATCCTGAAGCGAATGCCGTGAGTGTTTCCTTCAGTTCATAAATCTAGTTGAACTTACGAGAGCGTAAGTCAAGAGTGTGCAGTAGGTGTTATAGCACTTGGCAGCCCCATCAGACAAACAAATCAGTAACAGCTTGCACTGTACGTGCTTGAGCATTGTCCTACAAAATGATGATCAGGTCCTGCAGCAAGTGTCATCACTTCTGTCTCTGTCCTGTTCATTTTTGGAACACAGCCTACGACCAGCTTAGAGACTGAAGTGATGACGCTTTCTGCAGGACCTGACTATCATTTTGCAGGACAATGCTCAAGCACGTACAGTGCAGGCTGTTACTGATTGGTTTGACTGATGGGGCTGCTAAGTGCTATACCACCTACTGCACTCCCTTGACTTAAGCCCTCGTGAGTTCAACTCGATTTCTAAACTGAAGGAAACACTTCACGGCATTCGCATCAGAACTGCTACAAATTCGTCGGGCAATAGACCGCGCCGCTCGAACTGTCAACACAACTGGCGCTGCTAAGAGTATCCTACGACTTCTGCTTTGAAGGCCAGTAAAACTTTGAAACGCGTATCTATTTGGTACGTGCTGTAAATAAATAGTTGCCACTACTGAAGTTCCAGCCCTCGTATAATTTTAATTAGACATCCATGACTCAGAACGGGTGACGTATAACTGCACAATTGTTGAAGAGGAAATAAGTAAGCAAACATAAACATCACATCAGCTTAATGTCAGTCACGGGTGGGGCTGCATTGTTAGCTTTTTAAAGAAATAGCGGCTACTGGACATCACGTGACCAAGTCCGATCGTATATGTTGCGCACTCTTAAGGGCTGGCTGACTGAAGAGCGGCTTCCATTTTCGAGGACACGTTATTTACGTTTAGCTGCTTAAACTAACACAGAGAGAATTTCAGCAAGGTATGTGGGAGCGCTATTGACAAGTGCGACTGGTTAAAATGGAGGAGAAGAGGACAAAACACACACACACACACACACACACACACACACATACAAACACAGAGTGAGAGGGAAAGAAAGAGGGAGAAAAGAGAGAGCGAGAGGCTACACTCACCTGTCCATATTGATTCTGCTCTTTCAGGATATGAAGTACTGCGACCTGTGCGCTCATTTAAGTACCAGCAGACGGCAGCGGTGTGTGTGTGTGTGTGTGTATGTGTATGTGTGTGTGTGTTATCAGATAGGCGCCCGGCGATAAGTCATGGCGTAGCGATCAAACGACGTGTCGTTCACTGATTGGCTGGCTAATCTCGACAGTGTCACACTGTGTCACCATCATTATGCAGTAGACAGGTAGTTCGTGGAATGTATGAAAACTTCTGTCATGATTCATGCTTACGTAGTGCGTGTGACTTTACTATTCACAGATGAGAAGCTAAAATCAGTTACCTCTTCATACTTATTGCGAGACTGACGTGAGTCACACTCGAAACGAAATCAGAGAGCCAGATTAATGTCCGTTGGTCTGGTGAGGCGATCAATCTTAGTTATTAGGCTTTTTCCCAAATTCTTCTACGTAAATGATGGGCTGGTCGAGAATATTCTATGAAGTGTACCGTCTAACAAGATCATACATAATTGTCTAATGCGAATATTCTAGAGTACTGGTCCAGTGTTTGGCTTCCGTATCTAGTAAATCTGGCAGCTGATGCTAAGGAATTTGGAAATTCCTTACTAAAATCGTGACAGGTCGGTGCAGCGAATACCTAAGTATAATAGAAATGCTTGTGAAACTTAAATGGCAATCGCTGGGATAAAAGCGACCTTCTTCTAACGAAATCTTGTTGGGAAGGTCTAGAGGACTAGATGTCTGTAGCTCGATTCTACAGCCACAATTTTTCTATGCATCTATCGCGATTTGAAGAAAAAGATTGCAGACTAGAGACTACGGAGCACATAAAGACATTAACTTTCCCCACTCCACGCACGAAAGGAATACTACGTGAATTGCCGACATTGGTACAAAACACCATCCGCCATGTACTGTACAACAGCTTGTGGAGTTCGTACGTAGAGGTAAATGTAAGTCTCACTTCATCTCTAAAACCCTGTAAACAAATAATACAAACACCTGTAAACAAACACTACAAACGAACGAAAACGCACAGAACAGAAGTTAAGCAGTTCAAGCATAGAGTGTACACGACTTTCGCCTCCATTTAGCAACAGGAATGGTATCGCGCTACACACGAAATGAGTGTTCGTCAAATGTGACCCACGAAAACAGGATTAAGGCCAACAAAAAACAAAAAAATCACTCCGTCTTCAGGCCACAAGTGGCCCACCGGGACCATCCGACCACCGTGTCATCCTCAGCTGAGGATGCGAATAGGAGGGGCAGGTGGTCACCACACCGCTCTCCTCGTCGTTATGATGGTTTTCTGTGACCAGAGCCGCTACTATTTGGTCGAGTAGCTCCTCAGTTGACATCACGAGGCTGAGTGCACCCCGAAAAATGGCAGCACCACACGGCGGTCAGGACGGTTACCCATCCAAGTGCCGGCCACGCCCAACAGTGCTTAACTTCGGTGATCTGACGGGAACCGGTGTGTCCACTGCGGCAAGGCCGTTATCCTAAACCCAACAAAGAGAAGATAAAAATATTCTGAAGAGATCAACTGCCGAGAAAGCGAACGTGAAATAGATTTGCAAGTGTGTAGATTCAATCTGCAACAATGAGATATCTGATTTAATTTCAGCGAATCTCGGTAATTTTCTAATAGTCCGACTTAATGAATTAATCTGTGTATCTGTGAAGCTCTCGTGCTGACAAAAAGAAGTCTAGGAATAGATTTGTAAGTCTATAAGTTTAATCTGCAATAATAATAGTCATAAATAATGAATTAACAAAAATGTTCGCTGAATACAATAATTTAGTAAGTCGTTTTATTAATTCGGGAGGTTATTCATACGAGGGCGTGCTGAAAAGTAACGCTTCCGAATTTTTTACTTGAAACTATTAAAGATATTTAAATGAAACAAATTTTATTGACTTCCTACATCTTTATTACTTATGTCTACGTGTTTATTTCTCAACATAGTCACCCTGGTGAGAAACACATTTCTCCCAACGAGGGACCAGTTTCTTTATACTGTCACCGTAGGATGTTTCACTTCGTTGACGGAGCCACCTCCTCATCTACGACTGCACCGCTCTAACAGTATCAAAAGCGAAGTCTCGAAGGCGTTCTTTAAGTTTTGGAAACACATGAAAATCGAATGGGGTCAAGTCGGGGCTGTATGGGGAACGATCGACAACAGTGAACCCAAGGCATCGGGTTGTTGCAGATGTCTCAGCACTCGTGTGTTGCCTGACATTTTTATGCTGAAAGAGAGGGTGCTCAATGCGCGGACGAATTCTTCGAATTTGTGCTTTCAGTTTTCTGAGAGTCTCGCAGTACCTCGCAGAGTTGTGGTGGTGCCTTTAGGCATGAATTCCAAATGCACCACATCTTGAAGATCCCAAAACATTGTGAGATTGACTTTGCTTACTGATGGCAAAGCATTGGACTTTTTTGGCGTCGGTCATTGTTTGTGTCGGAACTCCACAGATGCTCTCTTGTTTTTGGGGTCAAAATGGTGAACCTAGCTTTCATCACGTGTCGCAATGTTGTTAAAGAATCCATCACTCTCACGCTGAAAAAGCACAAGAAATTGTTAACAGATGTCCATTCTCCTCTCTTTCGTATCAAGACATTTTCGGGGCACCTACTGAGCACACAATTCTCTGTACCGCAGTTATGCGATGATGGCCTGTAGACCCTCTCGTGATATGCTACACTTATCTGAGAGCTGTGTATGTTATATGACGATTTTCTCTGATGAGTTCATCAACCTGATTTCGATGAGTATAGTCCGTTGCCGTATGCGGACGTCCACTCCGAGCCTATCTTAAACGTTGAGGTTAGCACCACCGTTTTCTTCAGTATGAGCACGAACGACCCAACGTTGCACATTACTGATGTCGATACAATTATCACCGTACACAGCTTTCATTTTTATATGGATATCAAATGGAGACACGTTTTCTTCGCTTAGAAACTAGATTACAACACGCTGTTTCTCACGCACCGACATAGTTACGTTACACACCGCCATGTTACATTCAACAATTCTGAACTCCGTTCTAGCAGAGCGTTGCATATTGCTTCAGCGAAGCGGAAAAGCCGACCGAGCAACATGCATGACATGTAATAACGCAACACACATTGAGAACGCAATTAAAAAATTCTCAAGGATTAGTTTTCTGCACGCCCTCGATCATATTTACTGATATTGTGAACATTAAAATGTATTTTTACGCCTGATAAAACACATTCATCCACATCAGAAAAATTTTATTTGTAGGTGCCTAGCCATTGTCCATCCAATAAGCCAAATATCTAAATAATACAACATTGCCAGGAAAAGTACAACATATTTTTGGTAAACAACCCCAATCAAATTTGTCTTGAACAATGTTTTTGTAATATCTCGATTAAGTTCTCCTCGATTGACAAATAATGTTTCACGGGAGTAAAAGAAATAGCAGTCAAATGAAAACGAGACAGATGGGAAATAGTAAACAAAGTGTTTATTATTTCAAAAGTAATCACCATAACGATTAATGAATTGATGCCACTGTGGCACAAAACGGTCAACGTCTTCATGGAAAAATGGCTGCGGTTGTCTAGGGAGACATGGTTGTACCCAGGCGTTCACCTCTTTGTGCGAAGAAATCTACGCCTACCAGTATTTCTCTTCGGGCTCCAAAAATGTGGAAATGGCATAGATATCGCTGTCGTATGAAGGATGTGTAGAGACTTCACAGCGTAACTTCTGCAACGCAATCGAAACAACCTTCGCAACATACAGGCCCGCTGCAGAACTTTCTGTGGAAAGCCCACATCCTCCATACAGTTCTGATCACTACCCACGCGATTTCCATGTTTTTGGAGCCATGTAGAAAGATATTCGTAGCCGCCGATTTCCTTCGAACGAAGACGTGCACGTCTGGGTACAATCATAGTTTCCTATGAAGGCACTGACCGTCTTGGCTCAAGTGGGATACCTGTATTTATAGTTATGGCATTTATTTTTGAAATAATAACCAGTTTCCGTACTTTTTTTCCATCTGTCTCGTTTTCATTTCACTGCCCCTTATAAACATCTGTTTGATAACAGTAGTCGTGTCTTCCTATGGAACATTTAACTTTAGCCACCCAGTTTGAAATGTATACTTATACCGCCTCTTGCGGTTGTGATTGACGGAGCTTTTTCTAATTAATCTGTCATTTGTTTCTAAAGCTGTAACGTTGCAAGTTTCTCATTATTTTAGAACTACCGCTACTTGTCAAGTAATTCTCTGTCAGTAATCTATCTATGTTTCTTTGTCCTATTACAGGCTGAATAATCGGGGCTTTACTGGTATAAAGTTATTCCGTAGAGGGGAACATGCCATCTCTGGTTCGGCAACTGGAGGAACGGTAAAAGAAGAAAGTTCAGCTACGGTGTACGCTCACTTACTTGACATACTGCCGATATACCTCGACGCTTCCGATACGTCGGGAGGTGAGGAGGCTGTTTCGCTCTCCGCACGCTCTCTCGTATTTACAGCCGTGTGGAACCAGCAGTTTTACGAGGTCGGATGCATCGGATTCGACGATTACTGCCGACAACTAGCAGCAATCTGTTCCAGTTCATTTATGTATTAATAATGAATTCCTGTGTTGTGACTGGAGTAAGGCTGATGATGAGATGTTCAGAAATATGGATTTCGGTGGAGAGATGTCGACTAATAAACACAAGAGGAAGGTTGCTAGCTTCCAAAAGCATAGGAAAAAGGCATACAACGAAGGCTTTCACCACCAGATAACTTTTCTGCTGGTAAGTCTCCTGGGTTGTGTGGTCGTGTTCCACGAAACTTTTGCGTGAAGTTTCGTTCAGAGCTGCGCTGGACATCTACAGAGGTGACCCTTGTTCCGCTGAGACTTTCCGACTGACGGTTTATTGAACCGTGTGTTATTGTATCACGTTTATGTTATACACTAAAGCGCCAATGAAATTCGTATAGGCGTGCCTATTCAAATACAGAGATACGTAAACAGGCAGAATACGGCGCTGCGGTCAGCAATGCCTATGTAAGACAAGGTTCAAATGGCTCTGAGCACTATGGGACTCAACTGCTGTTAAGACAAGGGTCTGGCGCAGTTGTCAGATCGGTTACTGCTGCTACAATGGCAGGTTATCAAGATTTGAGTTTGAACTTGGTGTTATAGTCGGTGCACGAGCGATAGAACACAGCATCTCCGATGTTTTCCTCTTACGCCCATCTCACGAGTATACGGTGAATATCAGGAATCCGGTTAAACATCAAATCTCCGACATCGCTGCGGCCGGAAAAAGATCCTGCAATAACGGGACCGACGATGACTGAAGAGTCTCGTTAAATGTAACAGAAGTGCAACCCTTCCGCAGATTGCTGCAGATTTGAATGCTGCGCCATCAACAATTGTCAGCGTCTGAACCATTCAACGAAACATCATCGACATGGGCTTTCGGAGCCGGAGGCCCACTCGTCTACCCTTGACGACTGCACGAGACAAAGCTGTACGTCTCGCCTGGGCCCGTCAACACCGACATTGGACTGTTGATGATTGGAAGCATATTGCCTGGTCGGACGAGTCTCGTTTCAAATTATATGGAGCGGATGGCCGAGTACGGATATGGAGACAACATCATGAACCCATTTACCCTTCATGTTAGCAGGGGACTGTTCAATATGGTGGAGGCTCTGTAATGATATGGAGCGTGTACAAGTGGAGTGATTGCTACCGCTCATACGTCTAGATACGATTTTGACAGGTGACACGTACGTAAGCGTCGTGTGTGATCACCTGCATCCACTGAAGTCCATTCTGCATTCCCACTGACTTGGGCAATGCCAGAAGAACAATGAGACACCCAACTGTCCAGAATTGCTACAGAGTGGCTCCAGGAACACTATTTTTAGTTTAAACACTTCCGCTGATCACCTAACTCCTCAGACATGAACATTATTGAGCATATCTGGGATGCCTTGCAACGCGCTGTTTAGAAGAGATCTCCACACCCTCGTACCCCTACGGATTTATGGACAGGTCTCCAGGATTCATTGTGTCAATTTCCTCCAGCACTACTTCAGACATTAGTCGAGTCCATGCCACGTCATGTTGTGACACTTCTGCATTCTCGCGGTGTCCTACACGATATTAGGCAGGTGTCCCAGTTTCTTTGGCTCCTCAGCATAGAAAGTGAGAATGAATATGAATTATACTTTAGCTGAGGTTTATGCATTTTGAAACAGGTTTTGAATCTTCGTTAATATCCCTCGAGAAACGAGGCAATGGTTAAACTTAATGATAGCCCCGCGAGGGAGCCGAGCGGTCTTAGGCGTCTTGTCACGGTTCACACGGCTCTCCCCGTCGATAGCGTAAGTTAGTTTAAGTTAGATTAAGTAGTGTGTAAGCTTAGGGATCGATGACCTAAGCAGTTTAGTCCCATAGGATCATATCACAATTTCTTTTAAAACTGATGTTAGCATTCTTAAACGCGTCTAAGCTGCTAGTTCTATTAGAGTTCATCAGAATAGTAAGAAATTCAACATTCAAAGAGGAGCCAGACAAGAAGATTTCATGTAACCAAAACTATTCACAGCAGTCGCACAGCAAATACTCAGACACCTAAACTCAGAAAACTATGAAGTAGCGCGTGTTAATGGAACGTATTTGAGCAACCTTCCTTCTGCTGATGACATTGCGGTATTTTCCTCGAGTGCAAGTGAACTTCGATGAGACGGGGAAGAACTTAATAAGTTTTGAAAGTACGCCTTATATAAATTTCAATAAGACTAAAATAATGTGTAACCAATATAGTGAAATAAATACTTCAGCAACGAAGTCATACAACCATTTTATGAGTTCTGTGTACACTTGATGCGCGGCGGTTCGACTCTCGAGCGCTGGCACTGAGTGAAGCTACCTGCAAAATTAATGTCCACCTACCTCAGTATAGCGTTTGTTCACCGTCCGTTGCTCTGCATTCGTAGATACTATGCAAATAATGTTAAAAGCAGCGTTGAAGAAAACCATCGTCCATACTTACGACTGCAAAGTCTGCGTAACTCAGGTAACAAAATGAACCTGCAAATCTCTAGTAATAACAGGCATAAGGTGATCCTTCTTTCCTTCTGAAAATGTCCTCTTATCGATACTAATGGTTTTTATTGTCTTTTACCTATGGTGTCAACATGCCCACAATTCCGTCAGTAGCACATCCACTAATAGTTCATGCAGCTAATGTCACACGCAAGACAGTCAGCATCGTACGAAGTCCAACCCGAAATATTACGACATTAATACAGTCAATACTCTGCTACGAAATGAGTTTCATACTCGGTCCTTTTCAGTGGATTCTTCTAATTAAGATGCTCGCCAAAAATGTTCTGTAAACGCAAACTGAACACGCCACACAGAATTCTTTACAAAGGCCGATAGTCTCACACGTGGGTTTCTCTACAACAGACACTCCAAAGTCTCCCCAACTTCACAGAACTGTCCGTAACTGCATCTGCTTGCATGGCGATACAAACCGAACGCGATATAACACTTTTCTTCATTTTACAAATATTTTTTTCGGGCACGTATAACATGACCTTCTCGTCCGGCAGCTAGTCCACGACTGACAATGCCGTTGCTTTCAGGGCATATAACTCATTCCAATGGGCGGGAAAGACTTCACTCTGATTGGTTGATCAAAATGAACAGCCAATCAGATCAATCTTTCATGATAATATTCGCGCTCAAACTGCTTTACTCCAATCAACATTCGCAGATGCATCTACGTCATCTCATGCTGCAAGTATTAAAAAAATGTTCCAACGAAACAAACGAAATGAAAACTAAGAGAAAACTATGCTTGTAACATCCTTTAGAACTGATCATCCTCTTACTACCTTTCTGGTTGCCTTATTAAAAAGCAAACGCTCATCGACATACGTCATCCGCCAGTTAGGGAGATTCACAGTTTTTTTCGTGACTCCTGGTGGCGTAACACTTGCTAGCTACGTAATGTGTAATACAATATAGAATTGAAATTTGACGTATATCCCACATACATACTCACACTCACTGTCATTTACTCTCACCCTAACACAAAATATAAATATAAACATTTAAGCTGTTATTTCCGTTACAAACGAAAAATTATCGAAAGTTTAGAACTGAAAATCTTTATAAATTAAATCAGCACACTAAGAGTGCTATTACTGTATTCAGATAACAAAAGAAATATAAACTGTTATTATTACTATCTGAATTTATTTTCTTAAGTGTCGGTTAAGTACTTTTTTAATAGGTTTTTATATCTCTGAAACCGTTATAGGTAGCGGTATCAAATTTCGACACAAAGCTCGTCTGAATAACAAAAGGTCATGTACTAAATTTGGAATAAAATAGCTAATATTTAACGTAGTTACTTAGTTTCTTAGGTGAAGTGAATAAGTGATTTTAGTAGGTGACACAGTGAGCATTCTCAAGGTCCGCTTTAGCGACAGGTGGGGCTATGACACATACGGCAGGCCACATGCTGGCCGCACCAAACGCTACTATACTGCAGGCTTCCAAAACAGCTTGCCATAATGTAATAAACCTACTGCAAGAATCTGCAGTCGCGTAATAGCTGCGACGCTACACACTGCTTACCAAAAACAATTGAAGCACCCAGAACAGGAGGAGGAAAACAAATGAAAGTTCACGGGTTGACAGAGTGTGTGCTGTTTTTGCGGTGATCACAAAATCGATCCAAATTTACAAAGAAATTGTCTTTGTGATCCCATTCATGAGCAACTGACCTGCTGAATACTGCCACCACGACACTGTCGCGTAAGAGCTAAAACACAAGTATTCAGGATGTCGATGACATACCGTTGTGACGGCAGAATTCCCTCAATTATTACCAGCCGCGACTTGAAGTCATACACGATGGCTTCTGACACCATGACGCCAGTAGTGAGACCACTGTGCCTCTCCAAAACATTAGAAGAAAGTGACCTCTCCCCAGATCTCTGTGGCACTCGCCAACAGTGGTCATTCAGCGTAGTGCAGAACCGCAGTTGATTGCCGAACACAGTGCGATTCCACTCGTCAGTGGTTCATGCTTCCCAGTCACGCCACCTCTTCAAACGCAGCCGTTTGTGTTGTGGTGCTAACGGCAGCCTGCACATGGCATCGCATTTCTCGGATGTTGTACGAAGATGTGAAGGGTTTACGGTGTGCTTGATGCACAATACGGGGATCCTCCATTATGATGGTCAGATGTGATCGCGTAGATGCTTGACAACGACTGTGCTAGTCCTTAAGTTCCCAAGCTGTGCAGCCGGCCGAAGTGGCCGTGCGGTTCTAGGCGCTGCAGTCTGGAACCGCGAGACCACTACGGTCGCAGGTTCGAATCCTGCCTCGGGCATGGACGTGTGTGATGTCCTTAGGTTAGTTAGGTTTAACTAGTTCTAAGTTCTAGGGGACTAATGACCTCAGAAGTTGAGTCCCATAGTGCTCAGAGTCATTTGAACCATTTTTTGAACCAAGCTGTGCAACATCGGGCCACTGGCACGTCCGAATGTTCCACAAATCTGGATACTGCGCTGTTCAATCAGCTGGCCAAATGGAGACTCACAAAGAGGCCCCTTCCAAACTCTTTCAGACTCTGACAACGCTGTCTGAGTAGCCGGCGTCTGTGCCTTTGACAGTGATCAGTCAACATCTGACACTATTCGCGCCCTCTATATACCCTACCAGGCCTGATAACAACAGTAATGCACTTGGTGGCCGTTCTACATGTCGAGGGAACTATAGTTCTAATCATTAACACACCCACCGTTGGTGTGTACAGGGTGTGTCCGGAAAATAAGTTGATAAATCCTTGCAATTCATAGAAAATAAAAGTACAAACGAGCATTATTTTTTAAATTAATACCCTTGGTCGTCAATATACTTTTTTCCATCCATTCTGCCAGCTCTGAAAGGCCTCCTCGAACACAGTGATAGGAACCTCCTTCATACACCTTGACGCAGCACCTTTCACAGCCTCTACCATCCCAAAATGATGGCCCTTTAAGCTTTTCTTTAGAAGCTGCTGGTGTCAGATGGGGACTATATGGTGACTCGGACAGGAATGTTACACCGTGCCTGGCCAGGAACTCGCTGACAATGAAGTCGGTAGCAGATGGCGCGTTGCTGTGAAGAAGTTGCCAGTTTCCACTGATCTTCATCCTCATGCGAAGCACACAGTTTCACAGCCTTTGTAGGACTTTCTAGTAAAATTGATTGTTGACAGTCTGTCCCAGCGGACAACGCCTTTGGAACCAAAAAAGACGATGAGCGTCGCATTCATCCGGGGCTCTGTCATCCTTGTCTTTTTTGACTTCAGGGAAGTCTTCGTGTGCCACTTGGCACATTGTCTTTTTGATTCAGGGCTGTATTCAAAAACCAATGTTTCGTCCTCCATTATTACGTTATCCAAAAAATTCGTGTCACTTTCGCAACTATCGAAAAGATCACACACGACTGTTAAACCACCAGCCTTTGGTTCATCCGACAGCACTTCCAGAACTATCTTTGCACAGACCTACCGCACGGCCAAATGTTCAGTAAGAATTTCTTGCGTAACAGTTTTCGGTATGTTATACTGTTCTGTTATCGTTCACACAATGAAGCGTCGGTGTGAGTCCAAAACGACCTTCACTTGCCGCAAATTCTCGTCAACACGAAATGTTGACAAGAGTGCAAGCCGTTGTTCGTCGTCGATGTCATCTCTCCCCTTCCGGAACGCCTTGCGCCATGTTCTGGGACATCGCATTATCCCCATAAGGTTTTTCAAAGTATTGTGACGGTCTCGGAGCCTAATTCCCCTAACTTAACACAAAATTCAGTGGCACTTCTCTGTTCAGTGAATTGTGGCATTTTGATCTCCCAACGTATCACTCGAATGCAGATACACTCTACGAGCAATCCGCACTGGGTAACGCCCAGCTGGCAACTGGTGAGTAACACGTTGCCTTCCCAAGATCCCCTCCCCACTCCACACACCAACACTGCCACCACCAGACGTAACACTGCGCCCTTCTGAGTTGGCAAAAAACAGTCACGCAACTTACTTTCCTGACACGCTCTGTAACTGTACGAAGTTAAATTGGCATCCGACTATGTTTCTGGATCCCTAACTTGTTTTGTCAGGCAGTGTGTTTAGAATAGTTGAAGACACCAACTGGTTGGACAGAAAAATGAATAAACAGCAGGGTGAAAATGGACTAGCAAGTGTCTTCAAAACTAATCTTCTGATGTGTCCAAAAGGAAAGTTTGTCATTGGCATGTATTAGCACTTTTGGGTCGTGTCAGCGAGAACTGAACTTTTAAAACGAACATCACTGAAACACTGAGGGTCGTACAGTGGAGAAATATGTGTCGGGAACAGCGAACAACAGAAAAACAAACAAATTTACTATGGAACAGGCCAAAGTAGAAGACGTAATTACGAACATAGTGAAACTGAAATTGAGATGGTCAGGACATGTAGCCAGGCAAATGGATGCTGGATGGACTTAGGAAGCTCTTTTATGAATTACCTTATGAGTGTGGTTGTAGAATCAGGTAGGCCAGCCTTTAAAAGACTCATGGCACTTGCACTATCAAGCATATACGCATCAAGGCTCTTATGCTGGACAAAATTCAAATATTTTCCTGATACCTAAAGTATTGAGACACGGCACAATCTTGGCACAATGAAAAGGAACTTCTTCCATGAGCGCAACTATAACAACATGAAACTCAAAACAAAGCCGCCCAAACGATGAAAAAACTTCCTTCAAATCTGAGAGAGGAAGGGAGGGAGAGAGAGAGAGAGAGAGAGAGAGAGAATAAAAAGAGTTTAAAAAACCTTCCAAACCATTTTTTAGAGAAAATTGTATCTGTGTATATTATAGTAAACAGCATTGCCCGTTTATGGATTTATTTCAGTCTTCTATTAGCCCACCTTAACCTCCCCCTTTCTCTATGCATATCCTGCCTTCCCTCTGCCAATCTCTTCCTGCCCCTCTCTCTGTCCATCTTCTTCCCCTCTCTCTGTCCGTCTCCTCCTTCCCCTCTCTCTGTCCATCTATTCCTCCACCTCCCTTCCCGCCCTCCAGTTTTCTCTATCTCCTCCTCCCTCCACCTGTAAATCTCCTCCTCCCCATCTCTCTGCCATTCCCTCCTCCTCTCTCTATCCATTTCCTCCTCCTCCCTCTCTCTCTGACCATCTCAATCCTCCACCGCTCCATCTCCTCCTCTCATTCTCTCTGTCTATCTCCTCCTCCCCCTCCCTGTAATTCTCCTCCACCCCCCTCTCTGTCCATCTTCTCCTCACCATCTCTCTGTCTATCTCCTCCACCGTCTCTCTCAGTCCATCTGCTCCTCCACCTACCCATCTCCCCCTCCCATTCTCTCCCTCTCCTCCTCCCCCTTCTCTAACCATCTGTTCCTCCAGCTCTCTCTCTCTGTCCATCTCTCTCTCCCCCTCACTCTGTCAATTTCCTCCTCCCCTGTCTCTATCCATATCTTCCTCACCTGTCCATCTTATCATCTCATTCTCTCTGACTGACTGATTCTGCCCCCTCTCTAAACATTTCTTCCTCCCCCTTATCTGTCCTACTCCTCCTCTCCCCTCTCTCAGCCAATCTCTTCCTGCCCCTATCTCTGTCCATCTCCTCCTCCATCTGCCCATCACCTCCTCTAGTTCTCTCTGATCATCTCCTCCTCTCCCCTCTCTCTGTCCATCTCCTCCTCTCCCCTCTCTTTGTCCATCTCCTCCTCCACTCTGTCGGCGTCCATGTTCTCTTTCCATTTCTGAGACCCTCCATCTTCTCCTGAATTCCCTTACGAATGTGGTTATAGAAACACATAGGCCAGCATTTAAAGCACTTAAGATATTAACATTATTAAGAATATACGGATATTAACTCTTATGCCGAACGAAATGCAAATATTTTACTGATACTCAAAATATTTTGATATGGCACAACATTGACATAACGAAAAGGAATTTCTACATGAGCACGGTCACAACAACGTAAAATACAAATCAAAGGCGTCCTATACAGGAGCAAAAGCCATGCAAAAACTCCCTTCAGACTTGAGAGAGAGAGAGAGAAAAGCAATAAAAAGATTTTCAAAAATCTTCCAAAGAATTTTTGATACAAAACTGTTTGCATATTATGTAGTAGTTGAGTAGTGGGTATTGCCCTTGAATGAATTTATTCTAATCTTCTATTAGACCATTCCTTCTCTCCCTCTCTTTTCATCTCCTCCTCCCCCTCTCTTTGTCAATCTCATCCTTCCCTCTCTCTGTCCATCTCCTCCTGCCCCCTCTCTATCTCATCCTCTTCCCATCTATCTGTATCTATCTCATCTTACCCTCTCTCTGTCTCTCCCTCTCCTCCTCCCCCACCCATCTTTGTCCATCATTCCCACCCCAACAGGAGACTGGTGAGCCTTACCCCCACAGTACTTCTTTCTAGACGGTAAGTAACATGTGAACAGAGCCTAGCTGAAATTGATCCAAGGTAGGAGGCGTTAATTCCCCTCGGCTTCGCTGGGTACACACATGTCACGTGTTTAATATATTTCGCACATACCTGAGCACATGTTTCACTTGTACCTCTAGCGAATTTCGCCCTGTAGTTTCGTTTTCACGCAGCTCAATATCTGCGACGTCTTATCTCCTGAACTATGTGTCTTGCAAAGTTTGCAGGTACATTCAACGGCTTATCTGAATACTGTCTGCGATTGTGTCGCTAATAGAGTTAGTAATAAAGAAGTATTAAACTACATCGTCATGCCTGATGTGGCAGTATTATTACATGAACAGCAAAAGGGAGGAAACGATAAACTCCTTTCGTTATTTTGTGGAATTTGACACGAATAAAAATTTTCGTAAGGCTTTGAAGTTATCTGCTATATTTATTGTAGGTACGAGGCGTGTTTTTTAAAGAAAGTACCGTTTTGAAATTAAAAAAAGACATGCTAAGATATCTCAATAATTTTATTTTTACATGAAAGCCTGTACCTTAATCTACTTTTCTACACAATCTCCGTCAATATTGAGGCACTTGTCATAACGTTGTACCAGTTTTTGAATACCCTCCTTACAGAAGTCTGCCGCCTGACTTGTTAACCACTGCATCACCACTGTTTTGACTTCGTCATCGTCTTGAAGACGCTGACCGCGCAGGTGTTTCTTCAAGTGCAGAAACAGATGGCAGTCACTGGGCGCAAGATCGGGGCTGTACGGAGGATGATCTAGAGTTTCCCATCGATAAGATGTGATGAGATCTTTGGTCTGATGCGGACTGGCATTGTCTTGAAGCAAAACGATGCCCTTGCTCAACTTCCATTGACTGTTGCTTTGATTCTGGTGTGACGTGGGCCAACCATGTTTCATCGCCCGTAACGGCTTGGCTTAAGAAATCATCACCGTCGTCGTGGAACTGCACAAGGAAAGTCAATGCACTGTCTAAACGTTTGGTTTTGTGCACGTCAGTCAATATTTTCGGTACCCAACGTGCGCACAATTTTCGGTAATACAAGTGCTCGGTCACAATGCCATACAAAACTCTACGAGAAACATTAGGAAAGTCATCCCGCAAGGAGGAAATCGTAAAGCGTCTGTTTTTTCTCACCTTATTGTCCACTTCCTGTACCAAACTTTCATTAACGACCGAAGGACGCCCACTCCGTTGTTCATCATGCACATTTGTGCGGCCATCTTTAAATGCTGTCACCCACTTTCTTACCATTCCATCACTCATAATGTTTTTTCCGTAAAATGCTCAGATCTCACGATTAATATCGATCGCTTTTAGGCCATTAGCATTAAGAAATCTTATAACAGCCCGTACTTCACAGTCGGCGGGACTCACGATTATCGGAGGCATCTTAAACACTCAGTACACAACGTAAACAAGGAAGAATCAGACTGTAATGGCGTCAATGCGTAGATTAACGTACATGCTTTCATGTAAAAGTAAAATTATTGAGATATCTTAGCACGTCTTCTTTTAATTTCAAAACGGTACTTACTTAAAAAACACGCCTCGTAACTGTTTTCTCAAATACTGGATGAATAAACAATGGGTATTACCGCGTTGCGGGCTACCATTTATTTTCAGTCCCACCGCCATCCCTTTGATGGGTAGGTGGTTCTTACCCCCACAGAACTTCTTTCCAGACAGTAAATGATATGTGTACCAAGTGTCGTTCAAGTCGATCCAATAGGAAGTATAGGATATGTGGAACATACATACTGTTCTTTCTCCGCGAACATTGCCTTCTTTCTTTGAAGGTACGTAATAGCTGCGTCGTATGTGGAGCTTAGTTGTATATATAATGGAAGACGATAAGAGAAAGGAGAGGGTGAAACCTTGTGTTTCTACATAAGCTAGACTTCTCGAACAGCACGAAGTTGCCGCTGAGCTTAACGTCCCCATGCGACGGAATGATCACCATCAACAGTATCACATATCCTCAGTTCAGGGTGAGACATTGAGGAGAGGTGCGGAATTTAATCCAGGACAATGGCGCAAAGAGTGGTGATCTGGAGCTTGATGCCACCATCTCTCCGCCCCTTGCCGGCGAAATACTGGCAGTGAAATTTCTTCTACCACCACCAGGATCCGAACGGGTTTACATCCGAGTTGAGCATCATCGTGCAGGCATGCATTAGCGATCTTGGGGCATAGACGGGTTCATAGTATAAATGATTTGATGTACGCTACAATGAAAAACAAAATGCAGTGTAATACTGTGTACAAAATGGTACATAGGTGAATGAAGTTCAGCCCCGCACTGCTTTACAAGATGTGTCTAATAAGAATGAACATTCATATGCTTGTCGTAATAAACGTTATTCCATAACTTATTGGATGGTTTGATAATGAGCTTAGGCTCGAAATTAGTCATCAAGTAACAAAGAAAATTAATATTGTAACTTTGCCTTTTTCTAAAATACATTGTATACTTCGGTAAATCATACAGTTGTTCACGTTATGCCAACCAGAGTGCTGGAAATTACTGAAATGACATGTAGTTGCCATACACTACAAAACAGACCTACGTTCGTAAAAGAGAGTGACAGAAACTCTCAAACCGTACAGACGGTGTGAAAAACTACGTACTCAAAATTTTAGACTGTTGAGAGGAGACAAAAAAAAAACCACTTTCTTATGTGACAAAAATGTCACAGCTGGACAGTTTTCCCACTAGAGATCCAAGAAGGTTTTGACACTAGTGTTGCTGAGAGACGGTGTTCAAAGAGCCGTGTGGTTGTTTTAGAGATGTTTCTGATCTCCTAAGGATTTTTTTATGGGGGGAGATGAAGCGTTTGGTGTACGAAACACCAGTACACTCCTACTTGGCCGAAACTGCAGCAATTATTCGTGAAACACTTGGTTGCTTTGAGCGTATTAGACAATCATTAGTCTGCAGGTGCCAGTTGCGCATTAGTTCAAACAGACAACATTTTCAGCAAATCCCTAGAACTATATTCAACACGCAGTGGTCTGAACACTATCTCGGAATATCACCAGCTTTAAAAGGGTTGGTGGGGAAGGGGGGAGAGGTGGGGAGGGGACCCACACGCCAGCTGAGGAAAACGGATGACATCATCTGGGGGCGGGGGCGTGTGTGGGTGTGTGGGGGTGAGGTGTTAACTGATCAATTTAATCAACTTGAATATCAATTTGATACCAAAATTGTACTCAGAGCCCCAGTACCCTACTATCACCCTGAACCACTGTCCGCTCTGCCCTCTTTGACAAGGCTTTTGGCAAAATGTGTGTGATTTGTTATACCGGAAGATATAAGTTCGTACTAAAGAGGAGAACACTATTAGAATTACTGCACCATCGAAAAATGTATAGAGTTTGATACATGTACAGTGGAAGGGAGGGACAGACATGCCATCACACTATAACTAACCTTCACTTTCATTTAATTAAGATTTTTAAATGACACAGGCACCTAACGGTCCCTGTTGTTTGGGAAAGGTATCCATTCCAAAGAATAACGAAAATCTGGATAAGTGTAGATACCATTATAAGTGACTCGTTATGGCGCGACTACTTTTGTACGATAACGATCATGGGAAATTGTGACCAAAAAGGTAAATATAACAAATAGTTAGTGACTTTTGTCGTAAACAAAACTGAATCTGTTATAATTTTAGATTGCAAATTACTCAAGAACAGTTGCCAGCTCAATGTGTGAGCAAAAGTTACTGTATGATTACTAATTGTTTATAAACTGCAATTACAAACTAATCATTGAACTGTAATCAGGCCAGGACGAAAGCAAAGGCCCTGACTCTAGCTCAGACTTAAAAACCCAGTTAATACCATGAATTAACATCAATCAGAAAACCAGCAGAATAATTTGTACTGAACACGTGCACATAAAAGGCAATTATTTACAAAACAGTTCGTCACGAATAGTTTTGTGTTACTCAATGTAATGCTAACTGTTCCTGGTTTTGGAAATGGAAATTTTCATAAATACTTATTTTCTCATATAATAAGATTTTTCTGGAAAGTGCGCAATGTTTCGTTTAGCAAAGAATAAGTAATTTTGGACTACAATGTAAAGTAGTTTCCAGATGTGAGCAGAGTTTGCAATGCACACAAAAAACATGAAATGCATTATTCTGAAGTAATATTCTGACAACATTCGTTTAAATTATTCTTTTACTCTTTCACTGTTAGTGCGTATTCTTTAATTAGTCGTTCCACCAAGCAAATAAAGTTCACTGCTGTTAAATGACCGTTTTAGATAGTTCTTAGTTTTGTAACGTGCATTTCTTTATCTTAATTACCGTAATTAAATAAGCTCATCACTTTCAATATTTTACCATTGTTTCACTGGTGATATTCTCGGAATCAATAATGGTGACAGGATAGGACCCTTTTAGGTAGATGACTCAGGTAAAGTTTATTTACTCTATAACAGTTGCTGCACTAAGCACTTTCTTATTCAGTTGCGAAAAACTACTAAGCTGGCTGGTTTTGTACAGTTTAGAGATGAAACTGGCCGGATCTTACATTGATGAGCTGCTACTGGTGCGATGTAATGCATTGTTCTTCGACAATGTGTGGCAACAGGCTCTTCTTTATCGTAGCCGCACACAACTACATTGGCCCCACAGTACTCTTCTTGAATATTATCTCCTCTTTATGACAATGTACTGTACCGATTTACAGCCGCGTAACACGCCTCGCCATGTATTAAAATTCTTGCAGTTTATTCCTTACATTCCCAGATACCATGTCTGCACTTGACCCCTTTTCGCTAGCGACTCCCTCCGCTGACTACTCCTGCACAACTCCGCACTTACCCACCCCCGGACAATACTCCTACTTCAGAAGTGGTCTTTGGCTCTATATAACAGCAAACTTCCTGAATAGGTCAGCGTTTTTACTACATCATAATTACAATATTCTTTTTTAATTACACTACAGGCCATTAAAATTGCTATACCACAAAAATTTAGTGCTACAGACGCGAAATTTAACCGACAGGAAGAAGATGCTGTGATATGCAAATGATTAGCTTTTCAGAGGATTCGCACATGGTTGGCGCCGGTGGCGACACTTACAACGTGCTGACATGAGGAAAGTTTCCAACCGATTTCTCATACACAAACAGCAGTTGACCGGCGTTGCCTGGTGAAAAGTTGTTGCGATGCCTCGTGTAAGGAGGACAAATGTGTACCATCACGTTTCCGACTTTGATAAAGGTCGGATTGTAGCCTATCGCGATTGTGGTTTATCGTATCGCGACATTGCTGCTCGCGTTGGTTGAGATCCAATGACTGTTAGCAGAATATGGAATCGGTGGGTTCAGGAGGGTAATACGGAACGCCGTGATGGATCCCAACGGCCTCGTATCACTAGCAGTCGAGATGACATGCATCTTATCGGCATGTCTGTAACGGATCGTGCAGCCACGTCTCGACCGCTGAGTCAACAGATGGGAACGTTTGCAAGACAACAAACAGCTGCACGAAATGTTCGACGACGTTTGCAGCAGCATGGACTATCAACTCGGAGACCATGGCTGCGGTTACCCTTGACGCTGCATCACAGACAGGAGCGGCTGCGATGGTGTACTCAACGGCGAACCTGGGTGCACGAATGGCAAAACGTCCTTTTTCGGATGAATCCAGGATATGACGGTCGCATCCGTGTTTGGCGACATCGCGGTGAACGCACATTGGAAGCGTGTATTCGTCATCGCCATACTGGCGTATCACCCGGCGTGATGGTATGGGGTGCCATTGGTTACAAGTCGCGGTCACCTGTTGTTCGCATTGACGGCACGGCACTTTGAGCAGTGGACGTTACATTTCAGATGTGTTACGACCCGTGGCTCTACCCTTCATTCGATCCCTGCGAAACCCTACATTTCAGCAGGATAATGCACGACCGCATGTTGCAGGTCCTGTACGGGCCCTTCTGGATACAGAAAATGTTCGACTGCGGCCCTGGCCAGCACATTCTCCAGATGTCTCACCAACTGAAAACGTCTGGTCAGTGGTGGCCGAGCAACTGGCACGTCACAATACGCCAGTCACTACTCTTGATGAACTGTGGTATCGTGTTGAAGCTGCATGGGCCGCTGTACCTGTACACGCCACCCAAGCTCTGTTTGACTCAATACCCAGGCGTATCAAGGCCGTTATTACGGCCAGAGATGGTTGTTCTGGGTACTGTTTTCTCACGACCTGTGCACCCAAATTGCGTGAAAATAAAATCACATGTCAGTTCTAGTAAATATATTTGTCCAATGAATACCCGTTTATCATCGGCATTTCTTCTTGGTGTAGCAATTTTAATGGCCAGTAGTGCAGTTCGTTTGAATTAATTATTAAGATTTAATTATATTTCTTCTTGGTGTAGCAATTTTAATGGCCAGTAGTGCAGTTCGTTTGAATTAATTATTAAGATTTAATTATATGTCAACATTAATAAAACAACAAAAGGTGCATGTGACACTAATTACATCGAATTACATTATATTTACAAATTTAATTATGCGAAAAAATTATTAGGCACTGTTTAATGTTTCAGATGCCCCATGTTTGACTGATCTATACTGTTAAATACAGGGTGAACATCAATGAAACCGACAACCTAGACGGACGAATTCCTGACAGGAAATGGAGGAGAAAAGGTCCTATGAACATGTGTCCGGAAATGCATTGTTGCCACGGTAGATGGCGCTGACGAATGAAAGTTCCTCCGACCACGTGCCCTGTGTTCCTTGCGTGTTGCAGGCTGTGTGACTGACGCAGTGCACCGTAAGCAGCAGAATGGTCCGGTGTTCAGGTCGGGGACAAGCCGAGATGGCGTTTGTGTATGGCCAAGCAGACGGAAACGGTCGAGAGGCAGCACTTCTATACCAAAACAAGTACTCACACAGACACCAATTACATCACACAACCTTACAAGCCCTTTCTGGACGCTTGAGTTATCATGGGTCCTTTGACACAACTTATATGCAAGGAGATGGTGGTCTGTGCGTACACCAGATTTGGAGGACTGGACTCTACTGCATATTGAGATGAACAGTGGTACAAGCTAGTACAAGCTCCAAGCAACGGTACCACTAACATGGTGTATACCAATCACCTGAAACTGGTGTAAGGATCATCAGCATCGGATTTTCCTCTACTGGAAGGATTTTTTCGATGGTTTTTGCACCAGGTCGTCACAATTATGGGATTTCTGACATCAATCCTCTTTACTGAAGAGCCATTCTGCTGTTTACAGTATCCTGAATCAATTACACATCCTGG
Organism: Schistocerca piceifrons; assembly: GCF_021461385.2. Taxonomy (NCBI): domain Eukaryota; kingdom Metazoa; phylum Arthropoda; class Insecta; order Orthoptera; family Acrididae; genus Schistocerca; species Schistocerca piceifrons. Next base: position 642,428,640 of record NC_060139.1, read on the forward strand.
AACACACAGAGAATACATGGAACGTGGTTAGAGGAACTTGCATTCATCCACGCCGTCTACCACAGCAACGATGCACTTCCAGACAGATATTCATAGGATCTATTTGACTCCATTTCCAGTCAGGAATACGTCCCTGTAGTTTGTCGGTTTTATTGATGTTCACCCTATATGGACTCAAGGAAATACCCAAGCAAGCAACAAACATTGGCTAAAATTGTTTACTTTTCAATGAAATGAAATCAGAAAGTCTATATAACTATTTTGTGTTGTCTTTGACGCAATCATCATGGAATACTCACACGAAATTTGTCTGCGGTTACTACGGTACCAGACACAAAATGTCTTCTCACATACATGGGTATATATACAAGTAATATAATTACATAAGTTTGCTTTCAGTTCAGCATTCTGTTACAAATCAAATAAAGTGAGCAACTGCATCTAGTTAAAACTATGTCTGTTTCCTAACAAACTCATTTTCATTATTAAATTTACAATGAAAGTTAATTACTATTAATCAAAGCATATCATGAAAAACATTCACACAGCATTGACATTATCTGTGTCCATATAAAAATCTTACAATCACTATTTCCATTTTTGACATAACATGTTTCACACGTATGTTACATCCTCTTTTTATAATCACTTTCTCACAAATTTCTTTCTTCTGAAAATAAAAAGCAAATTAGTGGTGCACTGGTTGGTACATTTCATCAGCGCTCACTTTTATTCCTGCATGTCATCCTTGTCTATAGGAACACCTCTTCATACTGTCTAATTTCTTTCATTTTTCTGTTTCTTCTGCTAGGTGTTAGTCACCTTTTTGCGTCTTAATAAACATCCATCTATTTCAATTTCACCTGCAACTTAAATGACAAGTTTGTGTACATCTGAAGTCACTAAGTACATTTACAATACATTCCTTACAACTAATTGCTAGACAATCTTCTTGTTTACTAATTACAAAATAAAAACACAAATATTTTGATATCGTAAGCATTGCTTCCAGTATTTCAGTGTGACATCAGCGTTAGGGACTATTAATGAAAAAAAACAAGAATCTTTTCGTTGTTAATTCTGTATAATTACTTACAGGTGGTATAAACGTTAATTACTTCTGGGTTGGTAAGGTTCTTAGCCCACAATGTTACGCAAACCTACTGTTTTACCTAACATGCTATATCAGATAGAAAGCATTAGGGAGAGGAATGCTTTCAATTTTAAATAGTCCATCATAGATAAATTTGAATTTAGAGATTTCACTGTCTGTCTCAGCAAATTTTTCGTGAGTTTTTACGAGGACATTGCCCCCTATCCTACTTTCACTGGTTTTAGATTAATACCGTGTCTTTTAATTCGAACCTCAGCACGCTTTCTCATTTTTTTCTCTGAGCATCTCTTTCTTTTGCAGAACGTCTACATCTTGTATTGTGGAAAAATAATCAGTTCTTCTATCCTACTCTTCGATTTAACACCCAAAATAATCTCGTCATGTGTCAAACTGGTATTTCCGTGAGACACAGAGTTCATAATTCAAACAATGTCAACAGCATATTTGCCCCACGGCCTATGTTTGTTGTGGTAATACGCCCTGAAATGCCTAGCCAACTCACACATGTCAGGGTTACTCGACGGGTGGTATACCGATATGTGAATAGCCTGTACATCCTTTTCCTTCATACATTATTCCAAATTTTGGATGTGAAGTGAGGTCCATTATCAGGTAATAAAGGTTTTGGTTTCCCCATTTTTACGAAACAAACATCTCCCACTTTGCTAAATACTGTGTTAGCCTTACGTAAAGTATACAGTTTCACAAATTTTGAAAAGGTATGCAACGACCAAAAACGTATGCAGAATTACCAATTGTCTTGGGTAGCAGAACAAAAGATCTGCTGCCAACATTTCTAAATTATCTTTAGGTATAATACTCTGCGTGGGACCAAGGCTAGTTAGATTTGTTACTTTCACTTTTTCACATCTATCACACATTCACATTTTTTCATCTACTCATCTGTGCCTATTGTCAAAACTTACTGACTCAGTTATTTTGCCCATAAACTTTTTCGTCTGCCAGTGACCAAAGCCTAAATGAAAATAATCGATTAACTCTGATACGTATTTGTCTAGCCATTTCACACGCCTGTATTCCTTATCTATATCCTTTCGTGAGTACAGTACAATCATGCAGATCTTATAATACTTCTGTAACTTCTCATATTTTTCATGCTTTACGTCAAAATCGGTCTCAATAGACTTCGAACATTCGTACTAGTTTTGATAACGACACATGTACCTACATACAGCTTCTATTTTCTCTTTACCTTTAACATCCTTGAAAAAAATTACTTTCTCGGTTTCTTCTCGGATTTTTCCCAGTTAATTGTCACATCATGATCATATGGTAGCCTCGAAAATGCATCGGCTACACTGTTGTCTACACCTCTTACATGACATATATACGACGTCCATCTCCTCAATCTGTAGTGCAATAAACAATAGCTTTTTAAAATTTTTAATGCTTTATGGTCAGTAGGAATTACAACTTCATATACCCATAACAAATATTAGTTTTTTTGTGTTCTCACACGATAGTCATAGCTTGTTTTTCCGACGCAGTATAATTCTTTTCGTATTTCGTCAGAGTCCTACTCGCTAAAGCTATACGCCGACTCTCCTTGTTCTCACCTTCTCCTATTCCTTAGGAAATATGGACTACGACACCGTAATCTGATGAATCAGTTCCCATGTGCAATGGTAGGCCTATCACCAAATCTGGATGATGTAAAATTAGGTCTTTCGAAGTTCTTCCTTTAACTTCTCGAATGATATTTGATACTTCTGAGTCCAAATAAACTCACTACTTTTCTTTAATAAACTGTATAAATCTGGATCATTAAAAATTTGCACCTCCGCAAATATACGATAAAAACTGCAAAGACCGAGAAATGTTTGCAGTTGTTGTTTGGTTCTAGGTGGTTTCTTTTCGTCTCTAATTTTCGTAGATTATTTATTGGTTATCCGTGCAGTCGTGATAATATGGCCTAAAAATTTTACCTCCTTTTCACAAATTCACACTGTTTCATTTTCAATGTCATTCCACAACGTCTTAGTGCTTGGAAATCCTCATTTAATAGTTCGCAGTGCTCCTCCCATGAAGAAGTCACTATTAATAAGTGGCCAAAATAGATTGTAATTCTGGCGCTAACTTCTTTCGATAGTACACTATCCAGGGCTCGGATGAATGCTGATAGGCCTACAGAATTATTTAATCTGAAAGTAATAATTCTATACTGATATCATTTTCCTGCAAAAAGGAATGCTGTCAGGTTTCGTGATTCCTATTCCAGAGGCCTCTGTCAATAGCTAGCAGTAAGGTTGAGACTCGTCATCAAGCATGTTGTGAAACTTTTGCAACACATAGTCTAAACATTCAGGACGATCTGTCTCATGCCTCACAACCTTGTTGTATTGGCTCTTAGATCGTTCTATAAACCCCATTCCTCCAAGCTGTTTATTTCTTTCTGCATTGCTTCTTTACTGGCTTATGGTACCTAGTAGACTGGTCCAAAAAAATGGCTCATGGGGTGTCGCTTTCATCTGTTATTCAGAGTCACATACGATTGGGTTTGTCTGAAAACACTTCTCTGTTATTAATCAAAATATTATATAAATCCTCCTTTTGTTCAGGAGATATACCCAAAACATTGTTCACCATAGTTGCAAATTCGTCATCAAAGGTAGAAATCATAACATAATAACACTCAGACTCTTCACTCCACCCTTCATTCGTAGGTAACGTAATTGGACTTAACCTTGTATCTTGAATCTCAACCCTCCTACTAACGCCATCAGAACTTATTTCCAGTTTACTTTATCTCATAGAACATGCCGTTACCTTCTTATGACAATGAATAATCACTTCGTTTTTCATCATCCAGTCTAGGCCCACAATAATTTCAGTGTTCAATTGAGACACACCAAAAAGTCGTACTCAAAAACAAAATACTCTTAATAGAAAACTGTATCAAGACTTGAGTCTTGATTGGTTTACTGCAGACTCCAACAGTACCTATTACTTTTACTCCCATAACAGGTATTTCAGCTATATCTGCTACCTTTTTAATATGCTCATAAAATGACTGAGACAGGGCACTAATCTGACTACTACTAGCGATTCGTAACTGGGTCTCTATTCCATATACTCCAACAGGTACCGTAGTTTGATCACATCGCTTCTTTTCACTTCCTCAGTCTTTCTGTAACAGGTCTTGCTCCACTTCGAAATCACTCCACAAAGCATCATCTCGTTCAAACAATTTATTTGGGCATTTTCTACCTTTCCCTGTTCCCTTCCGTCTTTTGATTCCAAGCATGTCTTAATTTCGACGTATTTAACTGATTGGCAGGTTCACTCTCCTCATTGCTGTCCTCTGAGCGAACTACATCTACTTTGACTTAGCATACATTGCAACCATCCGCTACGCTCGCCTATTTCATTCGGCTGTCAGAATCTACATATTCTTGCCAATCTTCAGTTACCAGCTGTCCGTTCAAACCAAATTATTTCGGCTGAATCTGGAACGGCATGAACAGAACTTCTACTCTTCTGCACTTCATGTACTCCATCCTCCTCACTATATTCATTAATATGATCAACATTACTCATTATACACTCCTTAACTTCATCTATATTGAGCAGCTTCCCTCTCGGATTGCTTGCCCCCTTCACCCCATAGATTTCATAATTATCATTACTCTTCATATTCTGAACTCTCTTCCCACCAAAACATATTTTCCTATTTCTTTTTCACTCTTCTAACCCGTCACACATTTTACCTAATTGCTCCAGCAATTCCCTATCATTACTTACTATTTCGTCTGTCCATAACATAGACAATCTACTTCTTCGCACCCGGATGCTGAGCTATTTTGGAATTGCCGCACTACCGGTACGCGCCCCATCCGGTGTCGCTTCGACAACATCCACAATTTCACTCGCTACCACATCTGATTTACCATGAATACGAAGCTCGTTGCTCTGTATGCCAATCTGCTCATAGTCAGATACTTTACTTTGTCGGTTACTAGTTGTTCTATCATTATTGCCACAGTAACACTGTTTTTGTTGATGGGACTGCGCATTGTTTCCCGCACCATTTTGTCCCCATACAAGGGCTATCTTCAGTCAGCTCGCCGTCAAGCAGTTCTGAGCCCGGTTCAAGCCTTCGCAACTGCAGCTCTGCCTGCATTGTCGAATTCCACATTTTTGCTTTCTCTGTCGTTTGACCAAAAATTTCACTAATTAGCATTAATTTCAGAATCAGATTTTAATTTTGTTAGGCTCAAGACAAAACAATAATTGTCCTGTTCACTATGGTTCTCACGTAAAATGGCACTACACTTCCAGTTAATTGAGATTTTTTAATTGACACGTGCACCTAATGTTCTTCGTTGATGAGAAAAGGCATTCCGAAGAATAAAGAAAATCTGGATAAGTGCAGATACCATTATAACTGAATCGTTATCGTGTAACTTCTTTTGCACGATAATGATCGAAAGAAATTTTGACAGAAAATGTAAAAATGACAAATTGTTACTGAAAATTTGAGTAAATAAACTGAATCAGTTATAATTTAGATTGCAAATTACTCAAGAACCATCGCCAGCTCCATGTGTGAACAAACATTTTTCCAAAGAAAATTCCACACTGGCTGTATGAATGATTTTTATTAAATCTGCGACTGGTTTCGCACCACTTATCGGTGCATCCTCAGGAAATATACGCTATTTATAGCATAGTAACGTTGAACACTGCCCTGTAGCCACTCCCCACCATTCACGTCCAATATACCGTCATCTGGTGAAAGCGGTAGCTAAAATTTAAAAATCTTTTTTAAAATTTTTTTAAATGATGGGATCGGCAATGACCGTGCAAGCTGAGACGAGCCGCCCGGCAGCGGACACGGCCTGACTGACTGGCCGAAACCCGGTGAATGGTGGGGAGTGGCTACAGGGCAATGTTCAACGTTACCATGTTATAAATAGCGTATATTGCTTGAGGACGCACCGATAAGTGGTGCGAAACCGGTCGCAGATTTAATAAAAATCATTCATACAGCCAGTGCGGAACTTTCTTGGGAAAAATGTCGAAGTTTGGCTGTGGTTGCCCGCCCTACAAAACAACATGAACAAACATTACTGTATGATTACTAATTGTTTATAAAATATAATTACGATCTAATCGTTGAACTGTAATCACGCGAGGACGGAACCACAGACACTGATTCGAGTTAGGGCATAAAAACACAGTTAATACCACAAATTAAAATCAATCAGAAAATCTGCAGAATAATTAGTACTGAACATATGCACATAAAAGTTAATGGTTTGCAAAACAGTTTGCGCAATGAATGCTTATTATTACTTCATTACTAGACCTGTGTTGTTTACCAATGATGACTGGAGAGACTGCATCAAAATTACATACATATGAGTTATTTACAATTTTTCATATGTATAGAGAATATTCACTATTGTTGTTGTTGTTCTGGTCGTCAGTCCAGTGACGAGTTTGATGCAGCTCTCCATGCTACTCTATCCTGTGCAAGCTTCTTCATCTCCAAGTAACTACTGCAACCTACATCCTTCTGAACCCGCTTAATGTTTTCATCTCTTGGTCTCCCTCTACAATTTTTACCCCCACGCTTAGCTCAAATACTAAATTGGTGATCCCTTGATGCCTCAGAACATGTCCTACCAACCGATCCCTTCTTCTAGTCAAGTTGTGCCACAAATTTCTCTTCTCCCCAATCCTATTCAATACTTCCTCATTAGTTATGTGATCTACCCATCTAATCTTCAGCATTCTTCTGTGGCACTACATTTCAAAAGCTTCTATTCTCTTCTTGTCCAAACTATTTATCGTCCACATTTCACTTCCATACATGGCTACACACCATACAAATACTTTCAGAAAAGACTTCCTGACACTTAAATCTATACTCGATGTTAACAAATTTCTCTTCTTCAGAAACGCCTCCCTTGCCATTGCTAGTCTACATTTTATATCCTCTCTACTTCGACCATCATCAGTTATTTTGCTCCCTAAATAGCAAAACTCATCTACTTCTTTAAGCGTCTCATTTCCTAATCTAATTCCCTCAGCATCACCCGATTTAAATCGACTACATTCCATTATACTCGTTTTGCTTTTGCTGGTGTTCATCTTATATCCTTCTTTCAAGACACTGTCCATTCCGTTCAACTGCTCTTCCGTGTCCCTTCCTGTCTGTGACAGAATTACAATGTCATTGGCGAACCTCAAAGTTTTTATTTCTTCTCCATGGATTTTAATACCTACTCCGAATTTTTCTTTTGTTTCCTTTACTGCTTGCTCAATATACAGATTGAATAACATCGGGGAGAGGCTACAACCCTGTCTCACTCCCTTCCCAACCACTGCTTCCCTTTCATGTCCCTCGACTCTCATAACTGCCATCTGGTTTCTCTACAAATTGTAAATAGACTTTCGCTCCCTGCCACCTTCCGAATTTGAAACAGAGTATTACAGTCAACATTTTCAAAAGCTTTCTCTAAGTCCACAAATGCTAGAAACGTAGGTTTGCCTTTGCTTAATGTATCTTCTAAGATAAGTCAGAGTGTCAATATTGTCTCGTGTGTTACAATGTCTCTATTGAATCAAAACTGATCTTCCCCAAGGTCGGTTTCCACCAGTTTTTCCATTCGTCTGTAAGGGATTCGTGTTATTATTTTGCATCCATGACTTATTAAACTAATAGTTCAGTAATTTTTACACCCATCGACACCTGCTTTCTTTGGGATTGCAATTATTATGTTTTTCTTGAAGTCTGAGGGTATTTCACCTGTCTCATACATCTTGCTCACCAGGTGGTAGAGTTTTGTCACGGCTGGCTTTCCCAAGGCTATCTGTAGTTCTAATGGAAAGTTGTCTACTCCCAGGGCCTTTTTTGACTTAGGTCTTTCAGTGCTCTGTCGAATTCTTCATGCAGTATCGTCTCTCCCATTTCTTTCTCATCTACGTTCTTTTCCCTTTCCATAATATTGTCCTCAAGTACATCACCCTTGTATAGACCCTCTATATACTCCTTCCACCTTTCTGCTTTCCCTCCTTTGCTTAGGACTGGTATCCATTTGTGCTCTTGATATTCATACAAGTAGTTCTCTTTTCTCTGAAGGTCTTTTAAATTTTCCTGTAGACAGTATCTGTCTTAACCCTAGTGATATACGCTTCTACATCCTTACATTTGCCATCCTTGCTTAGCTATTTTTCACTTCCTGTCGATCTCATTTTTGAGACGTTTGTATTCCTTTTTGCCTGCTTCATTTACTGCATTTTTATATTTTCTCCTTTCATCAGTTAAATTCAACATCTCTTCTGTTCCCCAAGGATTTCTACTAGCCGTCGTCCTTTTACTTACTTTATCATCTGCTGCCATCACTATTTCTTCTGTCAAAGCTTCCCATTCTTCTTCTACTGTATTTCTTTCCCGTGTATTTGTCAATCGTTCCCTAATGCTCTCTACAACATCTGGTTCTTTCAGTTTATCCAGGTCCCATCTCGTTAAATTCCTACCTTTCTGCAGTTTCTTCAGCTTTAGTCTACAGTTCATAACTAATAAATTCCACATCTGCCCCTAGATATGTCTTACAGTTTAAGACCTGGTTCCTAAACATCTGTCATACCATTATATAATCTATCTGAAACCTCCCAGTGCCTCCAGGCCTCTTTCATGCATACAACCTTCTTTCATGGTTCTTAAACTAATTTATTCTTTGTGCAAAATTGTACTGGGTTGTTTCCTCTTTCATTCTTTACCCCCAGTCCATATTCACCTATTATTTTTTCTTCTCTTCCTTTCCCAACTACCAAATTCAAGTCCCCCATGACTATTAAATTTTTGTCTTTCTTAACTACCTGATTAATTTCTTTTATCACATCATACAATTCTTCAACATCTACATCATCTGCAGAGCTAGTTAGCATATGAACTTATCCTACTGTGTTAGGCAAGAGCTTCATGTCTATCTTCCTTAAAATAGTGCATTCACTATGCTGTTCGTAGTAGTTCATTCATGCTCCTTTTTTGTTATTCATCATTAAACCTACTCCTGCATTCACTCTATTTGATTTTGTGTTTATAACCCTGTATTCACCTGACCAGAGGTCTTTTTCCTTCTGCCACCAAACTTCACTAATTCCCACTACGTCTAACTTTAACCTATCCATTTATATATATATATCAAAAGACACACACGGCTGGAGTGGCCGTGCGGTTCTAGGCTCTACAGTCTGGAGCTGAGCGACCACTATAGTCGCAGGTTCGAATCCTGCCTCGGGCATGGATGTGTCCTTAGGTTAGTTAGGTTTAATTAGTTCTAAGTTCTAGGGGACTGATGACCTCAGAAGTTAAGTCGCATAGTGCTCAGAGCCAAAACACACACACACAGATTTCAAGCTTTCTTAACTCAAGGTTGCTTCATCAGGAAAGAGGGAAGAAGAGGGAAAGATGAAAGGATGTGGGTTTTAAGGGAGAGGGTAAGAAGTCATTCCAGTCCTTTCATCTTTCCCTCTCCTTCCCTCTTTCCTGATAAAGCAACATTGGGTTGTGAAAGCTTGAAATTTGTGTGTGTGTTTGTGTGTTTTTTATTGTGTCTATCTACTAGCGCTTTCTCGTTTGGTAAGTCACAGCATCTTTGTTTTTATACATATTTTTCGCACATGGAATGTTTCCCTCTCCTCTATGGAGTTTAATGGACAGTCTTTCAGGTCCTGCGACATTTCTTTTGAATGGTCTTGGTGGCAGGAATTGCACTTTTCAGGGTAATGAGTTGAACATTTTTAAAGCAACTACTTGAAAATTATCTTGTGTTCCAGACTGTCAACAGTTTAAATGTTCCTCTCGTTGGGATCATGCTGAAAATCCTTTGGTTTTCGGTTACATGGATGAGGCATAAAAATAAATACAGCACAAAGTCTCAAGCAACTGGAAAACAACGCAGGTGTCTCCTGTATGTAAGAAGGGTAAAGGAACGGACCCACAAAGTTACAAACCTATATCCATAACTTCTGTTTGCTGCAGAATCCTTGAACATATTCTCAGTTCGAATATAGTAAACTTACTTAAGACTGAGAAGCTTATGTCCATGAATCACCATGGTTTTAGAAAGCATCGTGCATGCAAAACTCAGTTTGCCCTTTGCTCATATGATATACTGCAAACTATGGATGAGAGGGAAGAGGCTGATTCCATGTTTCTAGATTTCCAGAAAGCATTTGACATGGTGCCCCATTGTAGGCTGTTAATGAAGATACAAGCGTATGGAGTATGCTCACAGATATGTGAGTGGCTCAAACACTTCTTAAGTAATAGAACCCAGTATCTTGTCCTCGACGGCTAGTGTTAGTCAGAGATGAGGGATATCAGGAGTGCCCCAGCGAAGTGTGATAGGATAGCTATTGTTTTCTAAATATGTAAATGATTTGGTGTACAGGATGGGCAGCAATCTGTGGTTGTTTGCTCATGGTGATCTGGTGTACAGTAAGGTGTCGAAATTGAGTAGCTGTAGGAAGATACAAGACGACTTAGACAAAATTTCTAGTTGGTGTAATAAACGGCAACTAGCTCTAAATGTGGAAAAATGTAGGTTAATGGGGATGGGTAGGGTAATGTTCAGATATGTTATTAGTAGTGTCCTCCTTGACACAGTGAAGTCATTTAAATATCTGGGCGCAACGTTGCAAAGCGATATGAAATGGACCGAACGTGTGAGAACTGTTGCAGGGAAGGTGAATAGTCGACTTCAGTTTATTTGGATGATTTTAGGAGAGTGTGCTTCACGTGCAAGAGACACCTCATATAGGATACTGGTGTGACCTATTCTTCAGTACTGCTCAAGTGTTTGGGATCCGTGCCAGGTCAGACTGAGGAAGGACGTCGAGGTAGTTTAGAGGTGGGCTGCTGGATTTGTTACCAGTAGGTTCAAACAACACATAAATGTTATGGGGATGCTTCCCTGGAGGGAAGGCAACATTCTTTTTGAGGAACACTGTTGAGAAAATTTGGATAACTGACATCCGAAGCTGACTACCAAACGATTCTATTGCCGCCAACACACCTTGCACATAAGAACCGTGAGAATAAGGTACGAGAAACTAGGGCTCATATGGAAGTATATAGACAGTCATTTCTTCCTAGCTCTATTTGCGAGTAAAATAGGGGGAGGGGGGGGGGGGGGGGAATGACTAGTATGAGTACATGGTACCCTCCGCCACACACAGTACGGTGGCTTGCGGAGTATCTATGCAGATGTAGACGTAGAGGTGAATATAGGCTTGCAGTGCTCCAGTCCTTTGCTTGGTGCAATGATTTGGACTGCTCTCTTTTGCAGCATTAATAAATCCTTGCATCCTCCATAGTGTCCCCATAACAGTAGGCCACAATTTATGTTGCTATGAAATAGTGCACAGTACACTATCATAAGGCATGTACCAGTTAATACACCTTTAATCTTCTCAGAAGTTATACTACACAGGAGAGCTTGGAGCACCCATACCCTGTGTGCTCATTCATTGATAGTTTGCTGTCAATCACTGTCGGTCATGAATCCCAGCAGTTTGACAGCCTCTGTGTTATTGTTGTATCCAGCTTTGATAAAGTTGCATATCAGTTGTTGCGTTTTTTTCACTCATTTTCATTTTATTGTCAATGAACCATTCTTTGATGTTGAGCATATTTGTTTCTTGCAGAGCTTGTGCAACAGCTTTTATTTTCGCAAAAGAGTGGTGTTATCAGCAATCTGTAGCATTTGGTTGTTACAACAGAGGCCGTTGACTTAAATAAGGAACAGGAGAGGTCCTATGATGGACTCCTGCGGAACACCATTCTCAAGTTTCATTCTTGGAAGATTGCACCATGAATTGATACTACCTACTTTTGGTTTTCAAGATAGGACTGAAGAGGAGCCAGTACAACACCTGCAGTACCATAGCACTTTAATTTACTAAGCAATGTTTTGTGTGAGAAAGTCAGGTGCCTTGCTGAGGTAACAGAGTGTCTGTGCCACACTTTACCTGTCTTCAAACCCTTGCCTTATTTTCCTAATTAAGTCCATTGCTGCATTAATGGTCGACTTTACCTTACAAAAATGATGCTGTGTGTCCTGAGAGAGTTTACTGTCTTTGAAGTAATCCTGTAGCTGATGCTTCATTACAGACTCAGCAATTTTAGCTGGAGTGGGCATTATGGAAATTGGTCTAAAACTGTACACTTCACATGGGTCACCTTTTTTGTAGACTGGTACTGTGCATGCCAGTTTCAGGAATTCTGTGGAGGCACCAAAGCATAAACATTACTTGGTTACTATGCCTAGTGGTTGAACAAACTCGTGGAGCAATCTTCTTCAGGACTGTGGGGGGCATTGTGTAGATATCTGCACTCTCTGAATGTTTATATGTATTCACTATTTTTACAATGTCCTTAGAGTCCACTTTCTTCCACTTTTTAATAAAGCAACAGCTTACATTTTTTATGTCAGCTGTGGGATCTAAGTCTGAGTCTGCAATTTCATTTACAGTATTTCTTACTGTCCTTACGAAGTACTCATTGAAGGCATCAGGACTGCAGGAATTTGAGGCAGATGTAGGCTTTTTACTGGGCTCACTTACTAGATTCCAAGCTGCTTTACATGGATTATGAACATCTTTAATGAACTTGTCGTTGTATTTGTTCTTTGCATACTCCATTCCCTTTCTGTAAATCCTCTTGGTTCTCAAATAGTTACAATGAAGCAGGTCTTTAGTTGGAAGATCTAAAGCTGGCTTCATACACTCCCTGAATATTAATACAATGTCTTTTAATCTATTTAGCTCAGGTGTATACTATATCTTCCCTTTAATAGGTTTTCTCTTCCTTGTGATTTGCCTGCAGGATACTTCTTGAGGATGATCAGGGACATATTGTCAAGCTTTGTTTTCAAAGTTTGGAACAGACATTCAGATGCATCACTAGTCCTCATTTCTGCAATTTTCTGCTGTCAATTCACACCAAACAGTGCTGCTTTAAGGACATTTAATCTCTCTTCTTTGTTAACCCTTCTACTGGATGTGTAGCTTGAATGCCATGCACCTGGTTGCACGTTACTCTTACTCTTCATGCTGAGTTCCATTACCAATATACTGTGGTGTGCAATCATTGGTTCTACTACAATGATACTGTAATCCAAAATATAGAGTTTGATGATAACTATGTCTATATTGTTTGCTACAAACAGCCAATAGCTGTTTATAAAGTTTCTGAAGACTTTCTCTTTAGTGCTTCCATAACCAATATGCATGTTGAGGTCAGCACATAATTCAATTTTAGACTTAAAACACGTAAGTTAAGATAAACAGTTCTCCATCTGTGCAGAAAGTTTTGGAAGTTATGTTCTGGAGAATGGTATACAGAGATAACAATATTATGAAAGGGAAAGTTGCTACGTGCCAGATAGCAAAGATACTGAGTTGCAGATAGGCAAAAGAAAAAGACTGGCACAAATAAAGCTATCAGCTATTAAGGCCTTCGTCATCAATAGAGGACAGAAAAACACACACACACACACACACACACACACACACACACACGCATGCACGCGCGGAACTCACACACACAACTCAGAGATAACAATGAGACCAGTATTTGTTGACACTAGTAAAGTAAGTTCAAGATCCAGGTCTGTACAAAAGTTTTTTAAATCAGTTTCTTTTAAACTAATATTTTTGTTTGCATACACTAATACGTCCCCGTGAATTATAGTGACTCGATACTATGAGTTTACCATATCTAAATATTCAACAAATCTGTAATAATCACCATCTGCTTCAGCCAAGCAATGCTCACTAATACATGAAACATCTGGTTTCACTTCTTCTACAAAGAATGATAAAAGGTCCACCTTTGTTCTTAAACACTGCACATTAGCACTTGCTACAACTATAGGCATATCACTGTCATCACTAATGTTCTTTCTATATGATAATCTGTAGCCCTGATTTATATTTTCAGACTCTATTGTATTGCAGCATTGTTTGATTTCTTGAATAAAAAGCACCTTATTACAATATTCTTGGGCCATATAGCAGTGTCCATTACCTTTAGATGGAAGTCGACACCAGTCTTGTTTTTTACATCCATACTTTCTAGTTTCTCAGCTTGAAAGCTGCTATATTCTGGAAATATTTTCTCAAGAAATTTGATTATATTTTCAGTTGTTCCATTTTTCACTAAATGGAACCATGCCATTTTCTCTCCATATAGTGTCCATTGGTCATCACCAGTGCCTATTATAAGAATTTTTTTGACACTGGCACATGAATTTCTGACTGATACTGTGGCAGCTGCTTGGGGTATTGGTCTTTCTTTCTCTACAGGTTTCTGAAGTGCTGTTTTATACAATATTTTTGGTTGTACAGATACATTCTGACTCACTTCATGCCTGTTGGTGGTTTGCTGTTTTTGCTGTAGCAGATGACACTTACTTATCTCTACAATGATCAATCTTTTCCTATATGTACCTCGTGCTAGTCTGCATTTGTATTGGGTGAAAATATCTCTTTCGAAGTTTGTCTTCTGAAAGACTCACAGAGTCACATTACTCATTGTAATGCTAAGTGTTTCTGATTTTAGAAATGGAAATGTTCATAGATACTTGTTTTCTATTACAACAAGATATTTCTGGAAAGTTCATAATGTTTCATGTAATGAAGAATAAGTAATTTTGCACTAGACTGTAAATGTTAGCAGAGTTTGCAGTGCACACAAAAACATGAAATGTATCATTCTGAAGTAATATTTTGGCACCATTCATTTACATTGTGCTTTTACTCTTTTACAATTAGTGCGTATTCTTTAATTAGTTGTTCTACCAAGCAATAAAGTTCATTGCTATTAAATGGCTGTTTTAGATAGTTCTTAGTTTTGTAACACGCACTGTTGTTTACAGTTGGCCATGCCCTTTCAAAGGAACTGTTTGCCTGAAGTGATTTAGGGAAATCACGGAAAACCTAAATCAGGATGACCAGATGCAGGTTTGAATTGCTGTCCGCCCGAATGCGAGTCTAGTGTGCTAACGATTGCGTCACCTCACTTGGTGATATAGGAGAGGAAATGACATCACATATGCCTTAATAATAGACTGACAGTGCATTTTAAGGAGACATGGTGACAAGATGAAATTATCTTACCCCACTAGTTCTGTGTATGTGAGGAAATGGTAGTGTTCTCTTATGTTTTCAAGGCTGTGATATTTTCTCCCAAAACATGCAAGTTGCAAGCACTGACATACCTACAGCTTTTAATAGGGGGCTGTTCTTCACTGCACTTTAGGAAGGATAAACTTGATTTTGCCCATAATTTCATTCAGACCATAAAAAGACATTGTTGTTTACCCACAATAAAATCAATCAGTTGGAAATTAAAAATCCTATAAACACATTAGAATTCATGTCACATGCAAGTAAAGCTGCAGGTAAGCACTAATTAATCTAGGCACCATCAAATAAAAAGTATGTAATGTATGTAATAAGGTGCTTATGGATGACAAAACAAACAAATCTAAAATTGTAGGTATTTATATATTATTAAATTGTGTGATTAATTGTATTATACAACAAAATATTACAATATTATTGCAGTAGTCTTTGTTTATGTTTAAGTTTGTAACACTTCGGCATTTGGCTGTAACTTTAGGTCATAAGTTACTGTAATTTAATAAATAACAGAAATGACTTTACTTTAAAGTACTATATTTAGGTTTTTATGTCCTACTGCCAACTTATTTATCATTTCTTCAGAACCTAGCTGCACTGCCAGATCATGACGATCACTTGTTAAAGCAAGACCATTAAGTCTGTCATCTCCCATTTTATTTCTAAGATATTTTTTCCTCAATCCATGTAATGTAGTATGCTTGGTAGCTCCTTACATGTAAACTAAGTGGAGCTAAAGAAAATGAGCAGAACCAAGAAATGATAAGTGGTGGTAAAGAAGCCACAACTGTAGCATTACAATGGGTAGAAGAACATTGTATCATTTACAGATATTTTAGAACCTGTGACAGTTAATTGAATGTAAATAAGTTACATAAAACTGCAACCAGTCATTTTTTTAATAATTATGTTTTATTCCATGAACCATGAACCAGTTTTCAAACCTATTCAGGTACATCTTTAGGTGGTTTCTGGAAGTTACATCATTATTTCTAGCATAATGCCAGGTGCTGGATTGTGACAGCTTTACACTCTGACAGTGAAACATCCAAAAGTTTTGCTGTCAGAGTGTATATTAACATAGCTTGTGTAAAAGTGTGTGAAATGATATAGCAACTGACCATCAAACTGGAAGCAGACAGATGGATACTAACAGAAAAAAGCCACCCATACTGTCACAAGCCAGCTCCCCACCCAGCATTGTGCTAAAAATAATGATGTAACTTACAGAAAATCTGAAGACCAACTTTAAAAGGCTGGAAAACTGATTCATGGAATAAAACATAATTATTTTAAAAAAGCGACTGGTTGCAATTTTATGTAACTTATTTACGTAGAAGAATGTTGGTTTGAAAATAGTAATGATGTGATGAACCAATTCCATTTGAACCAGGTAATGGGATACATCTGAGAGCCTTTCTCAAAACATTTAAGTTGGTTTTCCCACTATGTTGGGATGACAAGAGGCAACTTCAATTCGTTATTGGTTTCCTGGTGGGTGAAGTATCTGGATGGGCAGATTTACGTAGAACAGAATTTACGAGTTTTGATGAATCTGTGGATTATTCAAAGAGAAATACCAGTCTACAGTGAGCTACAAAACCTATTTAGGAAGCTGAAAGAGCCGAGACGCTATGGAAGAAAATGGGAGTTTGGTTGGGGGGGGGGGGGGGGGGAGGGCAGGTGCAAATCTTTTGAATGGCATATAAATAAGGTGAAATTATTAGAGAAACTGTTAGATGAAAGACAAAAGGTGGGAGTACTGATTAATCTACTGCCAATTCATGTGAGAGAAATGATGGTTGGGAAGGATATAACCAAGATAAAGGAAATTTTCACATACCTAGAACAGTTAGATGGTTTAGAGAAAGACAAGGAAGAAGAATGGTCTTGCAGAAGTAAATATGGTTTTCAGAGAACCAGGGAAATTTGGAAAGGGGTTCAGAGGTAGCAAATAGCCAATATTGCAAGGCAAAAAGGGCACAGTTCAACAACTATGAAAACCAAAACAAGCAAACAGTGGAAATTCCAGGTAAGACTATCAATAGTATAGGAAAAGATGGATTCAGTTAAACAACAATATCCAGTGGGAAGCATAATAACTGAATAGGTGAAAGTGCAAAAGTCCCACAGGAGAGGGCATCTGGTGGCATCAACAGTAAACAGCTTTACGCCAGAAAGATTATGATTATAGATGTTAGGATAAGAACAGAGATCATGGGAAGAGTTATTGAGAAGAAAGGGAAATGGACACAGAAAGTGAGTCTACCAAACCTTTAGTATTTGGATATATTGGGGAACAAGTTTTGGATATAGCCCTGCATTCAAGTAGTGATATATGTGAGTTGAATAGAGAAATTTTTGAGCAAATTAGATGCCAAGGCAAGAACCTATCATACTTAGTAAAAAAGGTAAATGTTATTGGAATTATGGGGGGTGGGGGGGGGGGGGGCAGGGGGGGGGGGGGGATTGGGGGAACCTGTAAGGGAGGAAGGTTTTAGTTAACTTCTTCAGTAGGAAATCTGACAGGTAATCATAAATTTTTAATCATTCTTTATTTAAATGATTCATTGCTGTTGGGACTCAACTGGTTAGAAAAATATCATACCATGCTCGATTTTGCTGTAAGAAGATAAGCTCTGTCAAATATTAACCCAATAGTTGCATTTCCCTTCCTAGAAAGGTGGCAGACTGAAAAACCAACAGAAAACTGAGTAATTTTTTTTGCAAATGTGAGTAACATAAAACCTTCAGAACTGAGCAATAATCAGAATAGCCAGAGTGTAGAGTGTAATGACACTGACAACAAATTGGGAGAAAGTTCAAACTAGCAAACTGTTAACTAGTCAGGAGAATGAGAAATTATGGAACTTAGTGAGGTGGTACACAAAATAGTTTGCAGATCAATCAGGTATTACATGAGGGTATGAATATAAGTTGAAAATAAAGGAAAATAAACCATTCTTCATTATCGTATATTATAGCATTTGCAATAAGAGAATACTAGTTAGATTAGAAGGAATATAGTACATAATATCCCTAGATTTGACCACAGCATACTGGCAGGTTCCCTTTTATACCAATTCAAGACTTGTTATAGCTTCCTTTTTTGAAGGGAGATCATACCAATTTACTGTATTGCCCTTTGCGTTGAATGTGTCTGTGAGCATTTCCACAAGGCCACTAGACCAGGTTCCAGATCCACAGCTATTATAGGAGGTAATACTGTATGTAGATGACATACTGATTATTACTTGAGCCTGGTGTGAACATTTAGAGATATTGGATGAAGTACTGAACAAATTCATGGAAGAAGATATTACCATTAAATTAAGTATATCATTGTTTGTAGTATCAAAAGTTAAGTATTTAGGACATGTGGTGAGTATTAAACGTAATAAAGCTGATCCAAGTAAAACTGAAGCCATTGTAAAATGTCCATATCCAACATGGAAACAATTTAAATCCTTTTTAGGCATAGTGGGTGTCTATAGAAAATAACTTCCAGGTTTATGTACAGTTCAATCAGATATAATGAACCATCTGAAGCAAAATACTACCTGGAAATGGAGTTTAAGGGAAAAGAAAGCTTTTGACAGTCATAAAAGAGCTTTAGTGAATGCCAACCTTTTATACCATCTGACGGTGAATGAAGCATTCAAGATGTCATCTGATGCATGGTATTGTATTACCTGTGAGATTTTTTTGAAGGGGGAAAGGGGATTTCAAGAACAATGATAACATTAGGAGTATAGCATCTGCCAGCCATGTGTTGGAAAAACATTAACTTCATTAACAGTTATAGAAAAGGAAACTTCAGCTATCATTTAGGGGTTCAAGAGATATCGATACTTAATTATCTGGACAAAAAGCCATAATATATTCTGACCATAAAGCATTATCTTCACTTATGAATCGCAAACTATTACAAGAATATTTGAAAAGGTGGGCCTTTTTTCTTCAAGAGTTACTTTGAGGATGTGTATGTAGAAGAAGATATGAAAGTTGTGGAAGACACTATCTCACATTTATTGATTGAGTTGGAGGATCATCATGTAAGAAGTTCTGAGGATAAAGCCTTTTTTTTTTTTTAAAAAAAAAAAAAAAAGTTCAAAAGTTAGAGATGCAAGCAAAACAGTGATTGGTCAAGAGACACTCAACGAACAAAGTACAGATCCTTGTTTGAATACAATACATGATGAACATGTGTACCTACTCATATAATGAGATGACTAATTCTAAACATTCGCTATGGCTATAGCCAATTTGGTATGATAATGTTTACAAGACACAAATAACTGTTATTACTGTAAAAACTTGATATACTGATAAGCATAAGCACTAGAAAATGTATAATTTGACACAGGGAAAAATTTCACATGGGAAACTAAAGACCATGAGAAATAATTTAAATCAAATGTCCCAAGGTTGTGATATTCAAAGGTTCTAGTACTGGTGAAATCAAAGGCCTGTAAAATGTAGAACATGTTTATAAATGCCAAATATTGCAATAGAAGTTACACACAAGTACACTACTGACCATTAAAATTGCTACACCATGAAGATGACGTACTACAGACGCGAAATGTAACCGACAGGAAGTAGATGCCGCGATATGCAAATGATTAGCTTTTCAGAGCATTCACACAAGGTTGGCGCCGGTGGCGACACCTACAATGTGCTGACATGAGGAAAGTTTCCAACCGATTTCTCATACGCAAACAGCAGTTGACCGGTGTTGCCTGGTGAAACGTTGTTGTGATGCCTTGTGTAAGGAAGAGAAATGTGTACCATCACGTTTTCGACTTTGATGAAGGTGGGATTGTAGCCTATCGCGATTGCGGTTTATCGTATTGCGACATTGCTGCTTGCGTTGGCGAGATCCAGTGACTGTTAGCAAAATATTGAGTCGGTGGGTTCATGAGGGTAATACGGGATGCCGTGCTGGATCCCAATGGCCTCGTATCACCAGCAGTCAAGATGACATGCATCTTATCGGCATGTCTGTAACGGATCGTGCAGCCATGTCTCGATCCCTGAGTCAACAGATGGGGACGTTTGCAAGACAACAACCATCTGCACAAACAGTTCAATGACGTTTGCAGCAGCATGGACTATCAGCTCGGAGACCATGGCTGCGGTTACCCTTGACGCTGCATCACAGACAGGAGGGCCTGCGATGGTGTACTCAATGACGAACCTGGATGCACGAATGGCAAAACGTCATTTTTTCGGATGAATCCAGGTTCTGTTTACAGCATCATGGTGGTCACATCCATGTTTGGCGACATCGTGGTGAACGCACACTGGAAGCGTGTATTCGTCATCGCCATACTGGCGTATCACCCAGCGTGATGGTATGGGGTGCCATTGGTTACACATCTCGGTCACCTCTTGTTCACATTGACGGCACTTTGAACAGTGGGTGTTACATTTCAGATGTGTTGCGACCCGTGGCTCTACCCTTCATTCGATCCCTGCGAAACCCTACATTTCAGCAGGATAATGCACGACCAGATGTTGCAGGTCCTGTACAGGCCTTTCTGGATACAGAAAATGTTCAACTGCTGCCCTGGCCAGCACGTTCTCCAGATCTCTCACCAATTGAAAATGTCTGGTCAATGGTGGCCGAGCAACTGGCTCATCACAATACGCCAGTCCCTACTCTTGATGAACTGGCATTGTGTTGAAGCTGCATGGGCAGCTGTACCTGTACACGCCATCCAAGCTCTGATTGAGGCACTGCGCAGGCATATCAAGGCCGTTATTATGGCCAGAAGTGGCTGTTCTGGTTACTGATTTCTCAGGAACTATGCACCCAAATTGTGTGAAAATGTAATCACATGTCAGTTCTAGTAAATATATTTGCCCAATGAATACCCGTTTATCATATGCATTTCTTCTTGGTGTAGCAATTTTAATGGGGATATTAGTGAGATTCATCAGGATGAAATTCAGTACACAGTGTAAAAGACATAACAATAAGGAGTTTATAGCATCAAATGGTCACAGGAACAAATTACAGTATGACAACCAGTTGTGATGAAGCAAACTGAGTTTCAGACAATGAACACGTATTGGTTAGATCATCAACAATGCACCAACTTAACTGTGAAATAAGTGTAACATAATGACGGTGTCTGTTCAATACATACCTTATTATCCCGAAAAACCTGTGAACTGTGTGATTAGGTTTTTACTGCTCATAGATGTTCAACAGTAGACTATTGTAGCATTATGTGGATGTTTGCCAGCAACCTATTAATGAGGCTTATCAAAAATTAAACAATAGTTACCTGACCATATTTAATGTGTGTATTTGGGGATTGTGAACAGTGAAAGTAAAGAAATGTGAAACACAATTGTGCACTGATCAGCTACATCGTTTAAAGTCGTCGGTGTTGAACTTTCACCCCCATTTTTCAGCCAGTATAGCAACGCAGTGCATTGACACAGAGGACAATCAATGAGGAAATAAAGCAGGTGAATGTCACAACTTCAATAGATTAGATTAGATTAGATTTACTTTCATTCCAATTGATCCGTAGTGAGGAGGTCCTCCAGGATGTAGAACATGTCAGAAAAACAACAATACATGACAAACATTTACAACTAAAACAAATAAGCTAATGTACCATTCTACAGGTCCCAAGTAGAATGATCTTCATTTTTTAAAGAACAGTATATGAAAGAGTTATTTTACAAATACTAATGCACTGAATTTAAAATAAATTTATTTATTTATAAGGTAGTAAACGTGTAATACAATTACTATAATACTTATTTACAATGAACACATTACTGCACTGAAATTGTGCAGAAATTATATTATACTTATATATATATATACTGAGAAATTCATCAATGGAGTAGAAGGAGTTTGCCACCAATAAATCCTTTAGTCTTCTCTTAAACTGAATTTCATTGGTTGTTAAGCTTTTTATGGCTGATGGCAAGTTATTGAAAATGTGTGTTCCTGAATAATGCACACCTTTTTGTACAAGACTAAGTGACTTTAAATCCTTGTGAAGATTATTCTTATTTCTAGTATTGATTCCATGAATTGAGCTGTTGGTTTGAAAAAGTGATATATTTTTAATGACAAATTTCATTAAGGAATAAATATATTGGGAAGCAGTAGTTAGTATCCCTAGTTCCCTAAACAGGCTTCTGCAGGATGTTCTTGAGTTCACACCACATATAATTCTTACTGCAAGTTTTTGTGCCCGGAAAACTGTAGCTTGGCTTTATGAATTACCCCAAAAAATAATCCCATATGACATTATGGAATGAAAGTAAGCATAGTATGCCAGCTTTTTCATTTTTATATCCCCTGTGTCTGACACAATTCGCATTGCAAATAGAGATTTGTTAAGACACTTCAGCAGTTCTGTGGTGTGCTCCTCCCAGTTGAATTTATTATCAAGCTGTAATCCCAAGAATTTAATACTGTCCATTTCTTCTATCTGCTTGTCATCGTATGTTAGGCATATACTCGTGCGACACCCCTTACAAGTTCTGAACTGTATGTAGTGTGTTTTTTCAAAGTTTAGTGACAAAGAATTGCCTAGGAACCAGTTGTTAATGTCCACAAATATTTTATTAGCTGATCTAGAAATGTACTCTGTAGGAATCAGCATGGGTTTCGAAAAAGACGTTCATGTGAAACCCAGCTCGCACTATTCGTCCACGAGACTCAGAGGGCCATACACACGGGTTCCCAGATAGATGCTGTGTTTCTTGACTTCCGCAAGGTGTTTGATACAGTTCCCCACAGTTGTTTAATGAACACAGTAAGAGCATATGGACTATCAGACCAATTGTGTGATTGGCTTGAAGAGTTTCTAGATAACAGAACGCAGCGTGTCATTCTCAATGGAGAGAAGTCTTCCGAAGTAAGAGTGATTTCAGGTGTGCCACAGTGGAGTGTCGTAGGACCGTTGCTATTCACAATATACATAAATGACCTTGTGGATGACATCAGAAGTTCACTGAGGCTTTTTGCAGATGATGCTGTGGTGTATCGAGAGGTTGTAACAACGGAAAATTGTACTGAAATGCAGGAGGATCTGCAGCGAATTGACGCACGGTGCAGGGAATGGCAATTGAATCTCAATGTAGACAAGTGTAATGTGCTTCGAATACATAGAAAGATAGATCCCTTATCATTTAGCTACAAAATAGCAGGTCAACAACTGGAAGCAGTTAATTCCATAAATTATCTGAGAGTCCCCCCCCATGAACCATGGACCTTGCCGTTGGTGGGGAGGCTTGCGTGCCTCAGCGATACAGATAGCCGTACCGTAGGTGCAACCACAACGGAGGGGTATCTGTTGAGAGGCCAGACAAACGTGTGGTTCCCTAAGAGGGGCAGCAGCCTTTTCAGTAGTTGCAAGGGCAACAGTCTGGATGATTGACTGATCTGGCCTTGTAACAATAACCGAAACGGCCTTGCCGTGCCGGTACTGCGAACGGCTGAAAGCAAGGGGAAACTACAGCCGTAATTTTTCCCGAGGGCATGCAGCTTTACTGTATGATTACATGATGATGGCGTCCTCTTGGGTAAAATATTCCGGAGGTAAAATAGACCCCCATTCGGATCTCCGGGCGGGGACTACTCAAGAGGATGTCGTTATCAGGAGAAAGAAAACTGGCGTTCTACGGATCGGAGCATGGAATGTCAGATCCCTTAATCGGGCAGGTAGGTTAGAAAATTTAAAAAGGGAAATGGATAGGTTGAAGTTAGATATTGTGGGAATTAGTGAAGTTCGGTGGCAGGAGGAACAAGACTTCTGGTCAGGTGACTACAGGGTTATAAACACAAAATCAAATAGGGGTAATGCAGGAGTAGGTTTAATAATGAATAGGAAAATAGGAATACGGGTAAGCTACTACAAACAGCATAGTGAACGCATTATTGTGGCCAAGATAGATACGAAGCCCACACCTACTACAGTAGTACAAGTTTATATGCCAACTAGCTCTGCAGATGACGAAGAAATTGAAGAAATGTATGATGAAATAAAAGAAATTATTCAGATTGTGAAGGGAGACGAAAATTTAATAGTCATGGGTGACTGGAATTCGAGTGTAGGAAAAGGGAGAGAAGGAAACATAGTAGGTGAATATGGATTGGGGGACAGAAATGAAAGAGGAAGCCGGCTGGTAGAATTTTGCACAGAGCACAACATAATCATAACTAACACTTGGTTTAAGAATCATGAAAGAAGGTTGTATACATGGAAGAACCCTGGAGATACTAAAAGGTATCAGATAGATTATATAAAGGTAAGACAGAGATTTAGGAACCAGGTTTGAAATTGTAAGACATTTCCAGGGGCAGATGTGGACTCTGACCACAATCTATTGGTTATGACCTGTAGATTAAAACTGAAGAAACTGCAAAAAGGTGGGAATTTAAGGAGATGGGACCTGGATAAACTGAAAGAACCAGAGGTTGTACAGAGATTCAGGGAGAGCATAAGGGAGCAATTGACAGGAATGGGGGAAATAAATACAGTAGAAGAAGAATGGGTAGCTTTGAGGGATGAAGTAGTGAAGGCAGCAGAGGATCAAGTAGGTAAAAAGACGAGGGCTAGTAGAAATCCTTGGGTAACAGAAGAAATATTGAATTTAATTGATGAAAAGAGAAAATATAAAAATGCAGTAAGTGAAACAGGCAAAAAGGAATACAAACGTCTCAAAAATGAGATCGACAGGAAGTGCAAAATGGCTAAGCAGGGATGGCTAGAGGACAAATGTAAGGATGTAGAGGCCTATCTCACTAGGGGTAAGATAGATACCGCCTACAGGAAAATTAAAGAGACCTTTGGAGATAAGAGAACGACTTGTATGAATATCAAGAGCTCAGATGGAAACCCAGTTCTAAGCAAAGAAGGGAAAGCAGAAAGGTGGAAGGAGTATATAGAGGGTCTATACAAGGGCGATGTACTTGAGGACAATATTATGGAAATGGAAGAGGATGTAGATGAAGATGAAATGGGAGATATGATACTGCGTGAAGAGTTTGACAGAGCACTGAAAGACCTGAGTCGAAACAAAGCCCCCGGAGTAGACAATATTCCATTGGAACTACTGACGGCTGTGGGAGAGCCAGTCCTGACAAAACTCTACCATCTGGTGAGGAAGATGTATGAGACAGGCGAAATACCCCCAGACTTCAAGAAGAATATAATAATTCCAATCCCAAAGAAAGCAGGTGTTGACAGATGTGAAAATTACCGAACTATCAGCTTAATAAGTCACAGCTGCAAAATACTAACACGAATTCTTTACAGACGAATGGAAAAACTAGTAGAAGCCAACCTCGGGGAAGATCAGTTTGGATTCCGTAGAAACACTGGAACACTTGAGGCAATACTGACCTTACGACTTATCTTAGAAGAAAGATTAAGGAAAGGCAAACCTATGTTTCTAGCATTTGTAGACTTAGAGAAAGCTTTTGACAATGTTGACTGGAATACTCTCTTTCAAATTCTAAAGGTGGCAGGGGTAAAATACAGGGAGCGAAAGGCTATTTACAATTTGTACAGAAACCAGATGGCAGTTATAAGAGTTGAGGGACATGAAAGGGAAGCAGTGGTTGGGAAGGGAGTAAGACAGGGTTGTAGCCTCTCCCCGATGTTGTTCAATCTGTATATTGAGCAAGCAGTAAAGGAAACAAAAGAAAAATTTGGAGTAGGTATTAAAATTCATGGAGAAGAAATAAAAACTTTGAGGTTCGCCGATGACATTGTAATTCTGTCCGAGACAGCAAAGGACTTGGAAGAGCAGTTGAATGGAATGGACAGTGTCTTGAAAGGAGGATATAAGATGAACATCAACAAAAGCAAAACAAGGATAATGGAATGTAGCCTAATTAAGTCGGGTGATGCTGAGGGAATTAGATTAGGAAATGAGGCACTTAAAGTAGTAAAGGAGTTTTGCTATTTGGGGAGCAAAATAACTGATAATGGTCGAAGTAGAGAGGATATAAAATGTAGGCTGGCAATGGCAAGGAAAGCATTTCTGAAGAAGAGAAATTTGTTAACATCCAGTATTGATTTAAGTGTCAGGAAGTCATTTCTGAAAGTATTCGTATGGAGTGTAGCCATGTATGGAAGTGAAACATGGACGATAAATAGTTTGGACAAGAAGAGAATGTCTGGTCTGAGGTATTCCATAGTAGCATCTACTGAACCTGACAACCCCATCTTTCCAGTAATAGTTATAAAATGTTTGTTAAAAAGTTCTGCAACACTATACACATCTGTCACCAATGTATCATTTACTCTTAATGTTATTTGTTCCTCTTTGTGTCTGGTTCTACCGGTCTCCTCCTTCATTATATCCCATATAGTCTTAATTTTTTTTATCTGATATTACTTTCTTTTTCTTGTAATATATTTGCTTTGATGTCTGTATTACAGTCTTTAATATTTTGCAGTATTTCTTGTAATGTGCTATAGCATCAACATCAGAACTGTTTCGGATTGACAGATACAGTTTTCTTTTTGTTTTAAAAGATACCCCTGTTCCTAGAGTAATCCATGGCTTCTTTGTAGACTTTGCTCTAACCTTGGTAAGTTTTGGGGGAAAACAGTGTTCAAATAAGGTAAGCACTTTATTAGCAAAAGTTTTATATTTTTCACTCATGCCATGAGCACTGTAAACATAAGTCCAGTGAATGTCTCTGAGGAGTGTCCTAAAATAATCAGTTTTTGGCTTATTGATTACCCTCTTGAGCTCAGATTTAACAGATTTTATATCCTGTTCTGTATTAACATTTGACAGAAGGAACTGCATGTCATGGTCTGAGAGGCCATTGACTATTGGTTTTGTAATGTAATTTTGTTCATTGGACTTTTCTATAAAGATATTATCAATGGTTGTTTGTGAGCAATTGGCTACCCTAGTGGGGAACTTTACAGTGGGAATTAAGTTGAATGATAGTGTTACTAACTCAAATAAGCTCTTATTGGGAAAAGTCTTTAAGGAAATTTACATTGAAATCACCAGCAACCACTATTTCTTTGTTTTTGGTTGTTAAATGGGCCAGTGCAGCTTCAAGGTGGTTTATGAACAGATTAAAGTTACCTGCAGGTGCTTGATATACACTTAATATTATGAAGGATTTTTTGTGAAATTCTACTTCTGCTGCACATGCTTCCATATGCTGTTCTAGGCAAAATTTATGAATGTCTATGTTCTTAAATTTGTGACAGTTCCTGATGAATGTGGCAACTCCTCCTTTCTCCATTTCTGATCTACAAAAGTGAGATGCTAACCTAAACCCTGTAACACTTAAAAGTTCTATACCAGTGGTCACATGATGTTCAGAGAGGCAGATTATGTCAGCTGGGTTTGAAGACTCTAATTCATCTATGCAGATAGTTAAATTCATTAATTTTATTTCATAGCCCTTGAATATTTTGATGCTATAAAGATAGCTGACATTTCACATTGACTGAGTTAAAATTGGGTAGAATTAAAATATCTGCTGACTGTTGAAAATTCTTAACCAATAGCTGTTTATG
Organism: Schistocerca piceifrons; assembly: GCF_021461385.2. Classification (NCBI taxonomy): domain Eukaryota; kingdom Metazoa; phylum Arthropoda; class Insecta; order Orthoptera; family Acrididae; genus Schistocerca; species Schistocerca piceifrons. Next base: position 642,456,468 of record NC_060139.1, read on the forward strand.
CTGATGTAATAAGCTAGAATTATGTTTTTTTGTTTCTTTCTCGAACTGAAGATTTGTCTCAGTTCTAACCTCTCTTAAAATTTGGTTTCTTTCTGTCCTCCGTACCCTAAAAAAGGGTCTTTTCTGAACCCTATAACCACTGGTATTTTTCCACTCATGACAGTGCCTCCCCCCTTTAACTTTCCTGCTATTTTCCCAGCCAATTTACCCTTCCCGTTCCTGTTGAGGTGAAGGCCATCCCTAGTATAATCCCACCTACAGAGAGAATCAACAGGAGCCACACCAATGTGTGACCCTGCACCTAACATAAGCAGCTGTCCCAGCTCCAAATTAACTCTCTTGACAGAAGAGTTCAAATGAGGTTAGTCACGGCGCCCAAGAACAGATACAAACTCAACACTAGTATGCTTTGATACTGATGCAATCTTTGCCAGGTCACACTCTATACTGTACCCAGGATCTCTGTCAATACTCTTACCTGCCCCACCCACTATAAACATGGTGTCTTCCTTAGCGATACATACATACAAGGTAAGTACAACATTTTCTATTCTACTTTGCCTAGGTGTAATGTGTTAGTTGGCTACCAAATATATCTTTCATGTCCTGTTTCTTGTCAGCAAAGTAATTACCTGAATTTTTGTAGTTAAGTGTAATAATTAGCAATTGGATTGTACAAAATGGCTGACTTTGCATCATGGGCATGTGGTAGGGTCAGCTCTTCTTTATTGTTTCAACAAACTATTGTTTTCTTTCCAGAAAGTTCATTTCAAAATATTGTTATTCGTTTGCTGATAAATTGAAATACTTGATTTTACATGTGTAAATCCAGCCATCTTTTCTGTTAGGGTAAAAATAGAGAAGCCCACAAAAACAAATTCAGAAGTATGTCAGTGTTTATTAGTAACATTAGCAAGAAATTATGTCAGGTACAAAGATATCACATAGGACAAAGCATTATTTTGAAAACTCATCCAGAATCTTCATTACTGCTCCATAAACTTAGTAACCACTTTATACGGGTCCATACAAAATAGACAGGAGTTCTCACAAAGGAAGTTACTTGTTGGCCTAATCTACAACCCACAATGTAAAAGGATGGTACTGACACCACAATCTTAAAAAATATCTTCACTGATGATATTATTAGTAACTTGTTAATATTTGTAATGAAAATAAATGAATAATTGATTGTCTTTTAGTAAGTAGTATAACTTGTGATCCACAGAGGAGGATCATACATATGTAATACACATAACTTGTAAGCTGTCTATGTAAGTAACTTTTGTGTGTTTTGACACTTGTGTAGAGAGGATAACTCCTACTCCTAGTGCCTAGGTTAAGTAACTAATGCTGTACAATACGCAAATATCAGATAGACTGAATTCTGGGCATTAAACTAGATATGTCACAAACTGACTAACTAGAACATATATGTATATTGTAGTTACCAGAGATGAACAACAGGGGAACATTTTAGAGTTAGTGTACCTCCACTATAGACTGTGATATGTGAAAGTGAAGGCTGCTTGTTGTGGTGCTACACAAGCTCTATCTAATGAAGCATAAAGTGAGGAAGAAGTCACACTGTCTCTGGTAGTTAACAATAATAATGATATCCTGTTTGAGATTACTATGCCTTGGTTCAAAGGAGAAAGAAAAGATATTTGCATACATGAAGCTAGATGTTTTGCTGTAAAAGTAGTCCACTGTATCTTGGTTTATAGTACTAAGAAATTAGTTATAGTACGTATCTATCTATTTGTTCAATTACTTGTGAATAAGAAACTATCCAATCAATTACTGTGCATGTTGTAATCAAGACACCTAGCTTATGAAATGCAACACTCTTATATATAGGAAGGAAGAGCTTGTCAGTGGAGAATACGACTTTGGGAACTTCCACCTCATGGTGGTATTATTCATGTAAGCATTAAACTAAATTAAGCCTGTAACTAGTAACTATTTTTCACAAAGAAGGTACAAAATTCAGCCAAAGAATAAATATGTAATTGCAAAACACAGCACCCCTAGCAGCTAGTGAGAAAATTTGTACGGCATGATGTAAATATGCAACAGTGTAGTGGAGCATGGTCCACGAAGCATACGGGAAAGCGAATACATCGACTTGGTTAGGCTGTTGTAATGAATGTGCACCCACAAGCTCTCGTGGTAGTGTAACATTTCACCATATACCAATTCAGCTGCTGAAGAATCTAAATCTGGTTTGCAGGTACTCTTCAGTCCAAGAAAAACCACTGACAGAGTGGTGGTCCAATCTGTATTGTGGCACATTAGGGTGCCTTCAGAGAACAATGTCTGTTGTCCCATTATTGGCTGGGTGGTAGCCTGTGGTCTTATTGGGTACTGTGCAACAGAATTTAGTAAGCTGGGAAAATGGTTTGGGCTCTAACTGACATCTGCAGTCTATCATGATGTGTAGAGGACAGCCGAATCACGATATCCAGGAGGAAATGAAGGCAGAAGCTAAAGTCTCTGGAAAAATGTTATTTACTGTGGTGTTTCCAGTTAATAGGTGAATTGATCAATCATTGTGAGTGCCATTGGACATTTGACAAAGATAACAGATGTATGATATCAATACGGAATGACAGTTGTCCTGATCATGTGCTGTGTTTTCCCTTTTGTGTTGCAGGCTGTATGATTGATGCAACATACTGTAAACAGCAGAATGGTCCAGTATTTATGTTGAGAACAAGCTGAAATGGTGTTTGTGTAAGCCCAAGCGGATGGAAATGCTCAAGAGGCAGCAAAGCTATACCAAAACAAGTACCGTCAAAGACACCAATCAACTCACACATTTCAAGCCCTTTATGGACATTTGTCTGATCATGGGTCTTTCAGAAAGATGAACGTGTGGGGATGTGCCATACTCCAGATTTGGAGGACCATGTTCTACAGGATAAACACCATTACAAGCTCCAGGCAAGTGGTCCACCAAAGTGGTGTAAGCCAAAGTATGGTTCTGTGTATCCTGTAGAAGAACCACTACTATCCCTATCACCCAGTGACAGATACAGAAAAACCTCAAGGAGAGGGCACTAAGGATATCTTGAGGTACCTTTACTTTCACTGTAATAAAAAATAATCAAGTCACATGCAAAGTTTAAGAAAGTTTTATTTAGACTGATTATACACATATACAACACAATGTCATCTTGTATAAAAAAGTTACAATTGTGATTCTCTTCGTTAAATGATGAATTCTATCTGCCTATTCTTCCTGGCAAATTCGTTAATTACATCACGAATATGACAATAAATGTCAGGGTGAGTGTTCAACAGAGCTAATCCATTAAATCGATCCTCCTTCTTTGGTGAGCTCAGCCATGTCTTTGTATGCCGCAATGTTGAAAAACTTATTTCTACTGTAGCAATAGATGTAGATAGACAAACAAATATTTTGTACAGTACATGCAAACAAGGATACTAAGATCTAGCAGAAACAGACAATGCTTGCATAACAGAATCATGATCATAAAGAGTGTTTATGCCCTTTTTCTTGTACTGAAGAATCTCAACCATTAATCTCTTTTTAATCACAAAGAGTGATTCTTCAGCAAAGTAAGGTAGTTTACTATTATTATGAGTTAGGTTTTTATTAAAAATACTGTTAAGAGTCTCATAACAACATTTTTACTGAGAAATTACTATGAATTATTATTATTAATACTTCACAATCAACTTGTCACTCTTACTCTTGACTAATCTTCACACCTGCACTTGTTACAACTAGGACTTTTTACTTATTCATTCTTCAGTCTTAATATTTCTGCTTCTGAATGTAAACTAGCTTCTTATTCGGTGAATAATCTGTATTCATAATGCTATGTATTGAAAGTTCTCTGTACAAGAAAACAGTACAATATTCATGACTTTTTTCAAACAAATGCCAGACAGAATAATGTATTGAGATCGCTAGAATGGCTGTGACTTTTCTTATAGGTATGTGTCAGCTAACTATGTGCCAGACAGAAATGTAAAAAATACAATGACACAGATGCACGTGCTACATGGGAATGTACAACTACTCAATAACTCGATTCAGTAGAGTCAACCGATGAAAGAAATGAACGAATAGTGTGCGGGCTGACTGGCGGGGGCAGTGCAGGTGGCAATATGGATGGCCACGCAAGGGGGGGTGCGCACAACACGCAATCAATATGTGGCACATGGTCAGAGGAATTTCATTCATCAGTGCCATCCATCTATTGTGGTAAACAATGCATTTCCAGACATAAGTTAATAGAGCCATTTTTCCTCGATTTCCAGTCCAGAACCTGTCTCACAGTTTGTTAGTTTTATTAATGATCACCCTGTGTGTGTGTGTGTGTGTGTGTGTGTGTGTGTGTGTGTGTGTTTGTGTGTGTGTGTGTGTGTGTGTGTGTGTGTGTGTGTTTTTATACATATATCCTGCTGGTGTAAATAGTGTGAACTGACAAATATAAAAAATAACCCAAATAATTTTTTAAACAGTATATTCATACTAAAGAGAGCAAGACAGTATTTCATGAATACAGAATATACGAGGTCTTTTCAAAAAATTCTCAAACTTTGACCAAGAAATATTCCTACACTTACCTTTTACTTATTGTGCATGGTCTCCATTGAAATACTCTCTTCCACAACTGATACACTGCTCCCAATGTCATTTCAACTTCCAGAAGCAGCCATGGCATGCCTCTGGATCATGTGAAGCACCATCTGTGAGTTTTCTTTTATCTTACCTTTCATTGCAAATCGTCATACTTTCAATGGGGTTTTCAACTTTGGAAATAAAGGAAAGTTGGTAGGGCCAGGTCTGGAGGGTATGGAGGATGAGGCAGCAAAGTGATTTCGTTTTTGGTGTAATAGTCACACACCAACAGGGATGAATGTATGGGTGCATTATCATGATGCACATTTCAGGCCATTTCCTTTCACATTTTCTTGAAGATGTTGCAACACATCCTGAGAGTGCCATTGATTAATAGTTTGTCCCTGTGGCACAAATTGATGATGAACTAATCCTTCACTGTCAAAGAAAACTATCAGCATGGCTTTGACATTTGATCTGGCCTGATGAGCTTTTTTTGTTTTTAGAGAACCTTTCCCAATGCATTGTAATGGTTGAACCTTGATCTCATCATAACCATAGACCCACATCTCATCACCAGTTATGATTCTCTTAAGGAACATCTCATTCTCTTTTGCGTGACCCATAAGCTCTTCACAGATTGTGAGGTGAAGGTCTTCCTGGTCCTGACCTATGAGACATGGGATAAACTTGGTAGCAACATGATGCATTCCAAAATGCTCTGTCAGGACTTCATGCCTTGATTCAGCTGAAATGTTACATTGTTCTCCAATCTCCTGGGCAGTCAGTCTCCAATTGGCACACACAGTTTCACTGACGTTCCTGACATGAGTGTCATCAGCGTATATCAAAGGGCGTCCTGACCAAGGTTCATCTTTAACTTCTATCCGGCCTTTTTTAAACCATGTGATCCATTCCTATTACTGAGTACAGCTTAAGCACTGATCACCATAGGCTTCCTGCATCTTTTCGTGTGCCTCTGTAAAGGTTTTGCCGAGTTTCATGCAAAGTTTTATGTAGATGCATTGCCCCTCTAACTCTGTCATCTCAAAAGTCACACACTGTGTGAAACAATGCTCTACTCAATACAGCGCTGAACAATAACTAACAGATTACAACACTGGAACTTTTGGTAGTTGTACATTAAACACAGGTGCATGCAGTGATGATTTTTTGAACAGCCCCCGTATTTTAACACAGAAACATATAAGATTTTGAGTGAAGATTTTTTGACAACTCTGCACACTATCATAGATTTCAAGAGTAAAATATTATTCAAACACTGCACCATGGCAATCTTGGTACCTCAATTTAATTGCTGGAAAGAATGACACAAAATTTGTACTGCTTCAGAAGTTGAGCCAAAACTACCATTCATCAGTATAAGAAGAAACAAAGAATGGCAATAATAAAAAGATAGTAGGATACAGAAAGGAAGATGGTGTCAAAAATAAATTGAGTTGCATCCAACAGCAACTGTCAATCAAATTTGACAGAACGGTTATGGTAGTTCTCCTACAGTAGCATAAAAAACCTTATTCCTGAAAATTTTGTTTGGAATTCTTGAAATTTGTTTAATGCCCACAAACTGACAACTAGAAATACATAGCAAGGGCAATATATGTCATTACACAATAAAAATAATCAAATTACATGCAGAATTTACATAAAGATACCATAATATGCCAATCGAAGTAGTAAAAAATATGGGTATGTCAAATATTTGGGACATAAGTTCAATATTAAATTTCACATGTTTTATATGTGACATATCCAAACACAAGACTAAAAATTTTTAAAAATTATGTGCAAAAAAAATTTTCTTTAAATCATCTGTAACCCACAAGGTATTACGCTATAACATTTCTTTAAAGTCCTTATATTTTGACTTATAATACAAGTATGTTTTCATAAAAATGTAGTGATTAGTGAAAGCATTCTTCCTCTTTTATCCCGTTCCAACCAGTATAAAATATCTTTGCTTTGCATTTATTGACAAATAAAATGGGTGAAGCTTTAACAGAATGTCAAAAAAAAAAAAAAAAAAAAAAAAAAAAAAAAAAAAAAAAAAAAAAAAAAAAAAAAAAAAAAAAAAATCATTGTACTGCAGATAATATTTACTTTTGAACAGCAAAAAGAGAGTGCTGTAATATCAGCACAGGGTAATCAAATTAGTTAACATAATTCTGAGATACTAGTTTAACATGATTTAAAAATTTTAACTATAAATGACGATGTATGCAATGGTTTGACAGTAATAAACTTGCATCAAAGAGAAATTGACTTAAGCCACCACTCCATACAAAGTGACTCTAATGTATACAATAATACAGAAGAAAGGCACAAAATATTTCTACTTTCTACTTTATGTATTCTCACAGTATAATAGGGAATGCAAAATTTATCCATCAGATTAATTACAGCCATATATTTGATATCTTTAAAGAAGAACACTCCCCCATTGTGTTTAATATTGAATAATTCCCCACTTTTTATTTATGTTTAGATAAGTATTTAGTATGGCAGACAGTTTCAAAGTATACTCAACAGATGTTAAATATATATAGTCAGCAACAACATCATATTTAGTATTTTGTACAGATCATTTCAATAACCTCTTTTCAAAACTGTGTGATTACAATAAATTTCACAACTTAAATTCACATACCACAAATATGTCAGATCCATTTCAGGCATTGCAAAGAAGTCATCAGCATAGACATTGACACAAATTTTACTTCAGTAAGTGGCATAAATTACACTTAGTCATTCTTCATTGTATATAACACACGTCACAAATGAAAGTAAACAACATTACAAAACAGAGCACCAATAATTTCCAAACATATCAATATCTCTACATCATTATCATCATCATCATCATCATCATCATCATCATAATCACCATATACATCACAGTATATAATAAACCTCTTCCAATCACAGAATATCATAAAACCCTTCACAAGACAATCACAACACCACAAATCTCAATTGCATACCCCTAAGTAGAAAAATGCTCTGATTGAGTTCATACACCTCATCCATGATAATCCAGCATATATCTTGGACCAAGAAACATATAATATTTCAACTGATCTCTCAAGGCATCTCACTGTATATATTACCTTCTGTTTACCTAATTATTCTTCTGGACTGACAAACATACTTCTCTATTGAACTTTTCTCTCATAATAACACTTCAATGGTAACAGGATTGATATACTCTGCAAAAAATATAACAGTTTCATTTTCCTTTGACATTTTCCACTTGCTAAGACACCAGATGTTTTCATCATGCTAATAACAACTGACTATACTTTCAAGAACCAGTAGAATTTTCCAGTCTTACTTCCCTTAGGTAGGTTCCACAAAAATATAAAAATTTCATAATCTTTTACCTTCAGCAATAGTACATATTTATGTAATACACACAGTAAAGGAAATTCAAACTGCAGAAAATAATATTTTGTGACTATCATCAAAAGGTTTCTCAACATAAAGAGCAATAAATCTCATTTGTTTCCATTTTCCAGATAATTTTTAGTTTCAGAAGATGTTTTTCACAATAAATGTCCTAGCACTGTGAGGTTAATGTAATACCTCTGTATAACTACATGATTTCTACACCAAGACAGTAGAAGACAAATGGATAGTGGAGAGTAGCAGCAAAAAGATAAAAAGATGAATACGAGGAAAACATGCAGTATGGAAATCTAAATCTCTGAAATAATACTGAGAGAGGTAGGGGTCCTGGGCTTCCAACACTCTTGTCACAAAACCAATTGTATCCCCCTGAGGATACTATTACTACAACTCTTCAGCAGCATTTTCCTGTTCCAATAGCAAACCTCAGCTTTGTTACTTGCACAACACACTTCTGTGATAAATACCCCAATTTCCTCTTAGTTCAGTTTTCTGCCACTTTACACAACATCATGGAACTAACAAAACTGATTTTATAATGTCTTTTGCACATTCCATTTTGCAAATTAGTTAAACCATTACTAAAACCACAGTCTTTACTAAAACCTACTACAGATGATGTCCTATTATTTTGGAGTTAATTCAAGCAAAAGAATAGTCATGCATGGTCCCACAGACATTTTCCATAAAGGGTTCAGCTTTTAATTCACATTTGCCTCTGAATATTACTCTCTTGACTGTCTTGTAAGTACAGATTGAAGTTTCTTTATGTTCCACTACAGGTAAACTTATAGGTGGTAAGGTTGTGTCTGTAAAGGTTTCCTGTACAACAAGAATACTTCCTGTTTCATCAACTAAATATTCAGCTTAAATACCACAACCAAGTTTACTGGGTAAGCTTATGAATGATGGAGTTGTATCAACACTAGTTTCCTCAAATAAATGTTCTTCTTCAACAGCTGTACTGAGTTCGCAGTTAATTTAATTTACTATACTGTCAAAGAATTATTTGCTTCAATGAGTTGGTTGCTTATTCATTCAAGGTTGGTTTTCATGTTAGATTCCTTCCATTCTACAGTCCTTATTTTTTTAGTTTTTAAGCTAAATGGCAGTTGTGCAAAAAGATTTTGGGCTTGCAGCCAGTCGTCGTAAACTTCATTGCACGATATTTTGGCTGGACTACTGCCAGCTACCTTTAGGTCATCTAAACGAGGACTGACGAAGACATTCTCCACTCCATCTTATATAGTGCACTGATAGTACTGCCGTCCATGCATTGCAGTCGTGGAGACAGAAGGGCCACAATTTCGGAAATGACAGGATTCCATGCATTATTCAATTGGTAACGACTGTCACGGTTGATTAGATTTCCCACAAATTGTATTTCAATGGATTCTTTGATAATGGAGTCCCAAAAAGTTGTTGCTGTTGCCAAAATTGAAGTTTTGTCGTACTCCATTGAATTTCCATTAGAAATACAATGTTCTGCAACTGCAGACTTACTGGGTTGCAGTGGGTGAGTGCAACACTGATGTCCTGTACAACGCTCTTCCACTGTACACATTGTCTGTCCTATAGAGGCTATACCACATTGACACAGTATTTTGTATATTTCTGCCTTTCGCAGTAACAAATAATCCTTCACCAATCCTAGCAAATCCAAAATCTTAGAAGGCAGATGAAAAACCACTTTCACATTAAAATTATTAACAATCCTTGCTATCTTGAAGGAGATATTTCCAACGAAGGGAAGAAAAGCTAGGGACTTGGCTGGTGTGTTCTCCTCTTTATCCATTTCCCAGTTCCCAGCTCTAGTTGAGAAGGCCCTGATAATTTGCTGGGTAGAGTATCCATTGTCTCTGAACACCGTCCTCAGATGTGCATGTTCATTAGGCAAATTCTCTGCATCCGTCACCATATGTGCCCTGTGCACAAGGATATTAAGTACATTCATGGTCTGGGATGGGTGATGGCAACTTGAAGAATGCAAATACAAATCAGCGTGAGTGGGCTTACAATAGACAGAATGTCCCACCATGCCACCACTCTTCTGTTTAACCAAAACATCCAGGAATGGAAGGCAGCCATCTTTCTCTAGTTCCATAGTAAATCGGATATTCTCATGGATGGAGTTTAAGATGATGAAAAGACTCTATTAACTTTTCTTCTCCGTGGGGCCACACTATGAAAGTATTCAGTGCCCTTCACAAATATGAAATCTTTGCAGTTTTGACTGAAATAAAAGGTATTTATGAAAGTGACAAAATCAGTTACTTAATTTTCAAAATTGTATATGTTATGTTACATCATTAATTTGACATGCTTGACTGGTAAAAAAAAAGTAAATTAGTAAATGATTTTATGAAACAGAAATATAATGGGGTTGTGTTTTATGTGTTATTTCCATGGTATAATATGGTAGTGTATGAATTTATCGATATGTCATTGGTAAAATATATATAAAACCAAACTGTGTAAATTTCCAAAAAAATAAGTAATTTACTTTACAGCTGAAAATGGATGTAAACTTGGATAAAACCCGAGTGGTATTGTAGGCATCAGTAATTAAGCAAAATTCCAAAAGATACAGATCTATTACAAGACATGACTTGTCTTGATATGCTTTCTGTTTAGGTGTTGCCTAAGCTGACAGAAGAGGTACCTGGTTTCATTTCGTAGCAGGATGAAGCAAATCACAGTGGCATAAGCATGAATAATGAATGAATGAATGAATGAATGAATGAATGAAATTTTATTGTCGTTTAGCTATTACAGCAATTGACAAAGTCAAGTTACATATATACAAGTTATACAGCATATATACATGGGTTAAAGATCAATATGTGACATAGGTTTTACATAAAATACAATATTTAAAATGAAATAATATGAAAGCATTGCATCATAACTGATTCAGTTAAAGAAATTATGCTGCACTCTCCAAATCGGTACCACTATGATATTTTACAGTCGTAAAATTCCTGAAGTGAGTAGTATGGATTTGCAGCTAACCAACTGAACAATTTGTCTTTAAATAAATCAAATGGAGCTTCTACCCATTCTAGTGGCAAATTATTAAACATCTTCATACCCACCACTTCGTAGCTGTTCGATGACTTGGATAATCTGTAGTAAGGTATGTCAAGATTGCTACTATTTCTGGTTCCATGAGAGTGTACATCTTTTCTACGCTGGTATTCTGATAAGTTGCTCTTTATATGCAGTAGGGCAGTGTAAATATACATGTTTATCACAGTTAATATTTTTAAGTTGATAAACAGTGGTTTGCAGTGGGTCAGTTTATCACTGTTTGTGATAATTCGAATTACTTTCTTCTGAAGTACCAAAATGTCCTGAAGGTGTGAGCTATTGCCCCATATTAAAAGCCCATAAGATATAATACTTTGAAAAAAAGCAAAGTAGGCTGATCTTACATAGACCGCAGGTACATGGTTTATTAAATTCTTTAACAAATACACCACTCTAGAAAGCCTTGCACTAATGTATTTAATATGTGGCTCCCAAGTCAGTTTAGTATCTATAACAATACCTAAGAACTTAACACTATTCTTGAAGTCTTCTGCTGGCGGACCGCTCAAACTAAATACAATCTTTTGAGTTTTACTCTCATTAAGCAGGAACCCATTAGCTCGGAACCAGACTGATGCCTGTGATATTGTGTCTTTTGCCACAGTTTGGAGCATATCAATGTCTGAGCTGATATTGAAAAAAGTGGTATCATCTGCATAGAGAATGGAGTGAGTATTTAAGTAGGATGGTAGATCGTTTGTCATTAGGATAAATAGTAGAGGTCCTAATACTGAGCCTTGTGGCACACTGCACTTAACTTCAGCTAGCTGTGATCTCTGTTTACCAATACAAACAATTTGTCTACGGTTGCTGAGGAAAGATTCAAAAATGTTGTCAACTTCACTGTTTGTGATTCCGTAATAAACTAGTTTGTTGAGGAGTGAAATATGCTCCACAGAATCGAAGGCTTTGCTAAGATCACAAAAGGTAGCCTGAGCAAAATTTTTTCCTTCATAAGCATTAAGCACTTTTTTAATCAGGGAGTCAATGGCATGGTCTGTGGATTTGCCCTTCCTAAAGCCAAATTGTACCGCAGTAATAATGTTATTACATGTCAGATAATCACACAACTGGGAGTTGATGATGGATTCCAAAACTTTAGATAAAATAGGTGTCAGGGATATTGGGCGATAGCTAGATGGGCAATTTTTGTCTTCTTTCTTGTAAATGGGCACTACCCTAGATAATTTTAATACTTCTGGGAATACTCCTTCAATTAGACATCTATTTATACATTTAGTAAGACGATATACTATGTAGCCAATTATCTTTTTTAACGTATTACAAGAAATACCATATATATCTTCACTATCAGAGGGTCTAAAGTTATTTACAAGAGTTAAAACAACATCTGGTGTGACCTCTGTTAAAAGGAATTTATCGTTCAGGGTGTAGTCTACATTATGGTATTTAATGAGATCAGCAACAGTTTCTTGTGGCCTCACAATGCTTTCCCTAATTTTGTTAACAGATTTTATACAGTAGTTATTAAATTCGTGTGCTGAAATTACTACCTCAACTTTCTGCTTGCTTTTGGCCACTGAATTTATTATAGTCCATGCTTTTCTGCATTTATTTTTTGATGACTCAATGCTGACTAGGTTATGTTGTTTTTTGGCCTCATTTAAAGCATACTTATATTCCTTTTGTGCTCTTGAGTACCTTTGTTTAGCCATATCAGTTTTCTGAAGTCTGTAAGAATCTCTATACAACAACAGCCTTCTTTTCATATTGGTTAGTTGAGCAGTATACCATGGACTCTTATTCCTGTCTATTAGTGTTACTTTTAGGGTTAACTTTACATTTGTATTGAGGGCAGTTGGTCTTGAATATATTTAAGAAATAATGAAAAAATCTATCAAACAATGTATTGGCAGAGCCCTGAGCATTATTGTTAAACAGATGTGACCAGTCATAATTACTGAGTGAGACCATGAAATTAGACAATTTTTCTTGCGTTATTGGTCTTGTGATGACTATTTTAGGCTCTTTAAACTCCTTATACTCCATGTTAGGCCTATCTGTACCTATTTTTACTCAAACTGAGTCATGGTCTGAGAAATCGAAGACAGCTACATCTGAAGACAGTAACTCCCTATTGATATTTGTAAGTATGTTGTCGAGACAAGCGGACTGTCTTGTGGGTTTGCAGTTCGTAAAAATGAAGTTGAATTGTCGTAACAGGTTTTTAAATTCATTTACAGTGTGCACATCTTTGTTTACATCAAATGCGGTATTGATGTCACCACCAATCACAATACTATCTTTCTTCCACTGAGGACTAAGAAAGAAATTTAGTAAAGTCTCAAGTTTTTCTAAAAATATTAATGGACTTCCATCTGGTGATCTATAAAGAGATACAATAGCAATTTTTAAATGATCCAGATAGATGCCTGTGGCTTCAAAATGTATCTCACTGCACAAAAATCCTAGATCTAGTTCATTACTACAATTTATTAATCCCTTCTTAATGTAAATTGATACACCCCCATGAATATGTTGCTCTCTGCTAAAACTGTTTGCTAAGTGGAAATCATCTAGTACATGAAAAGATATTTCCTTTACACCAGTGCTCACTTAAGCATAACGCATCAAATAAGTTCTCATTTGCAAATTCGTTTAAAATTATGTGTTTTCCACTTATACTTTCAATATTGAGATAACCTATCTTGAAAGACAAAGTTGGTGAGTGGTTTTTCTTAATGGGGCATTCATCATTACTGCTATATTTCTCTCTAGTGTTACTGACATTTATTATATTATTCTTATCTTTAATCTGGTTATCCAGTGTGAATCTGGGCAAAGCTGTTGGTCTCAGCCCTTCTTTGCTACCTCTAAAAAAGAGTTTTCCTTAAATCTAAGTGGTATTGACTTAGAGCTCTCGATTTTTGTTATGCCTAACTCATTGGCTAGTTTTATGATTTCATTACTCACATACTTCTTTCCGAGTTGATTCAGATGGAGACCATGAACAGTGTGAAATCTTGTACCTAAGTTAGCTATGTTTACAAAACAGACATTTTTAAAGTATTTACAAATTTTCTTCATTCCTTCATTTACTCTTGTCACTTCAACATCCACACACGACCAGGATGGAAGATCATGCAGAAATGGTATTGAAAAGATGAGGATTTTTGTATTTTGTAGTTCCTGCAGTTTCTTCTTTAATGAGGACAAGAAGTCTTTTCCTTCATTTCTCGCTACGTCATTTGATCCAGCCAGAAAAACTGCCAGTTCCATGGCTTCTGCTGGTGAAGAACCTTCTACATCTTTAAATTTTGCACTGGGTTTTATTGTGGCTGAGATATGGTGGCTTGAATTGTTCTCAACTATATCCCTTAATTTCCTTCCTTGACTGTCTGCATATAAATGTATTTTCACAAGCCTGGGTCTGCAATTGCTGCTTGCTTTCTTGTGGTTTTCAGTTTCATTACTTCTACTGACAGTTGACGTAATATTTTTACTGCACCCATTATTCAATTCACTTCTATTGACAGTTTCATTACTTCTATTGACAGTTAACGTAATATTTTTACTGCGCCCATTATTCATTTCACTTCTATTGACAGTTGATGCAATATTGTTGCTACACCTATTACTCACTTCACTTTCATTAACCTTACTTGTGTTAAGCACATTGACTTGTGAGTCTACTTTAATGTTTTTTTCTGTAGCAAGATCACTAAATCTGTTTTCCAAGGGTGGAAAGTTTACACAGACTCTACCGCGTTTTGTGACGGGAACAGCATGCCATTGTCTTTGTAGGCGATCTAATGGCCTACATTGATTGCTTGGTTCTGTGAACATGACACTAACCTCTTCTTGGGAAATTTGTTTAATGAGTTCCTGATTAATTGCTGCGTATTCCTTCTTCAGTTGTTCGTTTTCTTTGGCCAGAGCTAGGTTCTCTTCAATTACCACTGATAAGATAGCTTGTAAAGTATTATAGTCAGCGTTTACCTCATGTTTATCTTCCTCCATCGGCGCCATATTGTCCTTACTCTTCAGACAGACATTGCATTGCCATTTGCTGTTTTTGTCTGGAAGATTGTCTTCTTCTAACTTTGCACATCGAAAATGTAACCAACCGTCACACTCATCACACAGAATTCCGTTTTTCACGACTTTATTACACTTTATGCACTTTATACTCATCAAAATTCTACTTTTCTGCCATAGCTCTGAATTGGTCATACTGGTGTGCAGTTCATGTTGTGGTCCCCAGTTTACCTGACCTCACAACAATGGACTTTTTTCTTTTGGGGAGGTGCAAAGGACATGGTTTACATACCTCGATTTTTGCAGGACTTACAGTAGCTAAGGAACTGGACAGTCAGCATGGTTTACTCCACTGATCAGGCTATGGTGGAATAGGTCTAGTACATGCTCTGTCCACATGCATGATAAGAAAAGTATTCCATTTAATAAAGTCAGACAGACAGCATTAGAAGTATTTCATTTAACAATACCATGCAACAAATTTAAATTAGGTATCTACATTTGCATCCATTATCCTCTGTCTGCAGTAACATAATTCTGACTGCCTTTTCACACTTACACGCTTCAATCATTCAGCCAAATGTCAAATTCATTTAACTAATCTGAACTGGTATTTGCCAGCATTACAACAAGAAATATGTACACTTCATCTAAAGAGATGATAGTTTCACACAAAAATTTCTTTACATCACTACTGGAGTAAGGTCAGATGCAAACAGCATGATTTCAGCTACTCTGTGGTTTGAACAACCACAATACAGGGCACAAAAATAATTTTCACACAGACTTTACTCTCTTGGCCAGAGCTCAAACTGGAGTTTTTACTCTTGTGGAAAGACATTCAATACACTCAACAAAGCATGATATTGGTGAAAGAAAATAAGAAAAAACTCCATCATCCAATCCTTCTAGAAATTATTTGATTACCTAGATTCAAGACTTGATAGTTAGCTAAATATCAAGTGTCAGTGATAATTACTTCGAGCAATCAAACAGAGAACCGACTTGTGGAGATAACATCTTGGACCTACTTGTAGGGAAGTAAATTCACGCTGTAGTAAATTCACATTAGTTTCCATTGTGTGCCAGCCAGTCTGCTGTAACTAGCTCTGACGTCATAAATGTTGCGCAATACCTTAAAAATCAAGCAAATGACCTAAAACTTTTCTAGCATGTCAGGAATAATACTAAATTAATGTGTGTTGAATATCAGTTCGATAACTTAAGTCATTTTCGAAATTTGGACGTTTTTCTAAAAAAAATCATTGGCGCAACAGAAAAGAGCTAGAGACTTCAAAATTTATATTTAGATTCATCTTTCAGAATGATTTAATAAAAACAGTACTTTGGATTTCACAAATTAAGATTTTAGTGGAAATTCATGATTTTGTGGTTTTCGTCTCAAAACTGAAGGAAGCAAGATAGATTAAGTAGGCTAATAAATAAGGCTAGAATGTTTAGATTTAAATAGGTTGGAGGTCCGCTATGACTATGAAGATGTGAAAAGTTTCTTTTGAATACCTATAAAATTATAGCGATAGCGGATCTCAAAAGGGCCAGTTCAGAGCTCATCTACTGCATGCAGGGCAATTAAATTAATTCTCTCGCCCAAAATATTTAACTTAGCCACGTCAAAATTTTATTATCAATACTTACCTGCGTGCTGAATGCACGTTTAAATTAAGAGCTTCATCGGACATCAGCAAAAGAAGCTATAAATTATTATGTAACTTGAAGTGGTGCGTTACTAGCCCAGCGGCTAGTCGGGAGAGCCGATTTGATCAGGCATTCCCTTAGCCGTCCGCACCGCGGCTTTATATATAAGAACGCTGCGTGAGGAAGAAAGGCCCCAGTTCTCTCCAGACGCTGAATAACACGCCATCTGTGTCGGGAGTCGCGTCGCATCGGTATCACTGCTACAAACAGCCTCGGGTGCCGTATTAAGTTACTAGAGATACGCGGAACCATGAAATCATTTCAAGTGAAGGGTTAATTCTGGGATGATTTTCATTATCTAGCTTCAGTTTGCGTATTGTCGTATTTTCACGTGCCGTCGCGGGACAGACATTCTACCAATTATTTAGCGTGGCGTTTGATGAAATACTCTCATCAAATTATGGCGAGCATTCATTTCAACATTTAATTCGGACATTTATAGTTGTATCAGTGCATTAGACTCTGAACTGCTCTGTTAGTTAGGTTGTAGGGATGCTTGTGTTTTTTATCAGTGAATTTCAGAATATACTCAACTATTTTGGAAAATCGTTTTTGATTAGAAATCCCGGACAATCTCCTAATTCCTCAGAGCTATAAGCTGCAGTTATAATGGTATTCTCAGATGAAGTGGGCACTAGGAACTCTAATTACAGGCATCACGTTTTGTTAAATCACTTTCTGGGTGCTAAAAAGTAAATAGAGAGCCAGTGTTGAGAACGGCGAAAGATAGCGTAAATAACATGCTAAATGCCAGAAACTGATTCAACATGCAAGCATTTATACAGCAATTTATTTTTACAACTTATTCACCGCCCCACATACTGATAACAAACAGACCCGAACTTTCCAAATCTGTAAGCGCAGAACAGGCAATCGATTATCATAACGCTGTTGCAGCATCCATGAATATGGAAGTAAATAGGAATATCAAAGAAGGGAGGGAGGTTTATCTGTTTAGCAAGAGTAATAGGAGGAAGATTTCAGACTACCTAACAGATCAAACAGAAAATTTCTGTTCCAACACTGACAATGTTGAGTGTTTATGGAAAAAGTTCAGGGCAATTGTAAAATGCATTTTAGACAGGTACATGCCGAGTAAAACTGTGAGGGATGGGAAAAACCCACCGTGGTTCAACAACAAAGTTAGGAAACTACTGCAAAAGCAAAGAGAGCTTCACTGCAAATTTAAATGCAGCCAAAACCTCTCTGACAAACAGAAGCTAAACAACGTCAAAGTTAGTGTAAGAAGAGCTATGAGTGAAGCGTTCAGTGAATTCGAAAGTAAAATTCTATGTACCGACTTGACAGAATATCCTAGGAAGTTCTGGTCTTACGTTAAATCAGTAAGTGGATCGAAACGGCATATCCAGACACTCTGGGATGATAATGGCATTGAAACAGAAGTTGACACGCGTAAAGCTGAAACACTAAACACCTTTCTCCAAAGCTGTTTCACAGAGGAAGACCGCACTGCAGTTCCATCTCTAAATCCTCGCACGAACAAAAAAATGGCTGACATCAAAATAAGTGTCCAAGGCATAGAAAAGCGGCTGAAATCACTCAACAGAGGAAAGTCCACTGGACCTGATGGGATACCAATTTCATTCTACACAGAGTACACGAAAGAACTTGCCCCCCTTGTAACAGCCATGTACCCCAAGTCTCTAGAGGAACGGAAGGTTCCAAATGATTGGAAAAGAGCACAGGTAGTTCCAGTTTTCAAGAAGGCTCGTCAAGCAGATGCGCAAAACTATAGGCCTATATCTCTGACATCGATCTGTTGTAAAATTTTAGAACATGTTTTTTGCTCACATATCATGTCATTTCTGGAAACCCAGAATCTACACTGTAGGAATCAACATGGATTCCGGAAGCAGCGATCGTGTGAGACCCAACTCGCTTTATTTGTTCATGAGACCCATAAAATGTTAGATACAGGCTCCCAGGTAGATGCCATTTTCCTTGACTTGCGGAAGGCATTTGATACAGTTCCACGCTGTCACCTGATAAACAAAGTAAGAGCCTACAGAATATCAGACCAGCTGTGTGGCTCGATTGAAGAGCTTTTAGCAAACAGAACACAGCATGTTGTTCTCAATGGAGAGATGTCTACAGACATTAAAGTAACCTCTGGCGTGCCACAGGGGAGCGTTACGGGACCACTGCTTTTCACAATATATATAAATGACCTAGTAGATGGTGTCGGAAGTTCCATGCAGCTTTTCGCGGATGATGCTGTAGTATACAGAGAAGTTGCAGCATTAGAAAATTGCAGCGAAATGCAGGAAGATCTGCAGCGGATAGGCACTTGGTGCAGGGAGTGGCAACTGACCTTTAACATAGACGAATGTAATGTATTGCGAATACATAGAAAGAAGGATCCTTTATTGTATGATTATATGATAGCGGAACAAACACTGATAGCAGTTACTTCTGTAAAATATGTGGGAATATGCGTACGGGACGATTTGAAGTGGAATGATCATATAATAAAATTAGTTATTGGTAAGGCGGGTGCCAGGTTGAGATTCATTGGGAGAGTCCTTAGAAAATGTAGTCCATCAACAAAGGAGGTGGCTTACAAGACACCTGTTCGACCTGTACTTGAGTATTGCTCATCAGTGTGGGATCCGTACCAGGTCGGGTTGACAGAGGAGATAGAGAAGATCCAAAGAAGAGTGGCACGTTTTGTCACAGGGTTATTTGGCAAGCGTGATAGCATTATGGAGATGTTAAGCAAACTCAAGTGGTAGACTCTGCAAGAGAGGCACTCTGCATCAAGGTGTAGCTTGCTGTCCAGGTTTCGAGAGGGTGCGTTTCTGGTTATTTAGCTACTTATTGCTTGATTATTGTTAATAGAGTGTACAGTTTAAGTTTCTATGAGTTGGTTATTTTTTCTTAAAAGGTTCTCCTTTCTTGATGGGGCCCCATGAATGATTGAAGATAAATGAATATGTCATTCAAGTAAATTAGAAACAGTGAAGTACACTCCTCACAATCTCACAATATTTCTAGTTCAGCTATGTGTGCATTAGATATCAATTTGATTTCATGAGAAGAAAGAGCAGTGTGAGTTCCACAACCTACATTTTGTATTATAGATATAATTTGAACCATATTTTTCCTGCAGCTTGAATTCTTAATGATGCCAATTTGTATCAAATAACTTCATAGCTAACAAAGGCAAAAGCTTTAGAGGGGTCTAAATTGACTCCTACTACAAGTCTGGTAATTTACAGTTTCAACTATTTCTTTAGTATAATTCATTCTTACTGCTTCTGTACATTGATCTGTTCAAAAGTCATGTTGATTACTATTCAGTAGCTTTTGGTCAATTAATCAATTAATTAATTAATTCACAAACACATCTTGTTCTACGGACACCATTATGACGATGTACCTTCAGGGATGTGTAATGAGTCAGTTACAATTAATAGGCAGAATCAGGAATGGTGAGCTGTAATAAAGTATGACTAGTGATAATGTACTCATACTGATAATCAAGGGAATTATTTCTAACCTACTTTTTATATCCAAAATGGTCCCAGGTTTAAGTATCAATCTTGCATACAGTTTTAACATGTAACAAAGTTTCTAATCAGTATACTTCATATATTAAGGAGCAAATCAGCTACTCTGAAAGAAGCCATTGCTGCTTCTTCTACAGTACTTAGATGCTGTTTTTATGCAAGATTTCAATCAGCATTATCAGCTGTCAACATACTGACAAATTCAACACCTATGTAGTATAAATTAGTATTATGTGGAAAATACAGGATGGAATGTAACAATATTATGAGATGGAAAGTTCCTACTCACCATATAGTGAAGGTGCTAAGTCACAGATAGGCAGAGTGTTTTTGTTGTGCAAAACAGCATCTCTGCTATATGGTGAGTAGCAACTTTCCTTCGCATAATATTGTTAGTATTATGTGGAATTTACATATCTGCGTCCAAATGTTCTCATAATTTGTATAAGTAGTGGCTAATGAGATACTCATTTACTTTGATTTTTAGTCTAAATTACAAGCTTCTGTCAGGTGATCCAAGTTATCTTACTTTTTGGTGTTATATTTACATAACAAATTATCTTGGTATTGACATACATTGCTGCTGCTGTTGTTGGTTCTTAACATTTTGAGATTTTCAATTTCCTGCCTCATTAGCCTGTTATAGATTGTTGCATCAGAATATAAAACTCTGTTCTGAACACTAGATAGAAGAGCATAGTCTTTATGGAAATTAATCATACAATTATTTTTACTTCTTGCATTATAGTTGTGAATTCTGATGTTCATTCTTCATTGTTCATTATTTACAAACACAGTTCATAACATATGTATAGACAGGTAAATGCAAGAATCTCCAGGTCCATGAAGGGGCTTCTACAACATGTTCAGTTCACAACCTTACCCAATATGTGCATTGCACACTCCTGTAGAATCAATACTTCATTTACCTTGGCTACATTGCTACAGAAGATCAAGCCAAGTCATCACTGAGAGTAAAGATACTAAGTTTTCTAATAATGTCACCTGCAGGACTACACAATGAGAGAGATTTTTAACAATAAAGCAGGCAGAACTAAGCTTTGTAGTTTACTTACTTTCAAGCTCATGCCATGTCAGTTCATAGTACCCATCTTCCTGACTAGGAAAATCACACATGGAGCCTCATCTAGTGTTCGCCCATTAACCTCTAGTTCTGGCATTAATAAGTCATTCTGATGTGATTGGAATATGGATAACATAAGTCTTTCTAAGACTTATGGTTAAACTTATTACCATGAACACATTGTGGGCTAGCTCCTTTATTCTTGTGGCTGAGCCTATTATGGGCATATTTGGGTCCATTATCAGTATGCTAGTGTGATCATAAAACATTAGTTTCTCAAGAGTCCTCTAATGTCTCAGGAGATTGATTTATATAGGTCAAAAACAGGAGCACTCTAAGCAATGAACCTTGCAGGGCATCATATTTAGTGTTTCCCCATTGTGAATTTAGCCTCATTTCTGTTATAGGCCTATTCTTTGCTAATATGATACTGGTTTCGTTTGTTAAGGTAAGGCTATCCATTCCAGGGGAAATGGTGGTAATGCATTACAGTCTTAGTTTCCCCATTTAAAAAATGTGATCTACATGACTGAAGGCATTGGCAAGATTGCAGAAAATACCAACAAGATACTTTCCTTGTTTAGTTCTACCAGAAGAAAAATATAGCTGTGCTAAACGAAGTTTCAAATTAAAACTCCTAAATCTTAGAAAACAAGTCCACAGTAAAGCAATAGCACATGTATGAACCCAGAAGGGGAAGCATTAAATATCAGACATGAAGGCAAACATGCCACAAAACTCTTTGTAATATCCTTAAGAAACTGGCACCATAACTCCAGACACAGATCCGGACAAGATTCCAATACACTGCTATGCAAAAGATAAGGACTTTGGATCTGAGGAAGTAAAAGAAGGTGAGATAACCAAAATCATTCTACAGCTGAAAAGCAAACACTCAAGTGGTTGAAATGGTCTTTCCAGCACAGAATTAAAAATGCACCAATTTATTTATTTATTTAGCCATCTGTGGACGTTTTAAAATGTATGGATGTTGTCAGTTGCATACATTTATATATTTATACAGTTTGTTGTTACATGAAGTTAACATTGTGACATATAAGTTATTTACGATCATTTTTGCTCCTTATCAAAATAATTTGAAACATAAGCTATTTACAATCATTTTGTACTAAGGAATTCACTTATAGTGTAAAAGCAGTGTTCCTGCAAAAACAATTTAAGATTTTTCCTACAGTGTTACATGTTATCTGCTTCTTTTATTTTCTGCGGCAGTTTATTATACAGTTTTGCACCTTCATACAAGAAGCTATTTTGAGTTTTATGTTTATTCTTCCAGTCTAGCTGAAGACAGTGACTTGTTCTTGTACTATAGTTACGAAAACTTCTATTTGTGCTGTAATTTTCTATATTTTTCTTGATGTACACTATGGTTTGGAATATAAATTCACAAGGAACCGTTAGAATTTCTAACATTTTGAAAAGTTCTCTGCAGTGGGCCCACTTACTGCTCTGTGTTATACTTCTTACTGCTCCCTTTTGCATTTTAAATACTGTTTGTAAATTCTAAGCACTGTTTCCCCAGAAAATAATAACATAACTGATTACTGAATGAACATAACTAAAGTATACAGTTCTCAAACATTCACTACTGCATGCGGATACAAGGACTCTAAGTGCATAACATGTTGTGGATACCTTTTCGAGAGTTTCATAGCATGTTCATTCCACTTCATTTGGCTGTCAGTGTGCAACCCTAAGAATTTTGTTGTAGGTACATCATCTATGGAGATGTTATCTAGTTTTAAATTTAAGGGACTCTGTTTTCTGTTCATTCTAAAGCATATTGTATTTGTTTTATTTACATTGAGAGTTACTTTGTTTTCCTGAGACCATTTGTGAACATCCCTCAGCACTTCAGTAGAATTTTCCAACTTTTGTGGTGGTGTCTTACTGGTGATTACTACACTGCTGTCATCCGCAAACAGTATCTTCTCTCTATGGCTGATATGTTGCGGGATATCATTTATATACACCATAAATAATACAGGGCCTAGTACACTTCCTTGAGGGACCCAATATTGATATATTGTGGATCAGATATATGTTTCTCAATGTACTTTGATCCACTAGAGACATGTGTGATCTTTACTGACTGTACTCTGTTTTCTAGATATGAACTAAACCATTTCAGAACCACTCCCCTTACTCCTAGTGCCTCTAATTTATGCAAGAGCTGCTGTGGTCACCAGTTACATATCTCACCAATTGTAGCATCAAAGAAGGTTTGTTTCCTGTTGCATTGAAAAGGAATATTGTCAGACCAAAAGATAAAAAAGGATCAAAGGAGGAAGCATCAAATTACAGACCAATATCTTTGATTCCTACATTTAGTAAGATTTTTGGATCAGTGATGTAGGCTTAGGGCGTTTTTTCACTGATAATGATCTCCTTGAAGAAACCCACCGTGGATTGCAAAAAGATCACAACACCACAACAGTAAGTCTTTAGGTATCTAGATGCAGGAAAATGTACTGTGCGCATATTTTTAGATATCACAAAGGCTATTGACTTGGTCAACCACAAACTTCTCTTACACAAACTGAAGGCATATAATATCACACACATATCTCTTGGATTCATATATATTTGCCTAAAACCATAAAAATGTACAAATAAATTATTAAAGTGAGATCAGGAAAATCAACATGCAGTTTTACTGAAACAGTAATGCAGAGTGTGCCAGAAGGGCCAATATTGGGACAATTTCTTTTTCTTGTATATGTAAATGATTTTACTCATTTTTCTAATTCCCATATAATCACTTATGCTGATGACATGTCTCTAATGTATTATGGTGACAATGATTAGGATATAACATATTTTTCAGCATAGGGATATCTGTGGGAATTAAATATTTTACTAACCAAGGCGTAAAAGTAAGTACCACAAAACTACAGTTACTGCAGTTCAAAGCAGGTAACTCATATCAAGATGTGTATGCAATATTTGTGGACAAATTTCTTGCTCTGCATTCTGATGGCAACCTTTGGTGGGAAAAGCATGTTAACCATGTATGAATAAAAATAAGCAGTGCACTGTATTTGCTTAATGAATTGTCCAATATTGTATGTAAGATAACACTAAAAAACTACAGTATGGGACAATTTTCCCACTCATAAGTTATGGGACAGAGATTTTGGCATATGCCACAGATGTCCAATTGAACAGAATACTGGTATTACAAAAGAAGGCTCTTTGGTTGGTACATGGTGTGGAATAGAGAAAATCTGTTGTGATGCCCTTAGAAAACATAAATATCTCACTGTACACTCATTATATGTAGATATAAACCCATCACTTGCTTGTAAGCCATAAGGATGACACACTCAAATGCTATGATGTACATAATCATAACAAAAAATAAGAGCAGCTATTACAGATACAGAAAAAATTAAAAGTAACAGACACTGCAGTCCATATATCAGTGGTTTAATGTGGTACAACAAATTATCAGATGCAATAAGAGTATGTACCGGGGATTAATTTAAACAAAATTAAAAATTTTTCTTGATAATAAATGTCCATATTGACTGAAAAAAATTTAAGCTATATACAGGGTAATTCAAAATGAATTCCACAACTTTAAAAATGTGTATTTAATGAAAGAAACATAATATAACCTTCTGTTATACATCATTACAAAGAGTATTTAAAAAGGTTTTTTTTTCACTCAAAAACAAGTTCAGAGATGTTCAATATGGCCCCCTTCAGGCACTCGAGCAATATCAACCCGATACTCCAACTCGTTCCACACTCTCTGTAGCATATCAGGCGTAACAGTTTGGATAGCTGCTGTTATTTCTCGTTTCAAATCATCAATGGTGGCTGGGAGAGGTGGCCGAAACACCATATCCTTAACATACCCCCATAAGAAAAAATCGCAGGGGGTAAGATCAGGGCTTCTTGGAGGCCACTGATGAAGTGCTCTGTCACGGGCTGCCTGGCGGCCGATCCATCGCCTCGGGTAGTTGACGTTCAGGTAGTTACGGACAGATAAGTGCCAATGTGGTGGCGCTCCATCCTGCTGAAATCCTGCTAGCTCTGCGAGTCGATTTTCCTGGGCTGCGAACAAATGCTTGCTGGATACGTGCTACATTTTCATCACTCGTTCTCGGCCGTCCAGAACTTTTCCCTTTGCACAAACACCCATTCTCTGTAAACTGTTTATACCAATGTTTAATACACCACCTATCAGGAGGTTTAACACCATACTTCATTCGAAATGCACGCTGAACAACTGTCGTCGATTCACTTCTGCCGTACTCAATAACACCAAAAGTTTTCTGTTGAGCGGTCGCCATCTTAGCATCAACTGACGCTGACGCCTAGTCAACAGCACCTCAAGCGAACAAATGTACAACTAACAACTAAATGAAACTTTATAGCTCCCTTAATTCGCCGACAGATAGTGCTTAGCTCTGCTTTTTGTCGTTGCAGAGTTTTAAATTCCTAAAGTTGTGGTATTCTTTTTGAATCACCCTATATATATATATATATATATATATATATATATATATATATATATATATATATATATATATATATATATATATATATATATATATATAGTTTAATATGTTATGTATTAAATACAGATATAACATGTGCTATACCTTCGTAAGAATATGAAATTTGCAAAAGCCATCGTATGGTGACTGCGTGGAAAAAGGAATATAAATAAAAATAAAAAAGATTATTCTCAGGAAGCTGGGTCAGTATTCTCAAGAGATCACCCTAGCTTATCTCCACTTATTTGTTACTATCATGCACTTCAGTCTTTCAGGAAATAAATCGTTGCTCATTGATGGAATACCAAGGTTACTCAACATGTTCACTTCCAAGTCAGCACAAGATTGCAGTACCCTGGTTGAAATACCAGTACAATGACCTAATGGTTTTGGTGATATTTCTGACAGATATTTAGCAAAGCTGATGTCTCATGGTGGAGTATGTAATGCCTATCTAAATAAGCCTAATGGGCCTGTTTTTGATGACCCATTTTTGGCCCTGTGCTTTCGTCTACTGTTAGGAAGAATTCATTGAATTTAGTAGCCAATGATTCAAATCAATATCCTCTGTCACATTGATACTGTTATCATTGAACGGAACATTATTTGCCTAACTGATTTTGTTTGTTCCATGTCAATAATGCTATAAACTGTGTTTACTTTGCTCTTGTAACTTTGAATATTTTGTACATAGTGGGTGGTTTTTGTCTCTTTCTTAACATGCTACTGAATTTTGCAGTACTGGTTACATTGCCATTCTGTATTAAAGTGGTTTTAGAAATAAACCACTGGGAAAAGCTACTTGGGGCACTATTATTCAAACGCTCAGTGGATGATTTGTGGCGACTTATTTGTCATGTACTGATAGAGCAAAAAGTCGATGTGAATGATAGTGTATGTGTTTTATGTGGTTTATGACTCTGTGCCAATAAAATGCATTTGTGTATCTCTCTTACATCTTGCTAGTTCAATTAACTATTTTGAGCTGTTACCACTGATCCATATTTTGCAGTAAGGTAAATGAGTAATTATAAATTCATGCAGGACAAACTGATAACTTGAGCTGGATGTAGCTTGTTACATACCTCACTAAGCATACCTCAGCAAGTCTAAATCCCTCAATAAGAACCACCTGGGTGCAAATTAATTGACTGATTTTTATTTCGTCCCATTTGATTACTTTATGTACAGAGTATACACTTGTAACTTAGGACAAGTCAGTTTAATTCAATATCTTAAAATATTTAGCCTTCATATTACAATATAAAACTTCAAACTGGAAATTATGATACTAACGTTGCATACATTTTTCTCTCAATTAATATTTATGTCTAAAAGTTATTTACAGTCTCTTTAACAACAGAACAGACATACAGAAACGTGTGATGTGTACAATATAGTCAAGTGATTAAAGTACATAGATACAGGTAATAATAGCATTCCTAATTCTTATACATAGGTCTATTCTCCCCTACAGTATAAAATTCTTTTATCAGTAAATAACCCTTCTGTAGTTTCTGGAATGTTTTTTTCCACTCATATTGTCCTGTAGACTCTTAGGAAGATTCTTTACCAGTAGTATACCTGAGTATCAAGGATTGTTTTCAGCAGCTCTCAGTCTGTATGGTATACTTCTCAAGTGGTTTTTATTTCCTGTGTCCTTGTATTGCATTGTCTTTGTTGGTCCTGTTTTTTTACAAAAGCATCTTTTGTATAAGACATTTGACAAGTCAAGTTATAAGTATATTTCTGAAAGTGATTTCTACACATAGTTATTTATGGTTACAGTAATACATTTTATACATTAAAATGAATACATTAAAAAAGATGAACACCTGCATTTTTTCTAGTAATGTACTGCCTTTTGTTAATGAAATTGTTGTTCTGTATATTTACATGGATAGAAATGTCAATATTTTTATATTATGGGAGGCAGTTCTGTATGGGGCAGTTTGTTTTTTGTTCAAGATGCACTTAATGGATCTTTTCTTTGCAATGCAAAGATTCTCCAAACAGTAATTCTATACTGTAAGTATGGCTCAAAAAGAGCATGGTAAACTGTACATAGAAGCTGTTTGTTATCATAATGTGTAAGCTGTTTAGTAATAAATATTACAGTGCTTAAATACAACAGACATTGTCTATACATTGTTCCTATTGGAACTTATTGTAAAACATAAGTCCCAAAAAAATTAAAGAGATTACAGCTTCCAGTTTTGTTTTACCTATGAATATATCTATGTGATCTTCCTTTTCTTTACTGCTGAACGTCATAAGCATTGTCTTTTTTAGATTTATAACAAGACATTCTGTATGAGCCACTGTAAAGTGCTATTTGTTGACATGAATGTGCATCTTTCCAATGTTTCCAGATTTTTTTCTACATTTACTAATGTCATGCTACCAGCATACAATACATTTGGATCCCTCTCACTGACTTTGATATTGTTTATAAAAGATTGAACAAAATACAGATCATTGAAGTACTCCATACTTAATATCCCTGATTTCAGATCTACTACCAGATTCTGTACTTGCATACTGCTTTCTGTTGCTGACATATGATTTTATCCATTGCACTGCATGTCCACATATGCCACAGCTTTCAAATTTTTCAAATAGTGATGTTTGGGTGAGTATGTCAAAGTTTTAGACAAATCCAGAAAAAATGACAGATACAGAGTCTCTTTTGCGTAATGAATATACACTGGTGTCCAAACTTAAAGCAACAAAACCAAATTTTGCAAGGGTGCATTTATTTTGGCACAAAACAGTGTAAACAGGGGAAGTAAAGTTTAAACAATGTAAAGAATAGAAAACACAAACAATTGCAACATGCATGAAGATAGATAAAAATGTTCTTCCTTTTTCCTAATTTAATGGATTTATACAACATTCCAACAACTGGTTAATGTGCTCAGTATGGGGTGTGACCACTTCTGGCAGACATACAGGGCTGACAATGATGGGGCATACTGTGAATGATGTCATCAGTTTCATGTTGAGGCAGTAACGCCAATTCTTCCTGCACAGCTGCTCAGAGTATTGGAGAGTGGTTGGTGGATGCTGACATGTTGCAAGCCGTCTCCCTAGTCATGCCAGACATGCTCTAGGGGATCCAAGTTGGGAGAGTGAGCAGGCACACCATGCATGCAATCTCTTCTGTTTCCAAGAAAACATCAGCCACCTGTGCTTTATGAGGTCAAGCATTATCATCCATCAGTACAATGTCTGGGCCCACAGCACCTTGCAGCAGCTGCAGATGAGGTCCCAAGATCTTGTCATGATACCTGACAGCAGTTAAACCTTGATGATTCATTAATACAATTGCATTAAGAGTGGTTCAAGTGGTAAACATAATTCCTGCACACACCATTAGGGATCTCCCTCCATCTCGGTCTCTTTCCACAATGTTTGGGTCCTGAAATCATGTTCCATGTTTCCTCCAGATGTGAATCCATTAAGAATCACTCTCAAGACTAAATCAGGGTTCATCTGTGAAAACAACATTGGCCCAATGTTCAGCGATCCAGGTGACATGTTGATGTCTGATCTCTGCATGTACCCTTCTGTGAAGACATACCATAGGTAGACATACAGCATGTCTCTGACAATAAAGTCCACTATGCCAAAGTCTTCTGCACACCGATGGCCTTGATACAACACATCCAGTGGATGCTGTGAGCTCACGTACCAGTTGCCGTCCAGTACTAAGGAGTACTAAGGTGGTAATGTCTTCACAGCCAAATAATGGTCCTCTCTTTTGAAGTAACATGTGGTTGGCCCTGCCCTGGTCTTCAGGTACGGTTTTGGTCTCCACAAGCCATCACCACATCTGAGAAACCACAGAACAATTCAGATTAAGCCACTGGGCCAAAGCAGTTTCTGGCTGTCCTGCTTCCTTTCTTTCTATGGCTCTCTACTGCAGAGAGTCTGGTAGGCACCTTCTCTGTGCCATACTGCATCATCCGTGACTTTATACATAGCAACTGTGGATGTGGTGCTACTCGGCAAACACTACCTCATTTTGTAGGTGCCCTGACATCATTGTTGGCATGGTTGTCCGCTGACCAGAATGCCATCTTCCACACAGAACACAATCATACAGACATCTTGTTGACAATTTATATGATTACATCATGAATTAGACACAGGAAGGGGAAATACCAGTTCGTTACTTTAATTTTGGACACCAGTGTACAACATTAATTTGTATGGGTAACTTGCTACAGCTGTTAAATATTTGAAGAATGCATTTTTATAGCTATCAGCTGTACACATTAGAATGTGTGATGGTGGTTGTAAAAACTGAAACTGGTGAAGAATAAAGTCAAATGTATACAGCTGATAGCTACAAAATGCTTTCCTTCAAAAAGCATTTATAACAGATTCTGTTAGACCTGAGTTCTCTCTTTTCAGAAACCATGTTGTGCCAGAATCAGAAAAGTATGTCCCTCCATGAATGTGGCCAACCTTCTATGGATAAACATCTCTAGTATTTTTGTGAAAGCAGAGATTAAAGACACAATGAAAAAGTCTTTAACAAATTCTTGGCATACATCAGGCAGTAAACTGAATCCAACCTGACTTCTTCCACATCCCTGAAGGCTGTCCTTCATTATGGGTTTTACAAAACATAGTGTTTGTAAGAATGGGACTGGTTGTATCTCTGTATTTCATACTGAGCTCTTCTCATGCAAAAGTTTTTATAAGGAATTTGCAAATAAAAGGTGAATGCTGGGACCACCAGTACCTGAAATTCCAAATTAAACTAAAATTTTATCTTAAGAAGTCCTCCTGAAAGCTATTTACCTATGTGTATACATGGGCCTTATAAGTCCCTGTTAGATAAGTAATAAAATACAATCAGTATCCCACCAAGCTAGTATTCAATATCTAAAATCTCAATTTCAATGGAGCATTAATTACTAAATTACCTGACATCATAAGTCCCACTGTAAACTATCCTCCATAGACAGCTATCGTCCTTTGACATTTGTCAAAGCACTCCTATAATGTTAAGTAATCAATTATATTTAAACTACAATGACTGAGCATAACTGGAAAAGTAGCATCTTTTCTCACAGTAGCAACAATATGCCACACATCCCACAGAGAGAAGTCTCAGGATTGTGGAAATAATTCAGTTGAGAATATGTACAAGGTGTTGATTAAAAGTATTTATGCTGAAAAGAATGATAAGAGAATTGATGATAGTAAACTGTTAACACAACCATCATAAATAGTTTGTGAAACATATTCCTCCCTGTTAGTGTGTACCTCTACTTATTTCAAAGCCCTGAAATCTATGTAACATGTGATATACTTTGAAAAAATTAGTTAAAAAATCAGCATCAATCTGGTGACAAATGGAATTTATACCACAACAAAATTGTGTGCTGTTGAACAATCACCGCTGCTATCCATAATTTATTGCTGACCCTTGCAGACCACAAGGTATTTTATATTGCTCCCAACTAAAATATGAGAAGCAAATACAACACACAAATAATAGCTTCAGATTTCTGATGTGTAGTGACTACAGAATGATATTCTTTCATTCATAAATTCATTGTGTCCCACAGACACCACCAAGAAGGAGAATCTTCAAGGATGTAGAGTGAGTCAAGGTAAGTTCTAATAAAATACATACAAATCATTAAAAGAAAGTCTTGTATGTTTGATACTCTGCAGTTTGTAAGTATTTGTTAAAATACACTTTTCTGTACACTATGATAGAATATGTAATTGTCAAACTGGTATTCATGCATATAGTCCATCATTGGTGACCTCTGATACATAAGAACATGTTGTACAATAACGGTAGAATCATAAGGTTAGATTAGATTATATTAGATTAATACTAGTTCCATGGATCATGAATACGATATTTCGTAATGATGTGGAACGAGTCGAATTTTCCAATACATGACATAATTAGGTTAATTTAACAACATACTTCAGTTAATATAACAACTTTATTTTTTTGTGTTTTTTTTTTTATTTTTATTTTCTATTTTTTTAAATATTTTTTTTCTTAATTTATATCTAAAAATTCCTCTATGGAGTAGAAGGAGTTGTCATTCAGAAATTCTTTTAATTTCTTCTTAAATACTTGTTGGTTATCTGTCAGACTTTTGATACTATTTGGTAAGTGACCAAAGACTTTAGTGCCAGTATAATTCACCCCTTTCTGTGCCAAAGTTAGATTTAATCTTGAATACACATTGTACACACTCATATCAAATAATATGTGTGTCCATTACAAAATCACAACAGTGCAAAAATGATATGAATCTAGAAAATATAGAATCCTGTGCATGTTTAAAATCTAATTATAACCATGTATATGTGATCACAATAGGATCCATCATCTGTCCCATCTCTGCAGTACATGGGTGATTGTATATACATGTTACAGCTGTCAGACACTAAATAAATACACTTTCAGATAACATTGGACCTTACTGTTGTTGTTGTTGTTGTGGTCTTCAGTCCTGAGACTGGTTTGATGCAGCTCTCCATGCTACTCTATCCTGTGCAAGCTTTTTCATCTCCCAGTACCTACTGCAGCCTACATCCTTCTGAATCTGCTTGGTGTATTCATCTCTTGGTCTCCCTCTACGATTTTTACCCTCCACGCTGCCCTCCAATACTAAATTGGTGATCCCTTGATGCCTCAGAACATGTCCTACCAACCGATCCCTTCTTCTGGTCAAGTTGTGCCACAAACTTCTCTTCTCCCCAATCCTATTCAATACTTCCTCATTAGTTATGTGATCTACCCATCTAATCTTCAGCATTCTTCTATAGCACCACATTTCGAAAGCTTCTATTCTCTTCTTGTCCAAACTATTTATCGTCCATGTTTCACTTCCATACATGGCTACACTCCATACGAATACTTTCAGAAATGACTTCCAGACACTTAAATCAATACTGGATGTTAACAAATTTCTCTTCTTCAGGAACGCTTTCCTTGCCATTGCCAGCCTACATTTTATATCCTCTCTACTTCGACCATCATCAGTTATTTTGCTCCCCAAATAGCAAAACTCCTTTACTACTTTAAGTGCCTCATTTCCTAATCTAATTCCCTCAGCATCACCCGACTTAATTAGACTACATTCCATTATCCTTGTTTTGCTTTTGTTGACGTTCATCTTATATCCTCCTTTCAAGACACTGTCCATTCCATTCAACTGCTCTTCCAAGTCCTTTGCTGTCTCTGACAGAATTACAATGTCATCGGGGAACCTCAAAGTTTTTATTTCTTCTCCATGAATTTTAATACCTACTCCGAATTTTTCTTTTGTTTCCTTTACTGCTTGCTCAATATACAGATTGAACAACATCGGGGAGAGGCTACAACCCTGTCTTACTCCCTTCCCAACCACTGCTTCCCTTTCATGTCCCTCGACTCTTATAACTGCCATCTGGTTTCTGTACAAATTGTAAATAGCCTTTCGCTCCCTGTATTTTACCCCTGCCACCTTTAGAATTTGAAAGAGAGTATTCCAGTCAACATTGTCAAAAGCTTTCTCTAAGTCTACAAATGCTAGAAACATAGGTTTGCCTTTCCTTAATCTTTCTTCTAAGATAAGTCGTAAGGTCAGTATTGCCTCACGTGTTCCAGTGTTTCTACGGAATCCAAACTGATCTTCCCCGAGGTTGGCTTCTACTAGTTTTTCCATTCGTCTGTAAAGAATTCGTGTTAGTATTTTGCAGCTGTGACTTATTAAGCTGATAGTTCGGTAATTTTCACATCTGTCAACACCTGCTTTCTTTGGGATTGGAATTATTATATTCTTCTTGAAGTCTGAGGGTATTTCGCCTGTTTCATACATCTTGCTCACCAGATGGTAGAGTTTTGTCAGGACTGGCTCTCCCACGGCCGTCAGTAGTTCCAATGGAATATTGTCTACTCCGGGGGCCTTGTTTCGACTCAGGTCTTTCAGTGCTCTGTCAAACTCTTCACGCAGTATCGTATCTCCCATTTCATCTTCATCTACATCCTCTTCCATTTCCATAATATTGTCCTCAAGTACATCGCCCTTGTATAGACCCTCTATATACTCCTTCCACCTCTCTGCTTTCCCTTCTGTGCTTAGAACTGGGTTTCCATCTGAGCTCTTGATATTCATACAAGTCGTTCTCTTATCTCCAAAGATCTCTTTAATTTTCCTGTAGGCGGTATCTATCTTACCCCTACTGAGATAGGCCTCTACATCCTTACATTTGTCCTCTAGCCATCCCTGCTTAGCCATTTTGCACTTCCTGTCGATCTCATTTTTGAGACGTTTGTATTCCTTTTTGCCTGTTTCACTTACTGCATTTTTATATTTTCTCCTTTCATCAATTAAATTCAATATCTCTTCTGTTACCCAAGGATTTCTACTAGCCCTCGTCTTTTTACCTACTTGATCCTCTGCTGCCTTCACTACTTCATCCCTCAAAGCTACCCATTCTTCTTCTACTGTATTTATTTCCCCCATTCCTGTCAATTGCTCCCTTATGCTCTCCCTGAATCTCTGTACAACCTCTGGTTCTTTTAGTTTATCCAGGTCCCATCTCCTTAAATTCCCACCTTTTTGCAGTTTCTTCAGTTTTAATCTACAGGTCATAACCAATAGATTGTGGTCAGAGTCCACATCTGCCCCTGGAAATGTCTTACAATTTAAAACCTGGTTCCTAAATCTCTGTCTTACCATTATATAATCTATCTGATACCTTTTAGTATCTCCAGGGTTCTTCCATGTATACAACCTTCTTTCATGATTCTTAAACCAAGTGTTAGTTATGATTATGTTGTGCTCTGTGCAAAATTCTACCAGCCGGCTTCCTCTTTCATTTCTGTCCCCCAATCCATATTCACCTACTATGTTTCCTTCTCTCCCTTTTCCTACACTCGAATTCCAGTCACCCATGACTATTAAATTTTCGTCTCCCTTCACAATCTGAATAATTTCTTTTATTTCATCATACATTTCTTCAATTTCTTCGTCATCTGCAGAGCTAGTTGGCATATAAACTTGTACTACTGTAGTAGGTGTGGGCTTCGTATCTATCTTGGCCACAATAATGCGTTCACTATGCTGTTTGTAGTAGCTTACCCGCATTCCTATTTTCCTATTCATTATTAAACCTACTCCTGCATTACCCCTATTTGATTTTGTGTTTATAACCCTGTAGTCACCTGACCAGAAGTCTTGTTCCTCCTGCCACCGAACTTCACTAATTCCCACTATATCTAACTTCAACCTATCCATTTCCCTTTTTAAATTTTCTAACCTACCTGCCCGATTAAGGGATCTGACATTCCACGCTCCGATCCGTAGAACGCCAGTTTTCTTTCTCCTGATAACGACATCCTCTTGAGTAGTCCCCGCCCGGAGATCCGAATGGGGGACTATTTTACCTCCGGAATATTTTACCCAAGAGGACGCCATCATCATGTAATCATACAGTAAAGCTGCATGCCCTCGGGAAAAATTACGGCTGTAGTTTCCCCTTGCTTTCAGCCGTTCGCAGTACCAGCACAGCAAGGCCGTTTTGGTTATTGTTACAAGGCCAGATCAGTCAATCATCCAGACTGTTGCCCTTGCAACTACTGAAAAGGCTGCTGCCCCTCTTCAGGAACCACACATTTGTCTGGCCTCTCAACAGATACCCCTCCGTTGTGGTTGCACCTACGGTACGGCTATCTGTATCGCTGAGGCACGCAAGCCTCCCCACCAACGGGAAGGTCCATGGTTATGAAGCAAAAGTGTGGCAAGGGCTAAAGAGGCTATATTACAGGCCTCTTGTTATCTATGACACTACATCCAGATATGTTTGCGACATGTTCTCACTATAAGTATTGAATACCATGCATTGGTCCACAGTGAAACAAAATGTTTGCTGATGTTTGAATTCCTCATCAGGCCCCAAGAGGGGGGCAGGATAGGGCATCTGCATTGGCGTGTTGGATAGTGAAGTGAAAGTACCCACTTAAAAACAATGCTCAGCATTGCAGACACTCTCTGGGACCTTAGAATGATGCCTGGACAATGGAATCGAGAGTTTGTGGTTAGTCAGTACATGCAATTTATTGTCATACAAATGCATATAAAATGTTTTAAGCCCATAAACAGTCGCTAAAGCCTCCTCCTCAATTTATGAATAACTGACGGTTGGTTGGCTGGTTGGTTGATTTTGGGGAGGGGACCAAACAGTGAATTCATCAGTCCCACTGGGTTAGGGAGGAAGTCAGCCACACCCTTTAAAATGAACCATCCTGGCATTTGCCTGAAGTGATTTAGGGGAAATCACAGAAAACCTAAATCAGGATGGCGAGACAGGGGTTTGAACTATCGTCCTCCTGAATGCGAGTCCAGTGTGCTAACCACTATGCTACCTCACTTGGTGTGAATAGCTGATCTGTGCTGCAGTCAAGATTTTGGAGATGAAGGCGACAGATCATTCAGAACCATCCAACAACTTATGGGACAAAGCCACCACAATTGCATACTGGGCCATGTCCACTCTGAGTGTAAATGGCAGGCCCAGTGTATGTGGCATCAGACATTGTGCCACCTTGAAACCATCCATAAGACACTGAAAAAGCACATTGACTCCACAAGTTTGACATCCTTCTTGTACAGCTTATTAAGGGTGTGTGTGATCTGTTTCACTTGAGGAAATAACTCTGCATAGTATATAATTTTACCCAGGAATGATTGCCACTGATTAATTTACTGAATGTAGTATTTTTTTTTTTTTTTGCTTGTTCCAGTGATACAGTCATCAATTATCAAGCCCCTAGATAAGTCAACATATTGTTTATCATGCTATACAAAAACAACATAATATCTATACTTATTACTTTAAATGGTGAAATAGTGACTATATTAAACTGAAACAATTTTCATTACATATTTGTATGACAACCAACACATAATTTATTGTACTGTACAAAAAATAACATCATAATATCTGTACTTACTGCTTCAAATACCAATTTTCATTTCATGCGTGTGTGTGTGTGTGTGTGTGTGTGTGTGTGTGTGTGTGTGTGTGAGAGAGAGAGAGAGAGAGAGAGAGAGAGAGAGAGACCAATACCTTATTAAAACTGGAAAGACATCAACTATATATAGTGTCTTCACTGCAGCAAATTTGCAATAATTATTGGAAAATCAGATAGCCTATATTGTAGGTACATAGGGTTGTTTAACAGGATCTAAAACCTAATAGAGTACAATAACCTGCATGCCTCTGCATGCCTCTTGTATCAATCATGAAAAGGAAAGTTTCCACTCACCACATAGTGGAGATGCTGAGTCGCAGACAGGCACAACAAAAAGACATTCATAATTAAAGTTTTCAGCTATTACGGCCTTCATCAGCAGTTGACAAAACACACACACACGCACACACACACACACACACACACACACACACACACACACACACACACAAACACACACACACACACTAAAACTGCAGTTGCGTGTGCTAGTTGCATTTGCGTGAGTGTGTGTGTGTGCATGTGTGTGTGTTTGACTGTGTAGTCTATTTTTGACAAAGGCCTTAATGGCCAAAAGCTTTAATTGTGAGAGTCTTTTTGTTGTGCCTATCTGCAACTCAGCATCTCCACTATATGGTGAGTGGCAACTTTCCTTTTTATAGTCGTTACATTCCATCCTGGATTTTCCATTGTTTGATTTTTGCCTCTTGTACCAGTCATATAAATCCATCAAATGCTTTGATGTATAATGTGTCACTTGCTTGTTATGGGATATAGATATATGATAGAACACTTACAGACATTATGACATTGCTCTTGTATTGAATTACAAATGATATGTTTGCTGAATCTAGGGGCCTGATGACGGTGGATTGTATCAGCAAAATTTGTCACAAAAAAAAAAAAAAAAAAAAAAATTACTAATACATACAGCTGAATGTATTATCATTACTGCAAGTAAATATAGCAGCTGCAATCCCAATTCCCAACAAAAAATGGATGTACAGAGACAGGAGAAAGCAACCGTTTAAGGTTAGTAGGGTTTGGTACATTAGTGACCCAATATTGTGATCGCCTGTGATGAATGTGACCCAAGTATTTGACGCGGGATGTGAAGAAACTGCACTTTTACAATTGAAAGCACAAACCAAGAAAGGGATTTAAAATTCTTGCTATGTTCCATGTGCTTTGACCCTGTAACAATACTATCAATAACAATATATATGTCTGCTTGTGTGTGTATATGTGTGGATGGATATGTGTGTGTGTGTGTGCGAGTGTATACCCGTCCTTTTTTCCCCCTAGGGTAAGTCTTTCCGCTCCCGGGATTGGAATGACTCCTTACCCTCTCCCTTAAAACCCACATCCTTTTGTCTTTCCCTCTCCTTCCCTCTTTCCTGATGAGGCAACAGTTTGTTGCGAAAGCTTGAATTTTGTGTGTATGTTTGTGTTTGTTTGTGTGTCTGTCGACCTGCCAGCACTTTCATTTGGTAAGTCACATCATCTTTGTTTTTAGATATATTTTTCCTACGTGGAATGTTTCCCTCTATTGTAACCATATATATATATATATATATATATATATATATATATATATATATATATAAGTAAGCAACTGGTCGGTACTATTCATTTGATCCCATAAAAAGTTATGCTGTAACAACCACAACAAATTTGTAAAACTGACTTGTTCGATGTCATGTAATTTAACCACAACATGGATCTATGGACTACGAAACGCATAAATAAATAAAATTAAGTGTATACAAGACATACAAAGATATCTGTCTTCATGGAGCTTCATTAAACATTGTCTTAAAAGCTATTTTATTTTGGAAAATGAAAGACAAATTACAATGGAAAAATTACTGTTATTTTAGACTAATGGGACGTACTACAAGAAGCTAAAGGATGGAGCCAAGAACCTACATAAAGTCACTAAGTGCCAATAAGACCTCTAGCC
The DNA here is from genome assembly GCF_021461385.2 of Schistocerca piceifrons. Lineage (NCBI taxonomy): Eukaryota > Metazoa > Arthropoda > Insecta > Orthoptera > Acrididae > Schistocerca > Schistocerca piceifrons. The sequence continues at coordinate 642,495,407 of NC_060139.1, forward strand.
AGTCACTTACTGACCAATCTGATGTGACAGCAGAAGATAGGGAAAGGAAGCTGAAATTTTAAATTTTACATTTGAGAAATCGTTCACACTGAAGAATCATACAAACATACCATTGTTGAACCACTGCACAGACTACCGTATGGAGGACATAGTACTAGACATCATGGGCATAGGGAAACAAATGAAAGAGTTTAAAACAAATAAGTTGTAATGTCCAGATGGAATCCCAGTTCTGTTTCACAAAGAGCACTCTTTAGCATCAGCCTCTTGCTTGGCTAGTATTTATTGCAAGCCTCAAATCTCCTGCTCAGCACCAAGCCCAGATGGTGGGAAAGAATTGTAGGTGACTCCTGTCTGTGGGAACGGTAAGAGAACAGACCTGCAAAATTACAGACCAATATCCTTAATGTCATTTAGCTGTACAGTTCTTGAATGTATTCTCAGTTCAATACAATAAATTTCCTTGAGACAGAAAAGCTTCCGTCCATGAATCAGCATGGTTTTAGAAAGTGTCACTCATATGAAATACATCTTGTCCTTTTCTCACATAACATCCTTTGGATTATGGATGAAAAGCAACAGGCAGATTTCATATTCCTAGATTTCTGAAAAGTATTTGAGATAGTGTTCCAATGTAAACTGTTAATGAAGGTATGAGCATACTGAATAGGTTCCCAGACATGTAAATGTACTGAAGACTTCTTAAGTAACAGCACCCGTACGTTGTCCTTGACAGTGAGTGTTCATCAAAGACAAGGGTTTCATCTCAGGGATTCCCAGAGATTTATTTTCTATACACATAAATGGTCTGACAGGCAGGGTGAGGAACAATCTGTCGCTGTTTGCTGACAGTATTGTGGTGTACAGGAAAGTGTCATCATTGAGTGATTTTAGGAGGATACAACATGACTCAGAGAAAATCTCTGGTTGGTGTGATGCATGGCAGCTAGATTTAAATGTAGAAAAATGTAATTTAATGTGGATGAATAGGGAAAACAACCTCATAAAGTTTGAATACAGCATTATTAATGTGCTGCTTGATACAGTCACAGAGATTAAATAGCTAGGTATAATTTAACAAACCCATATGAAATGAAATGAGAATGTAAAGATTGTAGTAGGGAGGGTGAATGTTCAACTTTGGTTTATTGAGAGAATTTTAGGAAATTGTGGTTCAACAGTAAGGGAACCACATATAGGACACTAGTGTGACCCTTTCTTGTGTACTTCTTGAATGTTTGGGATCTGCACTAGGTCAGTTTAAATGAAGACATCAAAGGAGTTCAGAGGTGAGCTGCTAGAATTGTTACTGGAAGGTTCGAACAACATGCAAATATTACAGTGATGCTTCGGGACCTCAAATGGGAGGCCCTCAAGGGAAAGCGATATTCTTTTGTAAGAACACTACTGGCAAAATTCAGAAAACCGGCATTTGAACCTGACTGCAGAATGATTACCCTGCCAACGACATACATTTTGCATAAAAACCATGAAGATAAGATAAAAGAAATTAGAGCTCATATGGAGGCATGTAGATAGTTTGTTTTCCCTTGGTATATTTGCATGTGAAGCAGAAAAGGAAGTGACTAGTAGTGGTACATGGTAACTTCTGCCACACACCATACAGTGGCCTGGGGTGTACATATGTAGATATAAATATAGTTTCTGTGTACATATCCATTCTACTGAAGTGGATAATTATTTCATTTTGTTACAAACTTAATGGTAGAAGAGGCCTAAGAACTGCTGAATCATGGAACGCACAGTCAAAAACTTTCCAGCAAACAGTAAAGAGAAACAGGAAGATGTTTAAATATTCTGTAGCTCACTTTTTTTTTCAAAAAGTTAAGCTCCACTGCTTAGTTTGTGTTCAGTGGCACTAGTCACAAGCAGTATACTAGGATAGTCAAAGTGGTCAAGAAACAGAGTTTCTAAAATGTTCTGCAGCAGGATAAAGTGGAATGCAGATTAGTTGATCATTGTCCCAGTTTTTGTAACTCCTGTCATTGTCATTTTTGAATTACTTATCTGACAGATTTTAGTATTGTTCCCTAACTGCAGAAAATTAAACAATGGAAAACTCAGGATGAAATGATAACATTATTATGGAAAGGATAGATTGCTGCTCAGCACATAGAGAAGATGTTGAGTCCCAGACAGTCACAACAAAAAGACTGCTATACATTTGAGCTTTCAGCCACAAGGCCTTCATCTGAAGCAGAAATTTACAAAAGCTCCTAACTGGAGAAAAGATTTTTTATTTCCAATTTTGGTATGTTATTTGTTTCCAACAACAACAAAAACCATTGAAGTTTCGAATTATGTAATTCAATCTAATGTGCAAAATGTTGTGGTTCCTTATGCAGCATCTTGAAGACAAATTTAACATTATATTGGTCATGTACCTCTGACAAGCAAACTTTTTAGTAGTTGCATATTTTCTGCAGGTGTTAAGTGCGTGAAACAAACATCAAGTGAAAAGAGACGACATAAGTATAATTGCCTTCTTTCAAATTTTAGACTTTTTACACTGCTGAAAGTAAAGTAGTCTTATAGAATGTACCTACATTTAAATTTAAATTAAGAAAACACCTTATGGATAAGTCCTTCTGTCCCTGGGTGAATACCTGCAGAGTAAGCCTAATCGGTGACTGTTTTTGTAATTTTTTTTTAATTGTATTTCCTATTTATATTCTACTCTCTGTTTATATTATGTTATCTGTAATTTGTCTTCACTACCTAAGATGAGCAATGCACCAATTTTCTTGTTTCTGCACCAAAGGTTGTTTTCAATAGTTTATGTCATGTTTATTTGAACCATATCTGTTTACTTTTAATTCACCCTTCAAGCTTATATCACCAGATTGCTAGATTCTTGTCATTGTCCTAATGTTTGTTGTATATCTATAAAGATGTAAACCTGACTAGTTCCACATTCTTGTGGTCCAGCACAATGTGGATTCATGGAATTTGAAAAAAATATATATATGGAAGTCTCACTTGGTATTGGGTGAGTTGTGGATTGATTGATTTATTCATCTGTGGTACAGTATACATTGTATCAATGTGAATCTACAAAATGTGATAAACATGTTACCTCAGCACAATAATAGTTACTACTCTAAAATTCCACTATGCTCCTAACAAGGACATGTTCATCCCATCGGCCTCTATCAATGAGTAACTAGTTGGTAACAGTACTGAAACCAAATTATTAGGATGTTGGCTGCAGAGCAATGTAAAATGGAGTAAACATATTGAATTTGTCAGTGCAGAACTGAGCAAAACATGTTACCTTCTTTGCTCACTAAAATCATGATGCAGTAAGAAAACAGTAATGAATGCATAGCATGCATACTTTGATTCTCTTCTTTCTGGGGAAACTCTAAAACAGCTAATAGCACTTTTAAACAGCAAAAAAGAGCCATTAGAATCTTGTTCAGGTGCAAGCCTAGACTCTCTTGTAAACCTCTGTTTAAGAAATCTGGTATTCCTCCATTACCATATGTATACATTATGGAAAACCTTTTATTCTTTAAAAATAAATGTAATAGGAAAGGACTGTGGACTGCAAAAAAACTGATCACTTAACCAGACATAACATAAACTTACATATAACGCAAATCAGCACAGCTCTGTGCTAAAAAGGTACTTTTCACGTGGGAGTTAAGCTCTATGGCAATCTTGCTGAAAACATAAGCTATTACTGAAGTCATTACCTTTGGAAAATCTCTAATGTCATATTTATGGCATCATTGCTTTTATTCCGTTGAAGAATATTTGAATTTATGAAGTGTTTTATGTAAATACTTATGTATAAAGTGTGTTACTGTAACTTTAAATAAGTATGCCGAGAAATTACTTTCAGCTGTATACTGATAACTTGACTTGTCCAATGTCTTATGCATAAGCTGCTTTGTAGACAACAGGCCCAATAAATATAATACAATACTGCACCCACATGGTACAAAGGCATACATTGACATTTATGGAATATTCCGTTATCATACTAGAACATTAAAACAGAAAAGCTTCTACACAATCTATGTATATACAGAGTGTGTGTGTGTGTGTGTGTGTGTGTGTGTGTCCCTGCCCCCACCCCTTGAAAAAAAAGGTATCAGTATACATTTTAGAGCCCATGTTTACTAGACCTTTTTTTTTGTGGTGTAAGCAACCTGTCCCCAAAGATTGTTGATGTTTTCTTTGGGACACCCTGTATAGATTTTCGATTGCTATTTTAACGTGATATGGGCTTGCTATTAATTTTCATTGCCGTTATTTGGCTCTTCGGATGTGGACGGTTATATGAGGAAGGGACGAGAGGAAGGGTTAAGTTCCTGTAGTTTCCGAGATCCCGAAAATTTTTTAGACCTGCATGTCACTTTCCAGCGCGACTACTGCACTTAGAACAGCTTTTATGTCTCGTTGCAGGAGGTGACTAAATGGAGATTTCGCGAGCTTTGCATTGTCTGAAATGCATTGCACCAAGGCATCGCCTCTGGCAACCAATTCAGTTACAAAACATCGTGAATATTAGATGAACTACCTAGTGGTGTAAAAAAAAAATAAAATAAAATAAAAAAAAATCGTTTTCCATTTTGTACAGGAGTAGATTAGGTTGCACATACCCTAATATTCAAGCCCCAGTACAGTTATGTGGTGCTACAGTTCCTTTCTCACTAAACATGTGACCAATCATTGCATGTAATCAACGAGTTGTTATAGTCAGGGCAAGCCGCACGCCTTGCCGTCAACGCTTTGCTGTGGGCGGCGCGCTTGGGAGCTTGCGCGGCTGGGGTGGCAACGGGGCGCAGTGATACAACTGATAAGTGTTTAGTTTTACATGCTTATTTCGAGCGAAGAACTGCATGAATTTTCGTAAAGGGAAAATAAACTTCTTTTATGAGAAATTCTATAAAATAAATAAGAAAATTAAGGAAGTTCTCGCACTAACTTTGTATTCTTAGATTTCCTTTAAATACGACGCTATACCGCGCCCATTCGCCCAGCTGAGCTCCGGTGGTCCGGTGTGCAGGCTTCAAACCTGTAGCTGACTAACGTCAGAGTGGTTCGATTCCACCTGCTGGGCGATAGGAAAGAACTATAGTGTGTTCAATTCGGTTTCTCTGCGTAAAATGGTGGTTTTTTGTTTTGTCTATCCGTGCAATGTCAATGGTTTCTGTTCCATTTATTGAGGAGAACGAAGGGTTAAAAATTCAATCTGTGTAAATAAGGTCTAATGAAATTAGGTTTTCTGTGTGTGAAATGCTGCTTTTTTGTTATCTCTTCTATCCGTGCTACGTCAATGGTTTCTGTTCCATTTGTTGAGAAAAACGAAAGGTTAAAAATTCACTCTGTGTGTGGTTGTTGTGTTGCCCTTGCCGATACCCGTGTCACACCGCAAACACTACGTTCCTCCTTTCCTCTGGGCAGTGTAATGAGGCAGGGTGACTTGAATCAAATTATTGACAAGCTCTACTGGAATATGTACTTAGCAGAGCAGTTAAATAGGACATAGATATCCGACATTCTACATACACATTTTTAAAAGTTCCTTGTGCATTACTTTTCCTCTTAGCTATAATCAGTACTATTGAAACACCACCTCCTATAGGCCCCAAACGCCTTTCCTCCCTTAATATCTTGAATGGTTCTATACAGCCCCCTATTGGTACATCATATGGCACAACTTCCCTACCGTAATTCTTTTATTAACTCTCAGTTATTTATCATTCTCTTGAATGGAACAGACATATAAAGAATTTTTAAGCTGTTTGCATCATTTGCTCTCTGCTTCTGGTTATGGTATTGAACGTTGCCATCATTGATGAAATTTGATGCCCATTCAATTAATTTTTGTTTTGTTTCTTTCATCAACTCTAGTTTTCAACTGTTTCTTTTACCAAATTTTTATCCTTCGGTCTAACATTCTTTCTAAGACCTTTCAGAATAGCTTTCCTTAGTTCATCATATTCTATCACGAAGCTCTCTCTATTATCATTTGATTGAAACTTATGCCTTCCTACAAAAATTGCCTTGTCCCGAACGTACCAGTTAAAATCTCAAACATTATGCAGGTCATATGGTATTACGGGAAAGTATTCACCAAATAGAATTTTGACAGTATCTTCTATTCAGATCTTTACGAAATGTCAGGCTTGTCCACCCGACGATAAGAATGATTTAACTACAAGGCGAGTGACAACTGGAACCAATCGTGTCATACAAAAACAAGGAGCAAAAACGCGTGGGTTTATGAAGCGAAACGAGTGCAGGTGCGCACTAGTAGGCTGGGTAAAGCGATCAGCAGACTTTGATTTACTGGAAACACACACGTGGGACGATGCCTAGATTCAGAAAGAAAAATCATCTTACATTGGACAAATGCATTCGCAACCAAAGTGATCAGACAGTTGGAAAACTGAAGAAAGAAGTGAAGAAGTAACGGGAAAAATTATGGAATCAGTTTTTCAGCAGAAGTTTGAAACGCTTTGTGATCGAAGCTTGGGTATATAGTGTGAAGCTATGTGCACCAGTAGTTAGAGCGCTTTATTGTCTCCTACTGTTAATGCATCTCATAATTTTTATTTTAATATTAGGGTCATTACGGTCAATTTTCAGTTGTTAGTACACAATGAATGTCAGATACATTACACTGAAATATTACATTTAGGGCGATATCTTCAGTTCTCATTGCTGAACCGAATAATATGCTTTTTCTGACATTTGCTTTTTGCCTTTTTGTCTCACAGAAGGAGTTTAATACAGAAATCCCTCGTTGCTGTGCCGCAAAACTGCATCAAGTGTTGGAGGTCCCTAAACTTCTCAAGTGAGAGTGGGGCGAGATCGGCAACAGAGCATAAAGGAAATTATTTTCTTCATAACTGCACAAATTGATTTCTTGTAATAGAAGATTGATATTAAAGCCACAATGCCTGACATTTTGTTTTATTTTAAGAGCTTGAAATGAAAGTAACCATCTTACCTTTATACAAATAACCCAGAAAGAAGAATTCTTCAGAATTTAGTTCACTATCTGTATTCTCGGCTTCATGGGGACAAGAGCCCACAGACAGATTGATTTGCTGATGAACTCTCCCATGAATCACTGCAAGACCTTCGGAACTGAACAAGGGGTCCCATTTCTTGTTGTAACAAAAGCTCCTTCACTGGCTGAAAGCCAAAACGACACTTCATCCTGTACAGGGGTGATAAAGAACGGTTCCAAATTATGTGAAGTGCTTGATCTACTCCATTGACATCAAAAGGAGAAGGTTTCACCCTAGCTGCACAAAAATGACTCAGCCAATGGTCAGGAATTTCAGCATGTGTCTTATTGTTTATGAAGGACATATTACGATCACACTACGTATAGGAGTGACCTCTAAGGGGAAACGTCAGTCTTCTTGTGTTGTTGACAACATAATGTAAGAATCTGATAACAGTATAATTTTTATTCTGCACACTGCATGCATGACAGAATAAGTCCAGATGCTTAACATCTGGTTCCAGCTTTGTGAACAGAAAGTGGGACAACATGGATGCAACTTCGTTAGATTCTTTCCATCCAATGGTCTCATCATAAAGTAGAAAACAGAGTCACTATTAGAGAGGACATGAATACTAAATAAATACAGAGATAATTGGCGTCTGTAAAACATCTCATTGATGGAAATGTTTGGCATATTGAGATTTTCTTGAAAATTCATGACCATACCTTCATAATCTTTCTCTTTCATACTCCTAATTTTTGCGCCTTTCTTAATTCTGTGGAATGTTTCTGCTTTAGTCTTGTATACAACATATTCCGTGTGTAGCAGCATTTGTTCTCTTTGAAGTTTCAGTAGCGCTTCTTCATTTGTAGGCTCTTCAGTCTCTGGGTAATGACTTGCATTTCTGCTCGAAATTTATCACAAATGCTGCAGGTATCGCATCTAGGAATACCAAATTTTGTATTGAACTGTGAACCGACACATTTCTGTAATGCTGATAATATACGTCATGGAGCTCTTCTCTTTGTACATCTCATGCATTTTTCTAACATCCAAGTCCGCAGGGAGGTACAGTTTTTTACTTACACTCTTGCTTTAGTGACTTGGCCTATATCTGAAAGACGGAATGTGCCGTTTAACTGCTTCAAACACCTCAGGACATTTTCTGTTATGTAAATGATCGTATTTCCCATGCATAACTTTCGGTGCTGTCCCTAGCATATTTGCAAAATCCGTACTCTTCACGACGTGTTGTCATGAATAGCAATAAAGGCTTTAACATATCTCGGTCATGTTTTGAGCATCTGACACGCACTTCATAAGAATACGCTTTGCTATGGAACCTTGCGTGGTCCGGATCTTGTCTAGGTCTACGCTGTTTCACTGGGCTTATAGACAACAGTCCAAATACTTAGGAATTCTGCTCATCATAACTTCTCATTTCATTAAATTCTTCAAGAATTTGTGATCTCTGTTCAGCAGTCATAGTTTCAAAGCATTTTAATCCCTTACATTTAACGGTTTGGGCCGGCCTCGTGAGATTTATGGTGACATCCGTTTCTGCAAAGTGAAGGGAAGTTTTAAAGTCCTTTTTTGAGTTTGTAGATGTAGAATGCTGTGTCTTCATTACCTCGAACATTCTGCTGTAGCTTTTTCCCTTCTTAGAAGACTTCTCTGTGTTAGATACATTTTGAACGTCATCATCCGCACTTACCATATCATTATCTTGAAAATAAACAACATCAACAGAATAATAATAATGAAAACAAAAGACAGAGAACAATAAAAGCAGGGTTGCCAACAGAGTTTGCTAGGAAGACAGAATAAAAGAAACAGATTCGGAATCATGCGGAAATGACAATCATCATTTTCCCCAACGCCACATTTGACAGCTAGCTTGTTTCCGTTCACAGGTAATTTTCAGATCATTACTACACAACGACTTGCAGTGTTCTTGCCGTATAAAGCTGTGTATGCATTTTACGGTAATATCTTCAGCTATGTATTGCCATTCCTGACTCATTTTCGACAAAAATGTGGCATCCATCATTTTTGCCTCTTCAAGTATTAATTGTTGTAGGGGTTGCCAACTACCCCGTATTACCCGGGAAATCCCGTACCTCGGCTATTTTTATAGTCAAATCCCGTGTCCCGTATCATTTCGAATTCATTCCGTATTTTTCTAACTTTTGCAATGGTTGTTAAAACAATTTATTTCGCCTGACACGCCACGGTTTTCCCTACTATCTCTACCCCTGTGGTGAACAAGTAAACAGTTCCTGAAACTGTATGGTGACTTTTCCGTTTCTGCAAAGCGAAGGAAAGTTTTAAAGTCCTTTTTTGAATTTGTAGGCGTAGAGTGAAGTGAAATCCTCCTACATTTTCCAGCTAGATGGCTTTCTTTAAGATGAGAAGTTGTCAGAATCATTACAAATTGGGAACCCATTAAAAGTCACATCAGAAGTAGTGACGGTTGTCCCAAAGCTCTGAAGTTATTTTCAAATGATTCTGACGATATTGAAAGACAGTTAACCTCTGATATTTATTCAACGTTTTTCCTATATTGGTGCAGTTGTTTTAGAATATTCGGACTTTTTAGAACGCTCTGATGTTAGTATAATAGATTAGTAAAACTGAGCAAAGAATGAAGTATTTTGGTAGTGGAGCAAATAAAGTTTTTAATAAGTTAATTGTTTCAGAAAACGCCTTCAAGATAATCTTACATGATTTTAATTCTTATTGAAAACATATTTAGTCAAGAATTTGAAATCTGAAGATCTTTTGCCATTGGCAGTACAACTTTGGATGACGCTTTGCCTATGGTCAAAGCTAAACTTTAAGCATTTTCAAGTAGTAATTGATTCATTTCAGTTAGATGATTTAGTTGAAGATTGCTTGTATGATGAACATTGTAATGAAGAAGATATTTTGAATCAAGGGTTGTGCATGGAAGGGAATGCAAACAGAAGGCGGCTTAATGTTTCCTGTATCTTGAGAGCAAAAAATATTGAGGTTCCAAATTTGCTAAAAGTAATTGAGTTTGTATTGAGAATTATTCCTAGATCAAATTCTGAGGCAAAAAGCATTTTTTTTCCCTAACGAACCGTAAGTAGACCGAATTGTGCAACAAGCTCATGAAAGCAGAGCTGCAAGTAGCAGTGAATTTTACTTGTAGCTGTATATAATGCTTTACATATGTAAAATCGAATGAATCTTTACAAAAAGAAGCAAAGACTATTAATAAATACAAGCCATATTGTAAAAGAAAACATGCATGCACATTATGTGTTCCTACTCCTCTTTCTAAAAGAGAATCCTATTGAAAATGCTTATTTTGTAGGCTTCTTTCCCGATACCTTATTTTCCCAATAAAAAGTTGGCAACCATAAAGTGTTAGAATATTCATCCTAATCATTGAATTTTGATATCGCCATACTTTCACATATTGCCACATCCACACAGAATCTGTACGTAGTATACGTTTTGTGTCCTTTTAAGAGATTACAGGAGCCACAAGTGTCTGTTTTAAAGATTTTCCCCTTCTTAGAGAAATGTTGCGAAGGGGATTAACCTAAGAGGGGACTACGTCGAAAAATAAATTTTCCTTTCGTTTTCTAGTTTTACTACCTATACCAGCCTGAAGCATTGCACGTTCCCTCGAACAGCACTAGAGAAACAGGCAGTACAAGATTTGGAAGTGGAAACCAACCAAATAAAGCCAACGGGCGGAAGTAATTCGTAACAGTATCAGCGACTTTCTTTTTTATTTCATTCGCGTATGGAGGTAGGGAATAATGCTAGGGAAACTGGGGCACAGTGGTCACATTTTTTGCTCAAGTATATTTTTCGATGAAATTTGATAATATTTGTGGATTATTTCATGCCAGGCAGGAAGTCTATCCCATCTATAGCGGCCGTCACGAAAACAGACACCTCAGGTCATCTCACCATCTTACAACATTGCCAGTTATTGATAATTTCAAATGTTATTAAAAATCCCGAAAAATATTAAACATGTCTATTTTTAATCTAGAATATGATGCATACTTTTTAAAAGAAAATTCTTGCCAGCTGCTAGAGAAACAAAAATAAATAATAATACAAGTAATTTTGAAGAAAAACAATTTTTTGCTTGATCCTGTTGATAAAATCTAAAGATTCGTGTGATACATATTTTATCGTGAAAACATAAAATTATTGTTCCGCCTGTGTAACGAAAAATTTTGTCGCTGATGAATGTGCGTTTGTTCTACCTTGTAGAAACTTCCAGACAGAAAGTTGTTAAAAAAACTATAAAATTAATTTTGATAACCTGTGAGACATCATTATTGTATCGTGTCACCTATGAATGCATTTTATTTGCGAGAGACTAAGCGCGTCACAGCGAGAAGGTACTTGCAAGCCACCCAGAGGATTTTTGTTCTATCGGCTCGCCTTAGCATGACCGAGAATTTTCCCTATCTCAGGAAAAAAAATTATTTGCAACTCTTACTGATCCTTTGATATAGCAACCATCACCCAGATAGCCGATATACACTATACAAAAGTAACTGTAAGTACTTTCAGGCCACTACTTTCGTTGAAGAAGAGCAAAACACATGTGTGCATATGGTTTTGTGACAGCCAAGTCCGGCGGGGTCAGGGATTTTCTCTGCCTCGTGATGACTGGGTGTTGTGTGATGTCTTTAGGTTAGTTAGGTTTAAGTAGTTCTAAGTTCTAGGGGACTGATGACCATAGCTGTTAAGTCCCATAGTGCTCAGAGCCACGTGACAGCCAAGTTTAATTGAAGTATATTACAAGACTGCTGCCTTGTACACAGCGCTTCGTGAATAAGATTTTAACTCTGTAGCGGAGTGTGCGCTCATTCTGGAAACATCCCTCATGCTGTGGTTAAGCCATATCTCCGCACTATCCTTTCTTCCAGGAGTGCTAATTCTGCAAGGTTCGCAGAAGTTTGGAAGGTAGGAGACGAGATGCTGGCAGAATTGGGGACGGGTCGTGAGTCGTGCTGGGGTAGCTCAGATAATGAGGATTAGCTACCCACTGTAATAAAAAAACTGAGTGAATGGATCAACGAAGAACCTGAACGCGTGTCTTCGGACATCCGCCCCGAACAAATTCAACGAACAATATAGAACAAAATGAGATGAAAAAGATGGTAGAGCACGTGCCCGCGAAAGGCAAAGGTCGCGAGTTCGAGTCGCGGTCCGGCACACAGTTTTAATCTGCCAAGAAGTTTCACAAAGCTTCGTTCTTGCAGCTGCAATGTCTCTGCATTCCATGAAAAATTTTCGTCCACCGTTAGACTGTCTGAATCAAAAACTAAGTCATCAGAGAAGACAGAGAAAAGAGATTTTTTCACCGAGATTTTTCTTGGCGTCGGAAACCCTCATCAGCCGAGGTATCTAAGCACAGTTATACGCACTAACTTACTTTCGAAATCGCCAATTTCAGTAGATTTCCGTTTGCATTTATATCCCTCTCTTGAAGACTCAAAACACATATATATAAAAATTCTGCCGACATTAGAGCACTATTAATATGGAATACAGTCGATCCTGAAATACTACAAGGTTTTGTTGTCATTTTATGAACACAAACAAAATTTATACTATTCGTGATTTCTTCAGTGTTACCAGATTAGTAAAATACTTCAGTACATTCGCTGCGACAATTTTAGTTTGTTTTCGAATGTCTTTTCGTCCTCTGCGCAGGCCCTTGCTTCTGCATTTCGCTCGTTACCAAAAATAAGTCACTGCATCGTTCACGGAAGACTGAAACTACACGTGGAGACATGGTATCGGACGGAAACACACAGTCGGCTCTGGCCGACTGCACTGGCAAGTGGAATTGTGGCATCAAACTTTTGAGGCGGACAAATCATAGTCCTTAGCGCCTATGGACTACAGCCAGCGGGTGTGACCTAAGGTGTCCAATTTCGTAGCGCCCGCTCTAGTACCTGTATTAATTTACATGTTAAACTGAATAGCTGATAGCAAAGTGATGAGAAAATGCCCACTCTACCCCCGTCGTGGGGCGCTTTGAGCATCGGCGTAGGGAACGGTAGGTAACAGTAAGAAAAATCCACAGACAGATTGAAAACATTATTTTTCGTACTAAACATTAAATGATACATTGAAATCGCACATAATAAAGTCACTGGTCATTGTAAGTATCCATGTCAATAGGAAATACAAACATTGCTACAGTTCATTTTGTGTCGCCAACTGTGAAAGGATTTGGTAGTCTACAGTAACATCAGTGGAGTTAATTTCTCGTGCTTCTGAATCAGCAGCAAGCGAAAAATGTCTGTCCCACTTACATGACTTCTCCAGATAAGTCACAACTGCAGTATTTTCATTTTTATTAATCGAACTGATATGCACTACGAAATGGTATTTCTTTATTTTTGGTTGCCAATTTCACAATAACATAGTCGTTATCTTCTAGCTCACCTATCATTTTAAATTCTTTTTCGTCGTGAAAACTCAAATTATCATCACTGTCACTCATTCGAACAATAATAGAACCTTCAAGAGCTGCTCTCTAGCTGAAGTTGCCTTCTGGAACTTTTAGGAATGGGCTTGTTGGTTGTTTGATTTCGAGAGTTTGGACAATTGTTTTTCTTTCCATTTTCCAATGCTAGAAGCTCCTCCTTGTCTGGGGTATCAATAATAATTCGCGTCCTTCCTCTTTTTCATCCGCACTGAGCTTCCACGCCTACATGTGGTTGCTATTAGAAGCGATCGAATTTCCTTCAGTGCTGTCTAGGGTCTTCAACTTTTTGAACAGTAGCTGGTTGCAGGCAGACTTACAACTGGAATGATGCTTGTGTTCTTGGTGTTTGTTATGTCAGCCCTGTTGGTACCTTTATCTGTATTTTCTGGTGCTTTTCCAACTACTGCATTTTTTTTTTTACCATCATATTGCGAAGATAACTAACGTTTCATGAGTCTCTCTACAAATGTTGTATTGTTTTGCTGCTGTCAGAACTTTTATACCATCTTGCACTGAACTATTCACAGCCTTCATCATTTCTTCAGCAGGTGTTAGATCTAAAAGGTTTTTCTCTCTCTGTAGCGAACCATTTTTGTTTTCTGCATATATGTTCACTGTGCCCCAGAAAAAATCGCTCACTCTGAGCCAAACCAAATCGACAAAATTAAATACTCACATAAAGAAGTCAGGTTACCCTCCATTAGGAAAGTTGGTGCTCTCTTGCGACTGTGATATTATTTATAAATTATAGAGCGCAGCAATCAGTCATCCTTTTTTGTAGATTTTATTTGGCAAATCCAGATTTCAGCTAGTGCCTAGCCATTATCAATGCACTATTTTCTAGTCTCTATACATGTCAGTTCCCTGTTGTTCGGGCGTCAGTCACAGTTCTTTGAATACTAAAGAAGTTACTCAAGAAGTTATAATTCTGTATTTCATATGATATGCAGAGACAATAGCCATAATAACTGCTTATTATCTCAATATTTGGTTTCTACAAAATGAGGAAGTACAAATTCTTAGTACACACATTTGCAGACGAACATAGTAAAACGCAATGCAGTTTCAATACTCCAACGTCATTGAGTCATTTCGTTTTCACAATCTTCTCAATGCTCAGAGAGTGTAGGCTACATATGCAAAACTATGATGGCATCCTGACTGTCAAAGATTTTACATAATCAATTGCCCACTGTGTCCCACTACTCACTTACCACAGTCTCTACTGTAACGCAATACGCCTAGTCCTTCTGTATGATTCTTACATGAAATACGGTATGTGCAGGGAATGCAGTATTTTGTGCAGTCTTCCTCGAGTATCGATTCTCTAGATTTACCCAACTAGATTTTGCGAGAAAACTGTCACCTTTTTTCCAGAGAAGTCCGCTTAAGTTCCCTGCGCATCTCCCTTTCACTTTCCCTTGGCTCCACAGACTATCCGAAAAGTGCATCTCCATTCGTTGGAAATTGGCCTTCATGCTTCCTTTTTCACGAGGACGTAAGAATAACTCTAAAGCGTCAATTCACTGTCCCTACCCACTGTTTCCACGTGTTCCTCCCATTTGACATAGCTCCATAGGATAGCCTAATCAGCCGTGCCGTAGTGATCTGCGTCCTCTGTAGAACTGCAAATGCTGCCTTCCCCCCCTCAGAATAACTACTTTCTATAGTTTCTCTGCTAAGACATTGTAGATTTTGTAATCTGTAACGCAGATTTAATAACATAGCTTAAATGAGCCATACAGATGACAAATATTGCATATCACAAGAAATTAAATGCATCATTGTACTAAATGAATAAAAAACTGCGTAACTACTTAAAACAAGTAAAAGTAAAACAATATCTGTGTGTTAATGTTTACGGAAACTACTGCACACTGATTTTAGTATGATACATAATAAATAACAGATTTTATTTCTTTGATAAACTATTAATAATGCATAAATTATTAGATTACAAATAAAAGATAAAGGGGTATAATTAATATTGAAAACATATTCCTTTCCAAAAACCATGTTTTTATTATAATGTACTTTCCATTTCCTTGCTTTGAAAAATTTAGCGGCTATGTCGTATTCTGTCGACAAGGTAGCCGCCTCTGAGTCTGCTTAACCTACTCTCGACCGTAGTTTTTATCATGTTTAACTCTCTGAAACTCCGCTAACAAGATGCTTCAGTCATTAGAATTATTATAAATATTCTCAGAGCTATTTCGATGTATGGATAAGCATCTTGTAACCCATACTTTGGAGAAAGGAAAAAATCTTTAAAACATCCAAATGGGAAGCTGTGTCGATTCTCTTCATGACTTGTTTCTTCTGGAATTTGAAAGAACCTATTTCGTCAAATAGCTCAGTTGTATCGATATTTCTGCTATGTTTTCCACCACATTCTGCTGCATATTTTTCAAAATAAGATACAGAGCTTTCACTTAAGGAGTTCTGACAAAATAAAAGTGAGATGAAATGGTGTGTTATATGTGAGATCTGTTTTCCCTTTCACTTGCCGCTGTTGTCCTATCAAATAATTTCAAGCACTCTAGCTTCAACTGTTTTACTACAGTCCTCAGTGGGGAGAAATTGTCCAAAACGAAAGCCTTCATCATAAAGCACATTTGCTTCAGCAGTCCCTCCCCAGACTTTGAGACCCTACAACACTGTGGCGATGTAGCAGCAGAAACTCCATTGTTGAACAAGAGCTAGCTGCGTTGCCGGTAGCTGCACTGGTAACACACACACCCCAAATGATGCCTGTTCGGTAGTCATTTCTTTATGATGGGTTATCGATCTTGGGCCGAGGGAAAGGCCTCCTTTCGCCGGCAGAAGTTAGACAGGGTCTAAATATGGGTCAGGGGAACTAACGTACCTCTCCAGGTTAATTCTTAAATCATCTTCCCCATTGTTTTTCTTTTGGTCAGATTTTTGCCCCCCCTCTGGGCATGCACCCTTGGCGGGTGCCAATCTCACCATGGCCTCGATACAGCACTGAGCCTAAACCCACCCCTCATATAATCGTGCAGTCTAAGATAAAAAAAAAAGAATTATCCGAATGTGACGAAAATTGGTAAAAGTTATGTACATGTACAGACAAACAAATGGTTACAGTTTCAGAAAAAATGGATCATTTATTACATAGAAAGGGCTTCACAAGTTGAGCAAGTCAATAACGCGTTGGTCCCCCTCTGGCCATTATGCAAGCAGCTATTCGGCTTGACATAGATTAACAAAGTTGTTGAATGTCCTCCTGAAGGACATCGTACCAAATTCTGTACATCTGGTGCCTTTGATCGCCAAAATCCCGAGCTGACTGGAGGGCCTTGCCCATAATGCTCAATCAGGGAGAGATCCGGTGACTTTCTTGCCAAGGTAGGGTTTGGCAAGCAGCAGAAACTCTCGCCGTGTGTGTATGTGTGTGTGTGTGTGTGTGTGGAGTGGGGGGGGAGGGGCATTATCTTGCTGAAGTGTAAGCCCATTACGTCTTGCCATGAAGGGTAACAAAATGGAGCGTAGAATATCGTCGTGTGCTGCTGTGCTGTAAGGGTGCCTCGGATGACAACCAAAGGGGTCCTGATATGAAAAGAAATGACATGCCAGACCATCATTCATGGTTGTCAGACTTTAGGCAGGCGACAGTAGGGTTGGCATCCCACCGCTGTTCGTGGCGTCTCCAGACACGCCGTCGTTCTGGAATCTTATTGACTGGAGTAGAGATGTGTTCAGTGATGAGGTCTGCTCGTAACTGAGCCCCGATGGCCAGCGACGAAGTGTCTGGACACGCCCTGGACAACGGAGGGATACCAACCTCACTGTCGCCCGCCAAACGCCCCGATTAAAGGAGTGATGGCTTGGGGTGCCTTTTCTTTTCATAGCAGGACCTCTTTGTTATCCGCGACACCCTTAAAGCACAGCGGCACGTCGGTAATATTCTACCCTCCGTTTTCTTACTCTTCATGGCCAGCCATCCTGGGCTCACATTTCAGCGAGACAATGCCAGCCTGCCCACAACGATAGTTTCTACTACTTATCTTCGTGCTTGCCAAATCCTACTTTGGCCAAAAGGTCGCCGCATCTCTCCCCAATTGAGAACGTCTGGAGCACTATGGCTGGGGCCCTCAAGCTGCACGGATTTATGACGATCTAACGCCCCAATTGGACAGAATGTGGGACGATATCTCGCAGGATGCCATCCAATAACTCTATCCATCAATGCTAAGCCAAATATCTGCTTGCCAGTGGTGGACCAACGAGTTACTGACTTGCTCAATTTGCGAAACTCTTTCTCTTGAACAAAACAGCCAGTTTTTCTGAAACTGTAGTCATTTGTATGTCTTTACATATACATCACATCTACTGATTCCCCTTACACTCGGGTAAACGATATGAACAGCTCTAGCATTTCATTACTAATCTTATAATTGGGAAGTATAGATTCTGAATGCTACGAAAATTATTTTGCATTGATCCATTTTCAAAGAAAGCTGTTGCTCAAGTAGAAAAACTGTTCAAGCCATTCTGCATTTTCTTACTATAACCCAGAAACTTTGCTTTCACTTAGAGAAAAGTATCAGTCAGCGAGCAACTTGAGAGTGTCGCTGACCCTATGTGAGAATTCTTTTACTTACGTTTACGTATTAGCGATCATATTACAATTTGTTGGGATCACACCTGATGTCACTTTCGATTCTGTCGAACATTCTTTGTCCAAAATAACTACTTGTATTCAACCAACAAAAAATTCTTCGATCCAGCTACATACCTATGAAGATATTGTGTGTGGTCGTATGTTGGTTATCAACGAACAATGTGTCCAATGCCGAACGTCTTTCGGAAATAGAGAAGAGCGGAATCCAACTGTTAAGCCACGTCTCCTGCTTGCAAGACAACGTATGTGAGGAAGGCGAGGGTCTTTTTACTTGAACGCTTCTCTTTTCTGAACCCGTGCTGTTTCTTTAAGTTATTTTTCCTCCTGGGCGTCACATAACTGGAGCTTAAAATGTGGTCTAGAACCTCGCAACAGTTGGACTTTTGGGGTGAATGGTCTGTAACATTCTGTACATGGCTTGTTTTAGCCTTTTCATCCAAAGAAGTCAGTGGCACTATTCAATTCGTGAGTATTTCTGGAAAAATATGAGCTATGAATCCCCTTATGGTTGTTGTTGTTGTGGTCTTCAGTCCTGAGACTGGTTTGATGCAGCTCTCCATGTTACTCTATCCTGTGCAAGCTTCTTCATCTCCCAGTACCTACTGCAGCCTACAACCTTTTGAATCTGCTTAGTGTATTCATCTCTTTGTCTCCCTCTACGATTTTTACCCTCCACACTGCCCTCCAATACTAAATTGGTGATCCCTCGATGTCTCGGAACATGTCCTACCAGCCGATCCCTTCTTCTAGTCAAGCTGTGCCACAAGCTCCTCTTCTCCCCAACTGTATTCAATACCTCCTCATAACTTCTACTACTGTAGTAGCCGTGGGCTTCGTGTCTATCTTGGCCACTATAATGCGTTCACTATGCTGTTTGTAGTAGCTTACCCGTACTCTTATTTTTTATTCATTATTAAACCTACTCCTGCATTACCCCTATTTGATTTTGTGTTTATAACCCTGTATTCACCCGACCAAAAGTCTTGTTCCTCCTGCCACCGAACTTCACTAACTCCCACTATATCTAACTTTAACCTATACATTTCCCTTTTTAAATTTTCTAACCTACCTGCCCGATTAAGAGATCTGACATTCCACGTTCCGATCCGTAGAACTCCAGTTTTCTTTCTCCTGATAACGACGTCCTCCTGAGTAGTCCCCGTCCGGAGATCCGAATGGGGGACTATTTTACCTCCGGAATATTTTACCCAAGAGGACGCCATCATCATTTAATCATACAGTAAAGCTGCATGCCCTCGGGAAAAATTATGGCTGTAGTTTCCCCTTGCTTTCAGCCGTTCGCAGTACCAGAA
Organism: Schistocerca piceifrons; assembly: GCF_021461385.2. Classification (NCBI taxonomy): domain Eukaryota; kingdom Metazoa; phylum Arthropoda; class Insecta; order Orthoptera; family Acrididae; genus Schistocerca; species Schistocerca piceifrons. The sequence goes on from NC_060139.1 coordinate 642,514,856, forward strand.
CAGCAAGGCCGTTTTGGTTAGTGTTACAAGGCCAGATCAGTCAATCATCCAGACTGTTGCCCCTGCAACTACTGAAAATGCTGCTGCCCCTCTTCAGGAACCACACGTTTGTCTGGCCTCTCAACAGATACCCCTCCGTTGTGGTTGCACCTACGGTACGGCTATCTGTATCGTTGAGGCACGCAAACCTCCCCACCAACGGCAAGGTCCATGGTTCATGGGGGGGGGGGGGCCTTATGGTAGTCACCCCTTATGGTATTCACTGTAAATGACATCGAAGTCCCTTTGAGCAGTCTTGGTTACATTTCAGTAATACGGTTGTTTCTCTTACTTTCTGTCATACATCTACGTCAATCTTCCACAAGCCATCAGACGGTGTGTGGCGGGAAGTAGTTCTGTTGCCGCTAAGTGATCCGCCCTTCCCCGTTCCATTCGCGAATGGCGCGTGGGAAGAATAATTTTCGGATTGCCTCTGTATTATATCTAATTTCTCGAATTTTCTCCTTGTGGTCATTTCGCAATACGGATGTGGGCAGAAGTAATATGCTGTCCGACTCTTCCCGGAAAGTACTCTCTCGAAATTTGAACACTTAACCTCCCTGTGATGCACAACGTCTCTCTTGTAATGTCTGCCACTGGAGTTCGTCGAGCATCTCTGTAACGCTCTCGCGCGGACTAAAAGACCCCGTGATGAAACTCTCCGCACTTTGTTGGACCTTCTCTATCTCTTCTGTCAGTCCTACCTGCTATGGTCCCCAGAGTGATCAACAATACTAAGGAATTGGTAGTACAGGTGCCTTGTAAGATTTAGTGGATGAATTACATTCTCTTAAGATCCTTCCTACGAATCTCGGACTGGTATCTGCTTTCGCCACTAACTGTTTTATGGGGTCATTCCACTTAAGGTCGCTCTAGATAGATACTCCTAGATATTTCAAAGTGGTTATTGTTTCCATCAATTTTTCATCAATAGCGTAGTTAGAGAGTTGTGGATGTCTTTTCCTACTTAAGTGCAATATGTTACATTTATTTACGTTCAGAGTCAACTGCCAATCCCTACACCATTCCTCAATCGTCTGAAGGATATTCGGCAAATCGACACTTTCCTCTGGCGTTGCTACCTTCTTACAGACAACCGCGCCATCTTCGAACAGCTTTAAAGAGCATTCGATGTATTCTACTAGATTTTTTGTGTACACTGTAAATAGTAACGGTGCTGTCACACTTTCTTGGGGTACACTCGAAATTACTTTTACGTCTGTCGATCCTGTTAAGTTCCAGTCGCAAATGTGGTCCGATGCTCGATAAGCTCGTATTTTTTCCCCTTAAAGAAAGTGAACGACAGTGTCAAATGCAGGAATGCAGCACCAACCAGAACGCCGATGTCTACAGCGCTGGATACTTCATGTGGAAACGGAGCTAGCGGAGTTTCGCAAGATCTCTGATCGTGCAGTCCGCGTTGATTTTTATGGAGGAGATTATCGTTCTCCAAAAATGTCAAGTTACATGAGCGTGATACATGTTCCATAATTCTATAACAGACTGACGTCAACGATATAGGCCTATAATCATGCATATCTGTCCTACGACCCATCTCGAAAACTGGAATGACCCGGGGTTTTTTCCAGTCTCTAGGTTCCATTCGTTGCTCCATCGACCTACGGTAAACTGCTGCTAGAAGGGGAGCAAATTCATTCGCATAATCTTTGTAGAATCTTATAGGTATCTCAACTAGTCCCGATGCCTTCACACTACAAAGTGATTGTAGCTGTTTTTCTATTCCAAGATCAGTTATCTCAATATCTGACATTTCGAAGTGGTCAAAAATTGGTATTTTGTCCCCTCAGGTGTCAATACCTTTATAAATGGGGAATTTAACATTTCGGCTTTCTGTCTACTGCCACCGGTTTCAACGAAAGACCCATCCAGAGATGGTTGGAAATCCTGGAATCATTCATTATCTTTACACAGGATCAGAAATTCATGGATTTTCTGATAGATCTCTCACCAGAATGAAAATTGTTTAGACTTCACGCTTATTGTACACTACCGGCCATTAAAATTGCTACACCAAGAAGGTATTCATTGGACAAATATATATACTAGAACTGACATGTGATTATATTTTCACGCAATTTGGGTGCATAGATCCTGAGACATCAGTACCCAGAACAACCACCTCTGGCCGTAATAACGGCCTTGATACGCCTGGGCAGTGAGTCAAACAGAGCTTGGATGGCGTGTACAGGTACAGCTGCCCATGCAGCTTCAACACGATATCACAGTTCATCAAGAGTAGTGACTGGCGTATTGTGACGAGCCAGTTGCTCGGCCACCATTGATCAGACGTTTTCAGTTGTTGAGAGATCTGCAGAACGTGTTGGCTAGGGAAGCAGTCGAACATTTTCTGTATCCAGAAATACCCGTAGAGGACCTGCAACATGCGGTCGTGCATTATCCTGCTGAAATGTAGGATTTCACAGGGATCGAATGAAGGGTAGAGCCACGGGTCGTAACACATCTGAAATATAACGTCCACTGTTCAGAGTGCCGTCAATGCGAACAAGAGGTGACCGAGACGTGTAACCAATGGTACCCCTACCATCACGCCGGGTGATACGCCATTATGGCGATGACGAATACACACTTCCAATGTGCGTTCACCGCGATGTCGCCAAAAACGGATGTGACCATCATGATGCTGTAAACAGAACCTGGATTCATCCGAAAAATTTACGTTTTGCCATTCGTGCACCCAGGTTCGTCGTTGAGTACACCATCGCAGGCGCTCCTGTCTGTGATGCAGCGTCAAGGGTAACCGCAGCCATGGTCTCCGAGCTGATAGTCCATGCTGCTGCAAACGTCGTCGAACTCTTTGTGCAGATGGTTGTTGTCTTGCAAACGTCCCCTTCTGTTGACTCAGGAATCGAGACGTGGCTGCACGATCCGTTACAGCCATGCGGATAAGATGCCTGTCATCTCGACTGCTAGTGATACGATGCCGTTGGGATCCAGCACGGCGTTCCGTATTACCCTCATGAACCCACCGACTCCATATTTTGCTAACAGTCACTAGATCTCGACCAACGCGAGCAGCAATGTCGCGATACGATAAACCATAATCGCGATAGGCTACAATCCGACCTTTCTCAAAGTCGGAAACGTGATGGTACGCATTTCTGCTCCTTACAAGTGACATCACAACAACGTCTCACTAGGCAACGCCGGTCAACTGCTGTTTGCGTATGAGAAATCGGTTGGAAACTTTTCTCATGTCAGCACGTTGTAGGTGTCGCCACCGGCGCCAACCTTGTGTGAATATCACAGCATCTTCTTCCTGTCGGTTAAATTTCGCGTTTGCAGTACGTCATCTTCGTGGTGTAGCAATTTTAATGGCCAGTAGTGTATTTTACTGATGCACGTGTTTTAGTACTTTCTATTTTTACCTTGGAGAGTAACAATTTTCGCAACTTTCTTTAAATTGTGTCATTAAACCTAGGTGGATATTTATCGTCTTTTATTTCATCACTCGATACGCATACAGCTCCTCTACGTTTGTCGGATTTGTACTAAACGTTCTCAGTTTTTGTTTCAGGCGGGGTGACAGTGACCATCTTCTGTTTGCTTGGAGAACATCTAGCCTTTAGTGACCCCATCAATGAGGCAGCGCAGTGGTTGATACTCTGTGCTCGCATTCGGGAGGGCGGCGGATTAATCTTCGTCCGGCCAGCCTCCTAAGTTGCCCGAAGTAAATACCAATGAGGGGAAAAGGACTCTGTGCATTTCCTTTCGCATCCGTGCCCTAATCGAGCTTGCGATCCGTTTCTAGTGATCTCGTCATCAACGGAACGCTAAAGCTTAATCTTCCTCCTTTTTTGCCTTTGATGTCCGTCGTCGCTGCGGTAGTACGGGATGGTTATAATTAAGCTTTCGTTACTTGAGCCAGTGTAGACTGTAAACTATCTACCAGACAGGTACCCAACATTATAGGGATGATTTTCATACTGCGCTGTAGGATTTGAGTTGTTAGTAGTGTTAGTGCCATAACTTACAGTTAGGCCCCGGCATTAGTATGGAAACGTAGTTTTAAAAATCAGTTGCAGAGAGTCATCTTGGGTCTGGAAAAGATAAGCAGGGCTTTCCTCGTAAAGCTGTTTTATCAAAACAACACCAACAGTGCTGCTGCTCTTTGCGATTATTGAAGCATTAAAGGAATGTGGAGAGGACCTCTTTCGGCAGAGATATTGAAGAACATGACTCGGAAGTTCGAATTAACTGGTGATTTGGGAATTGCTCCTGGGAAAGACCGACGCCAATTGCGCCACAAATTGTTGAAGAAGTTACTGTTGCCGTGACTGAGAATGGTGGACGCTTGTGAGATCTTCAAGTAGGGCACGAGCTGTGTCGCGACAGATGAATATTCCACTGCCCACAGTCCAAAAAGTGCTCCGAATAGTTGTGAAATGGTATCTCTAGTGTGGTTCCAGGCTGCCGTGGACGCAGATGAAACGTAAACATAGTATACATTAACAAATACACTGAAGAGCCAAAGAAACTGGTACACCTGCCTAATATCGTGTAGGGCTCCCGCCAGCACGCAGAAGTACCGCAACACGACGTGGCATGGACTCGACTTATGTCCGAAGTAGTGCTGGAGGGAACTGACACCATGAATCCGTAAGAGTACGAGGGGGTGGAATCTCTCCTGAACAGCACGTTGCCAGGCATCCCAGATGTGCTCAATAATGTTCATGTCTGGGGAGTTTGGTGGCCAGTGGAAATATTTAAACTTAGAAGAGTGTTCCTGGAGCCACTGTATAGCAATTGTGGGCGTGTGGAGTGTCGCATTGTCTTGCCAGAATCGCCCAACTCCATCGGAATGCACAATGGAAACGAATGGATGCAAGTGATCAGACAGGATGCTTACGAACGTGTCACCTGTCAGAGTCGTATCTAGACGTATCAGGGTCGCATATCACTCCACCTGCAGACGCCCCACACCTTACAGAGTCTCCAGCAGCTTGAACAGTCCCTTGTTGACATTCAGGGTCCATGGATTCATGAGGTTGCCTCCATACCCGCACACGTCCATCCGATCGATAAATTCGAAACGAGACTCGTCCGACCTAGGCAACATGTTTCCAGTCATCAACAGACCAATGCCGGTGTTGACGAGGCCAGACGAGGGGTAAAGCTTTGTGTCATGCATTCATCAAAGGTACACGAGTGTGCCTTCGGCTCGGATGCCCATATCGATGATGTTTCGTCGAATGGTTCGGACTCTGACACCTGTTGATGGCCCAGCATTGAAATCTGCAACAATTTGCGGAAGGGTTGCATTTCTGTCACGTTGAACGATTCTCTTCAGTAGTCGTTGGCCCCGTTCTTGCTGGATCTTTTTCCGGCCACAGCGATGTCGAAGATTTGATGTTTTACCAGATTCCTAATATTCGCGGTACATTCGTGAAGTGATCGTACGGGAAAATCGCCAATTCATCGCTACCTCGGAGATGCTGCCCCAGCGCTCGTGCGCTGACTATAAACTCAAACCCACTTAAATCTTGATACCTGCCATTGTAGCAGCAGTTAGCGGTCTAACAACTGCGCCAGACACCTGTTATATGCTGCAGGTGTTGCCGACCACAGCGCCTTATTCTCTTTTTACATATCTCTGTATTTGAATGGGCATGCCTATACCAATTTCTTTGGCGCTTCAGTGTATTATCGTCTCTTGTGAAAATTAAAATGTGTTTCTTTTAATGGTTTGTCCGTTATTTCTGTTCCATACTTTCTTATAAATGTTTCCACAAAGTTTCATTATCCTCTTGCTCGTTTTTCATGGGAGCCCTCTCAAATAGCGAAAGTAGTGGAAGTTTAACTGTAACCTCCTGTATATCTTAGTTTGAAAGATTCGACAGGATTAAAGACTGAATTAGTTATGCAAATATTACTCTAATTCTTTGGATCACTTATAGGCAAGAGAGAGATTTATGCACGCTGTGATGGGCAGTCTTCCCAGTTTAAACGCCCATCCAAATCTTATGCCGAGATCTTTTACTGCTTTTATAGGGTTATTGGATACCATCAAGGAGTAGGAGGGAAATGATGGGCCGGTGCCCCGTGTACATTTCTAAACATGACACACAAGCAATTAAAACATAAAAAGACTACGCGACGAAGTTCTCACCAATCACAGGATGATAAATTACACGCCTCAACAAACTTTTAGTAAATGACGAGTGTGGCCACGGAAAAGGCATTCAGAGACAGAATCGAAAATGATTGTCGTCTGCTGGACAAGCGGTGAAGGAAAAGAACATGTTACCCTACGCTGCAATCCGCATACACTATGGATAATCATCAGTCCTCTGCGATGAAATACGTTTTTTGAGTCACCTATAAAATTTAATTCTTGTGGCATGACACGTCTTGAAACTGATCAAATCATTTATATGAAAAGTCGCAATTTTATACACCATGTATGTAGACTATCCGATCACAAAAATCCGAACACCCATTAGGACTGACATTAATATGGGGCATGTCAACACTTTACCTTTATGACAGCTTGAACTTTGCTGGGAACAATTTCAAAGAGGCATCTGAATGTCTGTGGAGGAATGGAAACCCACTCTTCTTCACCAACCGAAACCAGACAAGGTAGTGATGTTGGCCGCTGCGGTCTGGAAAGAAGTCGACGTTCTATGTCAATCCGAACGTGTCCCTTTGTGCTCGATTCGAGACTGTGAGCAGGCCAGTCTGCTTCACTAATATTACTGCTACCCTCCAATAATTGTCTTACAGATGCTGCCATATATCAAGGAGCATTGCCATGCTAATACAAACAATTATCGCCTCTCAACTGTTCTTCTACTGTACACAGTACACATTGTACGTTCATATCCTTCTGCACTTAGTGTTTTCTTAACCTCAAATGGAGTTGTGACTCCTTTGTACAACAGATTGTGTTCTGAGGTCCTAAACGATACCACTTTGTTTTATCCATGAAAAGTAATTTATTTTACTTTCATCAGAACTATTTATTGATACATTTCATGTTTGCATATATTATAATACAGAACATCAGTTTAGAACTGAACAAAGAGCTCAAAATAAATTTTTGTAACTGGCACAACAGTGAAGTGACATAAAACATAAAAATTCAAACTGGTTTCTTCTATTAGAAATAACATGAAGCAGTAACAGATTGCTGTAAGATGAACGTATAGGGTGCGAAAACTAAGTAGCATATAATGAACTTCACGTATCAACTGATAAACAGTTTTCATAAATGTTTGATATTCACCGAAGTTCTCCTCTCCATATTCTTCACACATCATTGAACGAGATATTTGGCAAACCGGATGACTGCAGTGGGTACAATACTGCTTGATTTTTTTCTCGCTAGTCTGGGACACAGAGCACATTGTTTTCTCTTTGAATCCAGAATACATATTTGTGATTTTGAGAGATGTCTCTTCAAAACTCGTGTGAGTGTTCTTAATTCTTTTGGTAGTTTCTCGTTGAGCTACGGTTCAGTGAGGTGCCTGGCCAAAGTTTTGGTGAAGTTAAATCGGGAAACAGTTGTGTATCTCTTGCAGGACATTTGTGCAACAAATGGGTTATCTCCAGTTATGTTCAGAACCAGATAAAAAACGGCAAGAAGCCACGTGCGTGTCCGTCTGCTTATGCTGCAGCATCCACACTTATGGTGAAGAGAGTCTAATTCACCTTTTGTGCTACCGCACTATAAAAGGAAATTATTATTGGTTGCCTGTTGTAGGATCTGTGCTTCTTAATGATGCATACCGGAAAACAAAATGACATTTTTCCTTTTTTAGAAACATGATAAATTAATGTTACGTCATTTGTGAAGTAGTGCAGTGTTGAACTGTCAACATCCATCTTAGATTGCTGGAATTCAGATGGATGAGAGCTCGAAGCCACAATAAAAATGATAATAAAAGAAAATACTAACTCTAAAAATAAAATTATATTTAGCTGATAAGTAAATTTTAACCACATACGGGTGTCGTCAATGACGACGCGACCAAAACTTAGCAGTTGTATACTGAGAAAGCAGATTGCTCAACAATAATCAACTTGCACGGTCCACCATATGCACAGCTAGCCCTTGCCACTCAACTAGAAGTTTATGCCGGTGCCACCAGGCACAATGCGGCAGACTTTTATCCCTGTTCGTTTGGCATAAATCCTGCTAGATGGTAGCACACTCCTGAGATATGCTGAATGACTCACTACTTGCTGCAGTAAAATTAGATCAGACGTCAGCATACACTGAAGTTGTGCTGGCACTAAACCTATTTTGTGGGTTTCTGAATGAGTTACAATATATTACATTATGAATTTTATCATACAGTAATCCATTTCAGGCGGTGAGAATCATAAGAGCCCAAAGCTCATCACCGTCGATTGTGAGATTGTAGTATTTATTCATGCTTCTGAGATCTGTGTATGTTACGGTGAGTCAAGTTTATCCGTGTTGTAGACACACATTGTATATTTGAAAATTGACAAAAATCACTGGTTCCTCTGGTATTCACTTAAATGTGGGTTCGACGGCAGTGTGCTTGAGGCACTTATGGATTTCAATGCCTCATTTGTACTCTAGTCAAGTGACCATCTTGCTGGGCGTTACAGTTGAGTGTCATTTCCACAAATGGGACTTAGTGTTTGGAGTTGATTGTTCACCGTGCGCGAATCAGGTTTCGTCTGCGGTGTAAATATGATCGCTGTCGAATCTCTCTTAAATGCTAAGAGAAAAGTACAGCTGTGCTGACGGGTCGAGAGTCGTACTTTGGTAGCTCAGTCGGTTGAGCACTTGCCTGCAGAAGGCGAATATTCCGAGTTCGAGTCTCGGTTCTGCACACTGCCAGAAAGTTTAGTATCAGCGCACACTCTGCTGCAGAGTGAAAAATCTCATTCTTGGAAAAGAAAAGTAAATCACAAGGAAAAGTTAGCCGCAAACGATCCATGGCCTCCAAGAACAGATTCTTTGATTGAGAGAGTGACGAAATCAAGTAAGCGTGTCTACAGGCGAACATTTATCAAGGAAATGTTGTGTGGGTGCAGCGGAAGAACGTCTGATTTTCAGCTCGGAAGTAAATTCGCGAACCAATATACTGTTAGGGATCATGAACACTTGTCCGAAAAAAATGGAAAAGCTCGAAAACTCCCATTTACACAAAAATGCGAAATGGAGAGTTGCGAAAGCTTACACATTATTTCGTTATTGCCCTAAACTGTACTTAATTGTGTAAAAAACAACAAAATTCCACAAAAACAATTCTTCATTTTGTCAGCTAAGTTGTGCATTTTGTTATTATTATTACTGTTATTATTTTGGCAGTGACTGTAGTTGCATTAAACTTGTTGATATGCATAACTGTCATACAGCGGAAGCTATTAATTTCACACTCTCAATTTATCTGAATATAAAAATTTGTGAACCCCCAGAATGTATACTCACGAGCTGCCACTGAGAGTGACCAAGAGAGGAAATGGCAGGCCCGTACAGTTTCACTGGTATCGGGAAGGACCCCACAACTCCATTTGAGGGTTAAGCACATTAACGGCACCAGCCTCCCCCCCCCCCCCCCCCCAACTATGAAAAACACCCTGATACCGAAAGACCACCTCCTCCTTACTTCACTGTGGCACTACGCATGATGGCAGGTAACAGTCTCCAGCAGGTATCGTTAAACCCAACACTTCCATCGCATTATCATAGTGTACAGCGTGATTCATCAGTCCAAATCACTTGTTTCCAGTCTTCCCCTGTCCAATGGTGTTGCTCTTTTCACCATCTCAGGAGTCGCTTAGAACTGGCTACAGAAATGTGTGGATAAGGACCTGCTCGGCCTTTGTACCTAACTGTTTTTAAGTCCCTACGCTCAGTCACTGTCGTAGCTGGCATGCTGCTAGCACTTTGGAACTCACGAGTGATTCCTTCCTCCGATTTCATGCCATGTTTTACAACTGCTCCCTGCCATGCTTGACGGTCCTTGTCCGTCAGTACATGATGACTGCCTGGTGTTGGTTATTGGCTCTGAGTATTATGGGACTTAACATCTATGGTCATCAGTCCCCTAGAACTTAAAACTACTTAAACCTAACTAACCTAAGGACATCACACAACACCCAGTCATCACAAGGCAGAGAAAATCCCTGACCCCGCCGGTAATCGAACCCGGGAACCCGGGCGCGGGAAGCGAGAACGCTACCGCACGACCACGAGCTGCGGACAGGTGTTGGTTACTCCTTCGTGTCTCCGCTACATAGTCACGTCATCAACAGTTTAGTTCAGCGGCTTTACAACGTTGAGAAGTCTCTTGTGGACTTGTTACTTGGGTGACACCAGTGACTAGTGCACGTTTGAAATCACTGAGCTCTCCTGAGCTATCCATTCTGTTTCAACTGTTTCCCGACTGACAAAACAATGCAACCGACCCCCTTTCATACTGGCGAGCCCACCTCACGTGACGTCTAGTGGTCAACTGTCCATTGCATAGGGGTGTCCGGATACTTCGGTCGGATATACTGGCTGCCTACTAGGCGAGCGCCGGGAACAAATTTCACTTTGTCCAGCGCGAAAGCACTTTCCTGTTTCAGAATCACGGAACTAAACATTCCGTCCTCGCCTGCTTGCATTGCTGGAGAGTGGTATATTTAGCAAGGTGAACTGTACCTTCTGCATGGCATATTGCTCCTTTCTGTAACAGAGGGATGTTAGTGTTGCTTTTCCCACTCCCTTCTGTCTGCTGCGCCTCGCATGTATCGAAATTGTAGAATACCAGGTCGTGTTCGCTCAATTGTAAGTCTATCCAGGAACGCCATGTTCTTCGGAGTAACTGCCGCGTGCGCTGTTGAAGCTAATCGCGAAATTCACGCAACGGCTCGTGGAGTTCTACAGAAGAAGTTTCATCACAGTAATACTCTATGGGTATCCTAACCATCTGGCATTTCTGTTTCATTTTCCTGGTAATGTCCTGGTAGCTCCAGACGTGTTTCTTAATTGCTCTGACAAGGAAATTGGAGTACCGGTTAGAGAAAAATATGTTGTTGTTATAGCGATAGTAAATCCGTTTTTAGTTCTTGGTTCAAATGGCTCTGAGCACTGTGGGATTTAACATCTGAAGTCATCAGTCCCCTAGAACTTAGAACTACTTAAACCTAACTAATCTAAGGACATCACACACATCCATGCCCGAGGCAGGATTCGAACCTGCGACCGTAGCAGTTGCGCTGTTCCGGACCGAAGCGCCTAGAACCGCTCGGCCACCACGGCCGGCCGTTTTTACTTCTCTTTCCAGCCTTAAGTATCCGAACGACAAGCTGTTTTTGATTTTACACTGGACGTAACTGTTCGCAAAATATATAATGCTATCACATTCGGACGATAAAGTCACCTTTCGATGACATGTCACAATGGAGATTACTCACGGTTAGCAGGTTATATCACTTGCGTGTGAGACAGCGAGGTCAAAGCAAACATATGAAAGTCATTTCTGCTACAGAGCGTGTCATTAGGCAGAAAGCCAGTGCGTCAGTGTCGGCGTCGATAAGCGATTAGCCATCTCGTCGACGTATCACTTCTACAGTGTCAGATAGGGACAAGATTGATACACGCTCGCGAGGCATAAAATCCAGACGTAGTTTAGCCTTTCGCGAGTGAACGGCAGCTGAACGTATTTAGGACAGAAGATGTTTCATGGAAATTCGGCATGCTATGGAATAAACATATTCGTAAGAAGTCTAATGCAACAATAATAGAACATCCTGTTCGCATCGACAATGACTGTCGGTGGTGTTTCACCGTCCTGTCGGAAAGTAAGTTCTAGGATGTGTATAGGGCACCGAACTAGCGCAAACAGCACACACTGATCGATATAAGACTTCACACTGCAATGGAAAGAAAATCTGAAACTACATTCCCTCTTATTATCGCTGCAGAGTAGTCTTTACAGTGACATCGTGCACAGGACCATGCTTCTATTATTTACAGAAAGTCGGAATCTGATCATAAAAACGTGCACCAGCATAAATCTGAAACAGTTTTATGTTAATAATGACGAAAATATGCTTAAAGGAATGTACTAGTCATACGGTGAACTATTTCAAACTACAGGCTAAACAGAATCAAACTTATTGGGAAGGTTACTAATTCGATAGCCACGTAGAGTATACTCTTTTGTGTATACTCCTTTTACTTTAAGAGGCCAATTTTAATGACGGTTTTTCATGACAACGGAAACGTATGGTCACAAATGCATAACAACATCCAAATTTGTTTTCGAGTCATCAGTCTTCTGACTGGTTTGATGAGGCTCCTCACGAATTCCTCTCCTGTGCCAACCTCTCCAGCTCAGAGTAGCACTTAGAACCTATGTCCTCAATTATTTGCTGGATGTATTCCATTCTTTGTCTTCCTCTACAGTTTTTACCCTCTACAGACCTCTCCAGTACCATGGAAATCATTCCCTGATGTCTTAACAGAAGTCCTATCACCTTGTCCCTTCTTCTTGTCAATGTTTTACATGTATTCCTTCCTCGACGATTCTGCGGAGAACCTCGTCATTCCTTACCTTATCAGTTGACCTAATTTTATACATTCTTCTGTGGACCACCTCTCAAATGCTTAGATTCTCTTCTGTTTCGGTTCTCCCACATTCCATGTTTCACTGCCTTACAACGCTGTGCCCCAGACGAACATTTTCAAATATATCTTCCTCGAAATAATATCTATATTTGATACTAGAGACTTCTCTTGGCCAGGAATGCCCTTTTTGCCAGTGCTAGTTTTCTCTTTTAATTTCGAACACCTACCCGACTCACACAATTATGGCTGTTGGCGACTTTACCCCCGATATGTTGGCGAAAATACGTTTGAATCCGGAGGTACGCATAAAACATCATCCGAAATTGTGCTAAACGCATTCTCTGGAAATTATTTCCAGCAGTTAACTCATGAGACCACGCGAATAGTAAACGGTTGTGGAAACAGACTTGACCTCTTAGCTGCCTCGGGCATGGATGTGTGTGTTGTCCTTAGGCTAGTTAGGTTTAAGTAGTTCTAAGTTCTAGGGGACTGATGACCTCAGCAGTTAAGTCCCATAGTGCTCAGAGCCATTTTTTTTTTTTTTTTTTTGACCTCTTAGCAACAAATAATCCTGAGCTAATAGTGAGCATTAAAGCGGATACAGAGATAACTGAAACAGGGTTGTCATAGCGAGATTGAATATTATAACCCCCAAATACTCCAAAAATAAACGAAAAACATAAGACCAGATGTGGCTTGAATTCAAAGAACTAGTATCGACAGCAGCTGAGAGATTTATACCAAATAAATTAACAAATCCCCTTGGTACACAAAACGGGTCAGACACTGCTGCAGAAACAACGAAAAAAGCGTGTCAAATTTAAACGAATGCAAAATCTCCAAGATTGGCGATCTTTTACAGAAGCTCGAAATGTAGCGCTGACTTCGTTGCGAGATGCTTGTAATAGTTTCCTCAACGAAAATTTGTCTCGAAACCTAACAGAAAATCCAAAGAGATTTTGGTGTTATGCAAAGTATGATACCGGCAAGACACAATCGATGCCTTCTCTGCGCGATGGCAATGGAAATACTATCGGCGATAGTGCTGCTAAAGCAGAGTTACTAAACACGGCTTTCCGAAATTCCTTCACCAAAGAAGACGAAGTAAACATTCCATAATTCGAATCAAGAACAGCTGCCACCATGAGTTCCTTAGAAGTCTATATCCTCGGAGTAGTGAAGCAACCTAAATCACTTAATAAAAACAAATCTTCCGGTCCAGACTGTATACCAATTAGGTTCCTTTCGGAGTACATTTTAATCACACGAAGTGTTGAACACTATTGACAAGGGATTTCAAAATTATTACGTATTTCTAGATTTCCAGAAGGCTTTTGATAGTGAACGACACAAGCGGCTTATAGTGAAATTGCGTGCTTATGGAATATCCTCACAGTTATGTGACTAGATTGGTGATTTTCTGTCAGAGAGGTCACAGTTCGTGGGATGATCCGAACTCTACGACCTGTTTGTTTGGTGTGTCTCTTCATAGCAAGAATTCTTGGTCTCTGTGCCGGCTTCCTTTCCTAATTCAAGATTACCTCCAATCTGGAGCGCTGATGTTCCGCCTAAACGTATGTTCTTTTTATAATAATTTTGCTCGGGTGAAACGCCGCAGCAAGGGCCTAGCCTCGACGTTAAATCCTTAGATTTCTGAGGTTGCGGCTCCTAGCTCCTGACAGACCACCAAGTACCTCGCGCTGCTGGTAGGTGTCACACACAGCGAGTCGTTCTTAAAGCTCTGGTCCTTCGTTTTCAGCCTTGAGAAAGCGACTGCAATGTATTTGAGTTAAGTGTCGGTTTTGTTACGCTCTCTGTGTGTGTCCACCCTGCACGTACAGAAGGTTGTGTAGATGTTAACGCCTGTGATGTCTATATGAGCGTTTTCTATCTGGCAAGGGAACCTTACGGACAGGCCCTGTTCGATTTTCTTTACGTATGTTTACAACATTTGAAAGTCTGTGCTCAGACATCAGTTTCCCCCAGCACCGTAACACGATTTCAAAAAAGAAAAACTCAAAAAAATTGTATCCAAAAATGAAATGTTTTCCGACCACTGCAGAGCATTTGGCAGATACTCCGTAGATTCCTGTTGTGCGAGAGCCTAGTGGTATACCACAGGTAATCGGAAAATTGCAACGAATTCCAAATTGTACTCGTTACACATGCAACCTTTTCGACAGTGAGGAACACACATTTACAACTGTAAACCCGAGGGCAATATGGACTACAATTTGAACGGCGCTGGTGAGATAGAAGAGGACTGCACCCTGTGCAATAACAACAGCGGAGTTTCTCAGCCCAAACGAATCCTCTTTTATTTAAATGAAGAGGAAAACAGTGAACTGGCTAAATGTCACACTGTATATTACATTCTGGGAAATGAAGAACACAGTGAACAGGACTTTTAGGCATACCTCGAGACAGAGCACCATAAACTTCAACACATCAGAAACTATAAAGAAGATTTGCCAATTTTTTTATTCATTGTATTAAGGAAAAGTTTTAGTTAAAAGCAATATTAAAGACAAATATCCTTTATGTTAGACAATAATAATGTAAGTTAAACTGAATAGAAAACAATTACGTAAGTTATACTGAATAATAAATAAAACTGTGCTAAAAGAAATATATAGTGTTGAAGACTACTGATGGCATACTCTCTGGTTCTAATGTCCTTTATAACAGTTTTTTAAACTTTTATTTCAATTCTGTATTTTAATCAAGTGGAAATTACAACGAAAAAAAAAGTGAATCGTAATTTTCTAACGAAAGTAACATCATTTTATTTTCAGTTATGGAGCATATGAAACAAATTAAAATTTGGTACAGACCCGTGAAATGGCTTATATACAGTACATCAATAATACTCTGTACCGTATCTATTCTTTCCTCATTCCATAGAGAAACGAGTATATGAAATGCACCAGTATTGTTGATGAAACATGCTGACAGATTGATCTGATTTTGTAAAAATAATATTCCATCCGCTGGATTATGCAATATAATATTCGAGTAGCTTTTTATTTATACTACCAGTTTAGACCCCCAAATAGTCATATTGAAGTCCTGTAGCATGAACAACAAAAAACATCCAATTGTAGAAATATATAACAAATGGTTCAAATGGCTCTGAGCACTATGGGACTTAACATCTGAGGTCATCAGTCCTCTAGAACTTAGAACTAATAAACCTAACTAACCTAAGGACATCACACACATCCATTCCCGAGGCAGGATTCGAACCTGCGACCGTAGCGATCGCGCGGTTCCAGACTGTAGCGCCTAGAACCGCTCGGCCACATCGAACGACGAAGTATATAACAGGGAACCAATATTTTGGGCCTGGTTTCCGTGGAAGACATCACGAGCAATGTGTTCACTTCACGCATTTAACAACTGGACAGTTGTTGTTACATGTGTGAAGAGCACACATTCCTCATGAAGTCTTATATGGAAACCCGACGTAAAATATTGGTTCCGTGTTGTATACTTGTACGACAGGATGCTTGTTGTCATTCGTGTTACAGGGCTTGAAGATAACTGTTGAGGAGTCGAAGCTGGTAGCCTAAATAAAAGGTTATAAAAATAACGGTTTGATTCAGTAATGTTTCTTTACTATAATATCCACTTCACAATACAGAATTTAAATAAAAGGAAAAAATCTTTGAGTAAAGGAGATTCAAACCACACACTTTTCCATTACTGGACATGTACGATACACATTCAGCTACAGACATCGTTCGCTGGCCGTTGTGACCGAGCGGTTCTAGGTGCTTCAGTCTGGAACTGCGCGACGGCTACGATCGCAGGTTCGAATCCTGCCTCGAGCATGGATGTGTGTGATGTCCTTAGGTTGGTTAGGTTTAAGTAGTTCTAAGTTCTAGGGGACTGATGACCTCAGATGTTAAGTCCCATAGTGCTCAGAGCTATTTGAACCCTTTTTGAACAGACATCGTTGAAAAGGGAGAAATTGTTTTGCAGTTAATAGTGGTCGGAAATCATTCCAATTCTGGAGACAAATTTTTCCAGTTTTTCTTTTTTAAAACTGCGTTGCGCTACTTTAGGAAACTGATGCTTGGACACGGAGTTTCAAACCCTATAAACGTGAAGAAAATCGACCAGGGATAGTCAGTAAGGTCCTCCTGTCAGTTAAAACTTCATACATATGTTCACAGGCGTACAACCTCTACGTTCTGTCTGAACAGAGTCCAGAAACATAAATACTGCGTGACAAATGTCACAATAACTCAAATACATAGCAGTCATTTTCACAAGTCTTGTAAAGAACGGCCAGCTTTAAGAACGACTCACTGACGAGGAGAACTTCGCTCAGTGGAAGAGGGGTCAAAATAAGCGAACACAAGTCTTGGCTTATCCGTAGACACTCGACCATATCTGAGAAAACGACGGACAAAGTTTTCGAGGTACTTTATGTGCCGTTAGTGAGTAAATTATGCACCGGAACGGTTGCACAGCGACTAGCGTCACGGCTTCACCCATTTGCGCCCCGCATTCGAAAACAATTCCTCTTCTTCTTCTTCTTCTTCTTGCGTTGCGGTCTCTGTAGGACCACGGGTAGCCCCTTCGTGGACTGCATTTTCCTCTTCTTCTCCCAGAACCTCTTCATTCTTTCTCTTCTTCTCTCCTGCTCTTCTTCAGAGATCTTCAGTTTCCGTTTCTCCTGTCGGCTCCACTGGTGGCACTCTAATCTTTTCCTGTATTCTTCTCTGTCATTGATCTCCGGCATATTGGTCGGTGTATATTTGTTCCTCCAATTTTCCTTTCCTTCGACCTTGATCCCCAATTCCAACCAGTCCTTCCGAAGTTCAACAACCCACTGGTTCCTGTCTTTCCCCTTGTCCTCCCTGTTGTTTCCCACACTACCTTCGTCATTCTGTTCATACTCATCCTAACTACATGTCCAACAAACCTTGCCCTTTTGAGTCCGATTTCCCCGGATATTGTTATCGTGTTCCGGTAAAATTCTTCCCTAGGTCTTCGCATCCACCTCTCTCCACCTCTTTTGGGACCTAGTATTTTTCTCTGTATTTTTCTCTCTTCTTTCTCTAGTTGTTCTGCCTCATTTCTTCCTAGCGTCATCGTCTCAGCAGCATATAATACTGCATTCCTCACCGTTGCCTTGTACTGGCTTATCTTTGCCTTTGTTGATATATTATTTTTATTGTATATCTCTCTCGTCATTATTATTTTTATTTTTCAGTTTTCATTTATCTATTCATGTCCGTAGAAGATTACGACGCGAATGTTTTCCAGTGTGTACTGAAATAACGTTGTTCTTATTCGTCTACTAAATGTAAGTCTGGTAAATGAATTAAAAAAAGAAAAAGGAATAACTGAATGAGATACACTGGTCAGCCAGAACATTTTGACCACCTGTTTAATTGTCGGTATGTTCATCTTTGCCACGGATAACAGCGGCGACGCATCGTGGCATGGAAGCAATACGGTTTTGTTAGGTCGCTGGAGTGAGTTGGCACCATAACTGCATACCCAGGTCAACTACTTTCTGCAAATTCCATGGAGGGGGGCGATGAGCTCTGACGCCACGTTCAGTCACATTCCAGATGTGTTTGAGCGGTTTCAAATCTGCCAAGACAGGGGGCCAACACATCAACTGGATATCGCCACAGTGTTCCCCGAACCACTCCGCCGCAATCCAGGCCTTGTGACATAGCGCATTATCTTGTTGAAAAATGCCACTGCCACCGGGAAACATGATCGTCATTAAGGGGTGTTGTACAACCAGTGTTCAAAATGGTTCAAATGGCTCTGAGCACTATGGGACTTAACTTATGAGGTCAGCAGTCCCCTGGAACTTAGAACTACTTAAACCTAACTAATCTAAGGACATCACACACATCCATGCCCGAGGCAGGATTCGAACCTGCGACCGTAGCGGTCGCGCGGTTCCAGACTGTAGCGCCTAGAACCGCTCAGCCACTTCGGACGGCGTACAACCAGTGTACGGTACTCTTGGCCGTCATGGTTGCTTGCACGAGCTCCACTAGACTCATGGATCTCCACGTGAATGTTTCCCAGAGCATAACGGAGTCGCCGCCAGCTTGTCTTCATCCCGCAGTACAGGTGTCACGGAGCTGCTTCTCTGGAAGACGACGGGTTCACGGCCTCCCATCGGCATGATGAAGAAGGTGTCGGAATTCATCAGACCATGCACCTCTCTGCCACTGCGCGAATGTCCAGTGCCGCCGGTCACGTGCCCGATTTTCCTCGTAGTTGCCGATGTCGTCATGTTAACAGTGGCTCGATAATGGATCATCGGCTGCGGAGGCCCATCTTTAGCAGTATTCGTTGCACCGTGTGTTCAGACACAATAGCACTTTGCCCAGTATTGAAGTCCGAGGTTAGTTCCGCCACCGCTCGCCGCCTGACCTGTTTTACCCGTCTGCCAGGCCACGACGTCCGACATCTGTAATGGGGGGTAGCAACCCTATCCCACGACGTCTGGACGTGGTTTCATCTCGGTTTCGCCACGCGTTGAAAACACTCACCAAACACTCCTCGAACACTCAGCAAGTCGTGCAGTTTCCGAAATTCTCGTGCCGAGCCTCCGTGCCATCACAAGCTGTCGTCGGTCAAACTCAGATAGATCGCGCGCCTTCCCCATTCTACACACGGTCAGCATGCTCACTGATACTACGTGCACCGGGCGGGTGTCTGACCAGCTGTCATTCCTTGCCAGGTGACGCTGCTATCGCCTGGACGGGTTTACATCGATAGTAGGTCGGTGGTCATAATATTTTAGCTGATCAGTGTAGTTATTTGACAATGCTTTCAGTGAAATTGTTTTCAGTGTATCTTGATTCATAATCAACTGCAAGCACCAGTTTTCGGCAAAGTGATCCGTTATGGGTCGTTTGGCGCGAAATTATCGCCAACGCGTTAAGTCTTCAGCAATGTTAACTACGTTTCTTTCCCACGTGAATTTCATACGAAGAAATAACACTGTGGCAAACATGTGTTCGCGCGATGCTCGTAATGTTCGGAATTTCTATGTTTCGAATGTTTCTACGATTGTTGTCCTACAAAAGAATGCGCCAAATCTTCCAGTAGGATAAACGTATGTATAAAATGTAAGAATCGATATAATAATGAAACATAAGGAAATGAGCCTTTTCAGAGGTTGTAACCCCCTGAAAATACCATATACACATGTGTTACATAATAAACGTATGACACTTATTTGGAATTTGGAATGTAAAATTAATATAACATCTTGTATCCCCTACCTTGATTAGAAATATTCATACAGTAACCTTATATGCACATGGGTGGTTCTAGGCGCTTCAGTGTGGAACCGCGTGACCGCTCCGGTCGCAGGTTCGAATCCTGCCTCGGGTGTGGATGTGTGTGATGCCTTTGGTTGGTTAGGTTTAAGTAGTTCTACGTCCTAGGGGACTGATGACTTCAGATGTTAAGTCCCATAGTGATCAGAGCCATTTGAATCACATGGGTGGACAAATGAATAAAATAAAACCAATAATTAAGTTTCGAACACAGGTCGCAAAAGTGAGAGATCGCGACCATGGCCACTGTGCCGCCATTTCGGCTGAAAGCATTTCTCGCTAAACGGCATCTAAATTACGTCGATAACTCTGAGCGTTGCTTTCTTGGAAACAGTCGACTATCTACAGATAAGCCGAGACACTGGCTCGCTTATTTTGACTCCTCTTCCACTGAGCGAAGTTTCTGGGAAATCGGATTATGGCAGTTGCCGCGTTCTCCTGACGAAGGTGACATCAGCAGCAGCGGCAGGTGCTTTGTGACCTGCCGTCACCATCTCCGACCACAGAAAGATCAGTATTTATAGTCGAGTTCTGTCAGACGTGCTCCTTTAACGTCGGGTCGTGTGTCGGTCCGACTTCTCTATGGAGGTCGGGACAGATGAACAGCGAGGTGTAGTGCGGGTTTTGACTCAAAAAGGAGTGTCAAGAAGTGAAATTAGTGTCCGAATGTCTGCTTTGTTTGTCGAACACAGTACGTCACCTGCAAACGTGTTAGCGTGGAATAAACGATTTCGAGATGGCTGTCATACAAAGACAGCAGTCGGACAGGACAGGACAGGCCATCGTGCCACTACCCCTTCACTCACTGCTGCGGCAAATGCTGCCGTCAGAAACGACCGATGGCAGACGGTGGGAGACATTCGCCTTGTGTTGGGCGTCAGTCGCAGTACCGCTCACGTCGTCATGACCGAGCATCTGAAAAATTTCGGAAAATCTGGCCGCAATGGGTTCCACACAACCTGACGGAGGAGCAGAAGTTGAACAAAATTTCGACATCACTGCAGCACCTGGAACGGTACCGCAAGAATGTCGTTTCCTGTCCCGTACCGTCGCAGAGATGAATGTTAGTGTCATCATTTGGAGCCGGAGAGCTGGCTTCAGAGCCAACAATTGAAGCACATGGATTCACCGCGACCGAAAAATTCCAAAGCCGTGGACGGTAGCTCCGGGAGAGTCATGACGACTTTTCTTTTGGACTGCAAGAGCCAGCTGCTCACCGACTTTCTGGAACACGGCGCCACAATGAGCGCACAGCTGTAGGCACACACACTTTGCAGGAATTGTAGCGCACCAGCGTTGTTGACGGACACCGCCATTCTGCTGCAGAATAATGACCAACCAAATGAGTTACTGCTCGCCATCCATGTGGAGCACGTACTGGTCTCACCGCGGACGTCTAGTACTCAGCCACACACAACTGATATCATCAAAGTTTATGGGCCTGAGGATGGCGTTGACGCAACGTCGAAATTAGTAGCCAAATAGATATGAAATCTTAGGCACAGCTGGAGGAGTTCCATTTTTAATAAAAATTATACCAGCTGACGTCCCACCATCATCCATTTTAAATATAGATGTACGAAGGGAAAAAAAAATGATGCCAAGGTCGTTTCGACTACGCTGCAGGAATTTCGCTGGGATGGCCGTACATACAGTCCTGATCTCTCCCCATGCGATTTTCGTATTTTCGGAGCCCTGAAGAAACACATCCGTGGCCGCCGGTTTACTTCGGACGGAGAGGTGTTCGCCTGTGTACAGTCATGGTTCCGTAGGCAAGTGAAAACGTTTTTTTCGTTTGACTACCCTTTATAATATGGCATGTGTATCGTCTCTGTTAAGGAAACGGTTTCATTGATACCTACAGTTAATTACAAACAGTTGCAGTAGCAGTTGTCGAGCCAGTTCGGGCTCATCTTCAGATGAGGCGAGCAGAAGTTTACATAACCACACTTTGAACATGATGCTGGATACTGGTGTTTGTTTCACTGGGACTGAAGACGGGAAAGCTTTTAATGTTTCGCCTTGTGTGATAGTTATTTGGCCAGGCATGTCGAAAGTTAACCCTTAACCGGCGTTGCAGAGTCCCTCAGACACCAGGGAAGTATGAAGTTGTAGTAACTTTCGTAATTGTTGATCAGGGAGCATGCACTTTTCAATACCTTACTATAGTGCGGAGACGCGTCAAGTGCTCAGGCGAGTGCAGTCTGTTATCAAGACAAGCGTAGTAAAGAACGAACGTAGTGTTTAGTGTTAAAACTTCCGACCACACTGGTTAAGGGTCAAGCTTGCTGACTTCCTGCGCTAGTCTGAACTGTGTAGGTATTAGTATCCCACAGACAGCGCCCATTTGCATTGCCTTTCAGTGTGAGGACAGAGTACGAATCACTGTTACTGAATATTTGTTTCTATTATTTTGTCAAACACAGTGCGCCGCGAGAAACCGGTCACCACGCAAGAAGCGCTGTGCAACAAGCGTATAGCACAAAGATCTTCAGTTAGAGATATAAACGTTTTCTGTTGGTACATATCTAAGATCATTGTTGTGCGGGTAAATATACTGAACTAACATGGAAGAGGAAGATCAGTTTGGGGCCCGGAGAATTGCTGGAAGACGTGATGCAAATACTGACCCTACGACTTATCTTAGAATATGGACTGATGACCAAATCGCACATTTACAGCATTTGTAAATTTAGAAAAGTCTCTGGATGGTTTTGACTATAATACACTCCTGAAAATTTTCAAGTTATCATGCATAAAATAGAGGGACCTAAATGTTAATCTACAACTTGTATAAGGGACAATCAAAAAGTTTCTGTTTGAAGGGCGAATAGTCCAGAAAAGCTATGCCTATCAGGCAAAATCGCCGTGCGCGCTGAGGCAATCATCCTAACGACGTACCAGGTTGAAGATATTCGTTTGGTAAAACACCGTGTCCTGCTGCATGAAGAAGTCCCCAACTTTTTAAGAATGAAAACATAGTCCAAGCAGGCTGTAATGTATTTACAGTATTGTCTGTACTATTAGTTAGTTTCGACCGTCGGTCATTTTCAAGCACTTACCACAAGCTCCGAGCTTCGCATCATGTTTGACTAAATAGCCAGTGCATAACTAAGGACAGATCATTTTCATATTGTATGTAGCACTGTAACTCACCACTGGTTTTCTTAGTATTCATTGAGTGGCAGCCTATGGAGGGTTACTTACTTTCAATAGCAGGAGCATCTTATGATTATTATTATTTCTTTTGTTCCAGCCTGCTATGATGGCATATCCTTTCCACATTCGCTCTTATTTTTCTTTGGCGACGTAACCTTCCCTGAATAGTTTTGGCCGTTATTTGAAATAGATTTAGGCCCATCAAAATTTTAGGAACAGTTCCTTCACTGATTGAATTTATTAAGGTCGGAACGGATAACGCAATGGTATTCTATGGAGCAGTCAGAGAAAGCTACGTACCGTTAGCTAAACTTGAGCCAAGCACTTTGGATTTTAGGAGCGTAATCATGAATACCACAAATGTGACACTACTTTCAGATGTATTAAAAATAAATTAACGATCACGGACATAGCTTCAAATTACAAAATATTTATTTTTGACTAATACGTCGCATGTTAACAGTAATCTTTTTGTATTTAATAGATGGACAAAACATTCCTGGTACATTTATATACGATCCTATGACTTTCTCATTCGAGAATAACAAGCCACGTTGGCCTTAGTCTGTAGAGTCCTGTGGGGTGGGAGAATCTGGGGAGTACGTGGTCACTGCTCAAGTTTGTAACACAGACATTCACATGCACTAATTCACACTGCAAACGAAATGTCGACATCATTTATTAGTGAGAAGAATTGTATGCACCTCGTGGCTGGCATCGAGCAGGATTTTGGTGGCTGCATATCTTTGCGTGAAGCGCTTAGAATGAAGTCGATTCATCTTGCCGAATATACGCTCGGTACAGTTTTATTGACAATTTAAAATGTCCCGCACAAATAAAATAATATGGCAGACAGTAACTTTTAAGGCTTGGGCTGCGCTCTGAATCTATAGACCGCTTGGTTGCGCCTAGCGGAAATCACACTATTATGACACTGATTAACTGAACCAAAAATTGTAACCAGACCTAAATAGTAATTCAAAAATAGCTAGGAAAATAAATTGTTGAGATTAACAAATTATTATTAAAAGATTCAGATACCTTTTGTCCCTTGTTCGACACAGACGTTCTGAGGGAACTTCTGGTCGCTTACCTGTCCTCAGAACAACTCCATCTGTAACCGTCCATCTGTACGTCTCTGCGAGCCGCCCGAGGTGGTGGGGGAGGCCCATGACCAACCTCTGCTAGGAAAACGTTCTGCTTCACTCGTCTTAGGCCAAGGCCTCCTGTTCCTGCTCCTTGCCTTCCACCGACACCGTTTAGGTTGGTAGAAGATTAAGAAACACACCACTTCTCTGGTTCGTCTGCTACTGCATTCAAATCATTCACACTTGACCACACACTTTCAGGAAGGGTGAAAAATGGAAATCAGGACACAGTACGTGCACATAAGAATGAAAAAAATATTGCTTCTACAGGCATTCGGTTGTTGGGGCTGAGATTAATTAGTTGCATCACCCATTTTTTAATCATGTAACGACACCTATTGTGATGTTACAACACAAATACAATCACACGAACATGAAAACGATATGTGCTGTCAGACATGTACTGGCTATTTTGTTAAAATGTGAGGCTAGCGGCTTGTAATAAGTGCTTGAAAATGACTGGCGGTCGAAATTAGGTAACAGCACAGACAATAGATAGATTACAGCCTGCTGGGACCGTGTTTTCGTTCTTCAAACACGTTGAAACTGTGGGATCTCAGGAGAACCAAATCCTAAGTCAGTATCTGCCTCCTGCACATCCTCGTCCCACAGGAATCGTCGATCCTTCATGGACTTTTTTAAGGGACTAAAGGCGTGAAAATCGCATGGGAGAGATCAGAGCTATAGGGCGAGTGCTCGAGTGCCTCCCACTGGTCCATAATGGTTGAGGCTGGTCTCCCAGGTCGGACGACGTCTCGTGTCAAACCTCGACGAGCGTAGGACTTGGAGCACAATTCCACAGCGATTGTTTTCGACAGACATGCTGCCCCACAGACATTCGTCATTCGCTGACGGATGTCTACTCGTGTTCGTCCTGTGGCAGCCAAGAAAAGAATAACAGCACATTGGTCCTATTTGGACGCATTTGGTAATATCGTGTCCATTGTTAACAATCATAACACAAGGTTTAAGGCAGGTTGACAGCCCTGTGCCAAGCGAGACATCCCAGTTTTTGCGCTCTCGTAAAGATAAGTTATTTGGATTGTAATAACAGTTAGTTTAGCACAAAATAACTCATTAAACATTTGTATCAGTGATTTTTTAAGCTTACTGTTAAAGGTATGACTTTCAATTACGTATTCGCCCAGAAAACGCGAAAAGATCGTAACGTTGGGTAGTAATAATATACACTCCTGGAAATTGAAATAAGAACACCGTGAATTCATTGTCCCAGGAAGGGGAAACTTTATTGACACATTCCTGGGGTCAGATACATCACATGATCACAC
This sequence comes from Schistocerca piceifrons, assembly GCF_021461385.2. Classification (NCBI taxonomy): domain Eukaryota; kingdom Metazoa; phylum Arthropoda; class Insecta; order Orthoptera; family Acrididae; genus Schistocerca; species Schistocerca piceifrons. The sequence continues at coordinate 642,540,399 of NC_060139.1, forward strand.
TGACAGAACCACAGGCACATAGACACAGGCAACAGAGCATGCACAATGTCGGCACTAGTACAGCGTATATCCACCTTTCGCAGCAATGCAGGCTGCTATTCTCCCATGGAGACGATCGTAGAGATGCTGGATGTAGTCCTGTGGAACGGCTTGCCATGCCATTTCCACCTGGCGCCTCAGTTGGACCAGCGTTCGTGCTGGACGTGCAGACCGCGTGAGACGACGCTTCATCCAGTCCCAAACATGCTCAATAGGGGACAGATCCGGAGATCTTGCTGGCCAGGGTAGTTGACTTACACCTTCTAGAGCACGTTGGGTGGCACGGGATACATGCGGACGTGCATTGTCCTGTTGGAACAGCAAGTTCCCTTGCCGGTCTAGGAATGGTAGAACGATGGGTTCGATGACGGTTTGGATGTACCGTGCACTATTCAGTGTCCCCTCGACGATCACCAGTGGTGTACGGCCAGTGTAGGAGATCGCTCCCCACACCATGATGCCGGGTGTTGGCCCTGTGTGCCTCGGTCGTATGCAGTCCTGATTGTGGCGCTCACCTGCACGGCGCCAAACACGCATACGACCATCATTGGCACCAAGGCAGAAGCGACTCTCATCGCTGAAGACGACACGTCTCCATTCGTCCCTCAATTCACGCCTGACGCGACACCACTGGAGGCGGGCTGCACGATGTTGGGGCGTGAGCGGAAGACGGCCTAACGGTGTGCGGGACCGTAGGCCAGCTTCATGGAGACGGTTGCGAATGGTCCTCGCCGATACCCCAGGAGCAACAGTGTCCCTAATTTGCTGGGAAGTAGCGGTGCGGTCCCCTACGGCACTGCGTAGGATCCTACGGTCTTGGCGTGCATCCGTGCGTCGCTGCGGTCCGGTCCCAGGTCGACGGGCACGTGCACCTTCCGTCGACCACTGGCGACAACATCGATATACTGTGGAGACCTCACGCCCCACGTGTTGAGCAATTCGGCGGTACGTCCACCCGGCCTCCCGCATGCCCACTATACGCCCTCGCTCAAAGTCCGTCAACTGCACATACGGTTCACGTCCACGCTGTCGCGGCATGCTACCAGTGTTAAAGACTGCGATGGAGCTCCGTATGCCACGGCAAACTGGCTGACACTGACGGCGGCGGTGCACAAATGCTGCGCAGCTAGCGCCATTCGACGGCCAACACCGCGGTTCCTGGTGTGTCCGCTGTGCCGTGCGTGTGATCATTGCTTGTACAGCCCTCTCGCAGTGTCCGGAGCAAGTATGGTGGGTCTGACACACCGGTGTCAATGTGTTCTTTTTTCCATTTCCAGGAGTGTATTTCTTTACGTTCTGGCACAATTAACTCAGAGTCCCGCTTAATTGTTCTGTTTTTCTTTCTAACAATTTAATTTGAGCGTGTCCATTCGCTGGCAAGTATGTATTTCCGGAAAGTAGCTTAAATCTTAATTTGTTTGATTTAGAACCTTTCGCACTAGTCTGTTGCTTACGTGCAGTTTAGGTACAATAAAGCTATATCCTGTTATGATGAAGATAATTTAACGGATACTGCAATTAAGTGAGTGCTAAGTACTTGTAAGCGAAAATAAAAAACTTTCTACGTTACATCATATATCTGAACGCTAACTTACAGGCGTAATTTTTTCTGCTAGTAAGTAACGAAAATTGGTGTAGTCTAAAGTGTGTTAAGTGATTTAATTCTATTTTTAAGCCTGTAATCTGTGCTGCAATGCCTGCTAAGTGTGGATATTGCCGTAGGAGAGTCACAGAGGTATGTGTACACTGTGGGTTGGAATTTCACTAGGGTGACTGTAGAGGGGAACTGAAAGGGGAACTCAACGAGACTCTCCCACGGAACTGTAGGCTTTGCAAAAAGTCAAGAGAATCGCTGAGCAGGAGTCAAAGATCTCTGCCCTTCAGGCTGAATTCGATCAAGCGAAATTTGAACTAGACAGGTTAAGGGAGGGGGGAGATCTTGGGAACTGGGTAAAGGTAACAGGCAATGGGCGAAGAAGAACAGCTCTTCAACTTCATCTACATTCGAGCTAACAGTACCAAATAAATTTGATTTGTTACCTGAAGTAGGAGGGAAAGAGCCTATCCAGTGCAGGTCACAGTAGGATGCAGCAGATCTCCAGCAAAGAAGCTCAGTGTAGGTCGGAGCCGAAAGAGCATAGGAAGAAAGGGATGTAGGCCAAATGCTACAGGCTGGGGTACCAGGTCGCAAGCATGTGGAGCCAAGTGCTACCTAATATTAGTCAGATGACAGAGGGCATTGTGAATTTATGCAAAGGCTTTGGCAAAGAGGATCAGGTTTCTATAGTTGGTGGAGCAGGGAACAGCCCGGCTAAGACGAGTAATTATAGCATTAGAGATGGCCTGGATGAAATACGAGTGGCAACTACACACATACGATGTTTGAATGGAAAGTAATGCCTCCACCTTCGTTAATTGGGTTTGGACAGGAATATTTTAATAAATCAAAAGCAGAAATAATCCTTAGAATGTGATCTTGAATTACCAATATTCACTTGTCCACATAATCATCAGCCAATTGGATACATTTCTGCCAACCATGAAGAGGTTTTCTGAAGCCGTCACGAAAGAAGTCGACACTCTGTTTCTGCAACCACAGTCTCACAGTTCTCTCAACGTCCTCATCAGAAGCATAATGATGTCCCTGGGGATCGTCTTTCATTATTGGGATCAGATGGAAGTCAGACGGTGCTAAATCAAGACTGTATGTAGGATGCCACACGATGGTGAGATTCAGTCTCTGAAGTTCTGCTGTGGTGGCAAGTAAAGTGTGTGGTTTGCCAAACAAAGCAATAATGTGACCCACACGTTCTTGTGAAATGCCAATTGTGCTTGCAGTTTCTCTCTGAGTGATACGACGATCTTCCTGAATGAATCTGTCAACATTTTACTTGTGAAGCTCGGTAGTTGCTGTCACAGAACGTTCAACTCTTTGTTTGTCACGCAGGTCAGATGTTCCCGCCTCAACATCTTCAAACTTATTTGCCCAACGACGCACAGTACTCACGTCAACTCAATAACCATAAATTGCTTTCATTCTCTGATGAATCTCCTTTGGGGTGTCACCTTCTGCTGTCAAGAATTCAGTGACTGCATGTTGCTTAAATCGCACTGACCGACCGTCTGCGCAGGGTTCCTACTTTACACTGTAACAACACAACTGTCCAATGCTAAGGTTTCCCGCCAACTGGAGCTGTAGAGAAGAAGCTACAGAACAAGCCAGTACCTGCCGCATACCAATGCTGCCAACTGTTGAAGAGTTGCGAAGATGGAGGCATTACTTTTCAGTCAACCCTCGTAAATGTGAGTTTAGTGGAGGTCCTGCAGCGCTATGACCAGCCCTGGGTAAACATTCCTGTGAGCCATGTGAACACTGAGTTGAGCAGGCTGCTTCTGATGTGAGACGAAATTTCATATGAGTACAGTGCCAGTTGGTAGAATTGGGAGACAAGGATAAACTAGACTCGGCCTGTAAGTGAACAGGAGGGGGAAGGATAGGTTGGCTGAGTTTCTTGGAGATAATATACGGGCGAGTCACTATCACATATAGCAAGGTCCCTATGGTTACTGGTGTCAGAGTGGCACCTTTTTTAGGTTAGAATCAGGATTTAGACACCCTGTTATGAACGAAATGAAAATAACAGGAGAGGCCCCACAAAATGCTTAGTAATGCACAGATAAGTAAGGTTAGCTCAATTTCGTCAAAATATTGGAGGATAGAGTACTAAGTTAAATGAGTTTGTTGTCTGTTTGAAAATTTAGAGAGCTCTGAAAAGATAGAGACCCTACTCCTGTCTGAGCACCATATAACCACAGTGTTAGGTAAGTTACAAAAGATTACACTATTGCAGCTTACTCAAGCAGAAATAACATGGGAAAAAGAGGAGTTGTTACATATATTAAGACAGAACACAAGTTTAAAAACTTTGAGATAAGTAGATTTTGTAGCGATAAGCACACAGAAAGGTGTGCCTGTCAATTAATGCTGAAAAATAGTCTACTTTGAATTATAACTGCACATAGATTCCCACTCGGAAATTTTGAACTATTTATGTGGAATCTGGATTCCTTGGTGACCTATCTATCAGACAGCAGCAAGCAGTCAATAGTCTGTAGTAACTTCAGTGCAGATTTTCTAAGGGATTCTGATAAGAAAATTGATCTGGAAACCTTATTTGGACCCTGCAATTTCGCCTCAATAATCAGCTTTCCAACATGTGTGGATAAAGGCTGCAGGACCCTAATTGATAACGTTTTCTTTGATGAAGCTCAAAGCAAGAAAATTACTGTCTACCCCGTAATAAATGCTCTCTCTAATCATGATGCACAGTCAAAATAAATAGTATAGCGCCTTGCAGTATGGATACTCCTCAGTGGAAATCAGTTAGAATAATTAATGACTCCAGGGTAAATGCTGTCAAGAACAGTTTACAGGAGCTGACATGGGATGTAATTTATAATGAACCACATAAAGTTTAATCTATTCCATGATAAATTCATGTCATTGTTTGAAAACAGCTTTCCACATAAGGTAATCAGAGAGGATACTAAACAGGTATATAAAAACTGTGGAACACTAGAGGGATTAAAGTATCTTGTGAAAGAAAAAGGCAAATTTATCTTTTGGGAAGAACAAGTAGCGATCCTGCAATAGTTACACACTACAAAAGCTACTCAGAATTTCTAAGAAAGATTATTAAAAATTGAGGAACATGCACATAATGTCAGAAATCAGAACTTCTGATAACAGACTTAAGACTGTATGAAATGTAGTGAAACGAGAGACAGGACAACCAGCCACAGAACAAGGCAACACCACTATCCATCTGAATGGAAGGGTTATAAATGACGAGTCACAGATAGCAAACGCTCTTAATACTCATTTCTTAAATGTAGTACAAAGCACAGGGACAAACAGTTCAAGAACACAATCACAGCAGTGTGTTGAAAATGTAACTTCCATAAATTTCAGTATATGAATGTATCAACAACGTGTGACATAGCATGTGAAAGTTGCTGTATTTGGACGGGTTACTCCTGTAACTGAAATATCAGATCTGAAGATGGTTCTGCATGAACCGAAACCGGTCATATGAATAATAAAAAAAAAATTTTGCAATCAAGACGGATTTTAAGTAACATTATAAAATCACTGATTGCTGCTATCCCATAAGACATTATGTCTGTTTTTGCAAAACAACGTCTCTTTCTGAAATTAAGAAAATTATACTTTCTCTCAAAAATAAAAGATCATCTGCTTTTGATGCCGTTTCCAGTGTTCAATCTTAGGTCCACTACTGTCCTCATATATGTAAACGATATTCCATCTACTATACAACAAGCAGAATTACCTCGTTTTGCAAATGACACTGGTATTGTAAACAATCCAAGCATACGTACAGAAAAAGAAGAAATGGTAAACAACATTCTTAAAAGTATCATTGACTACTTTCTGTAAATGGTCTCACCCTCAATTTCAAAAAGACAAGATACTCAATTCTGCACATCTAGATGTGCTATACCAGTTATAGATGGAACACATGGTGAGGAAATAATAAATAGAGCGGAAACTTCAAAATACTTAGGTGTCCAGATCGACAAGGATTTAAATTTTAAAAAAAAACACAGTTTGGAACTCCTAAATCAACTTAGTTCAGTCACATTAGAGCTTAGAATCATTGCAAATCTTGGGCAGAGACAAATCATTAAGTTGACATATTTTGCATAGTTTTATTCAATAATGTCACAAGGTATAATGTTCTGGGGTAACTAATTTTTAAAAAACAAAGTCTTCATTGCGCAAAAACGTTCTGTAAGATTAATACGTGGTGCTACCCTCAATCATCTTGCAGACATCTGTTTATGGAGTTGGGCGTTCTGACTACTCCTTCACAGCATATTTATTTCCTCAAGAAATATGTTGTAAATAATCTACTAAAGTTAAAAAGGAACAATGAGGTACATAATTACACTGCCAGAAGGAAAAACAACACTCATTACTTCACATTTAGGTAGTCTTTAGCGCAAAAAGGGGAACACAATGCTGCAACCAAAATTTTTGACCACCTACTCAGTGATATAAAATGTCTCACAGACAGCAAAGTAAAATTTGATAACAAACTGAAACTGTTTCTCCTTGACAACCTCTTCTATTCTGTAGAAGAATTTCTATCACTTGTTAATGCAATATGTATACCGTGGGGAATAGGAATTCAGCTGACATCTGTATTTTTTTTTCTTTTTGAAAAAAAAAGTCAGAATGTAACCGTATGTATGTACAAATTAATTTGCGATGTGAATGTAAAATGACTCGTTCCACATCATTACAATCTAACGTGCAAAATTATACACGGAACATGTAACTAACTAACCAACTCCGCATCTACCACACGCATCTTGGAAAGACATGAATGCTACAGTAATCCCTTGCCTACATATCGGTGCTTAGATGCCCGCATCGGAGTAGCGCTAAGTTGTATATACGTTGCTGCAAAGCCCTCAAAAGGAGATTTTTTGATAGCCCCTTATACATTAACCAGATCGTTGTTATGAGTCAAACGACCTGAAAGGGACGCAGTAGTTTATAAAGGAGTTATTCAGTCTGTACAATGTACAAACACTGAAGAAACCTACGGCATTTTTATGTCTGAGAAGGAAAATAACTTTTTAGATGAACTAAACTGTATGGATAATGTGTTTGAAACAGATCATTAGCTGATTGTCAATGGAAATAAAACGAAGAAAATGGAGTGTGTTGAATGATACTGGAGAATTCCATTAAGAAGTAAGCTGAATTTTTATACAAGTTTTGCTGTTTGGATAGCAAATACCAGATGTAAAGAGGATATAAAATGTAGTCTGGCAGTAGTGTGTGACGTCTCCGGGCAAGACATTTGTGACATCTGTGTAATATATGGAAAAAAACATTTATCTGTGTTCTTATATTTCATTTCTGTATGAACAGTTATCGATTATGTGGATTCTGTATAAAAAAATAATCATTTAGCATTTTTATGTTTGTATAATATTATGTATGTCAGTTTTGCAAATAACGTCTGTGGTCAGAGAGTGTGGAAACCGACGAAAAATATAACAAAGATACATATTAGCATATTAAATTGCTTATAAATAGCGGAGGCTTAGACATTACTGTCTCTGTCTTCTCGTAGCCGTGAATGTTGTAAGAGCCTGTGGCGCTCTCACGAACGCTCAGGTTTTTTTAATTTGTTTTTTGATCGTGTTGTATAAAAACGTTGTGTTAGCATTTTTTGTGACGCAGTGCTGCGCCACGATCGCGGGAGCCGCTGCCGCGGCAAATTCAAACTATAATTGAATGAAAGCAGTTTTCTCGCAACTAAGCGGGCAGGTAATTGTACATTAAAATTATTTCTTTCAGCTTCCCAAAGACCACAGTGGAGAACTGCAGATTTTATGTCAGGGTAAAAAATATAGGCTTGTACACAAGTTAGACAAAGAGAAGGAGAGGTGGCAATGTACCTGTCAGTTTGAGTATTGTTTGCATTATAGGTGGCAAGCTCTAGCTAGACTGTTTTATGTTTTGGATATTTCAGGATGGCGTACAACCTGCGTCCCGCACTGGAATTATGTTCGGTACCATCAACGGCGTTTTTGATGTTCAGAAATGTAGAAGTCGGAAAACAGCGTTGATATATATTACAAAATTTGATGCAGAGCCAATAAGTAATTGTAACGACTCCGCTTTGTCCATCAATGTACGTGTTAGGCGGTGGGCCGAACGTACTAATTTTATTGATTATACCGATCCATTCTTGGTAAATAACTGGTCGCGTGTAAGATTTATAGAGAAATACTTTGAATCGTTTCAGTGACACGGCCAGCTGCAGCTTACACGTAAAAAGAGATGAACAGGGGAGCAATACAGCTTCGAATGTCATGTATTTCTTAAACAGAATGAAATAATATACTGCAAATCTCCCACAATACGCTTCTTAGTCGACTAGACGAAAACCGCAACACGTTATCGTTTTTAGGTAACATAGTGTTGTAATTAAAAACAAAAATTATGAAAATTCGTGACTTAACCACAGGGTAATTTTTCTGCACAAGCTGTGTGTAACGTAAGGATGTCACCGTATAGTTAAATATTGCAGCCACTGAAGGTATTACTTACAGTCAGTCGTCCGGTAATCTCTTAGCTCCTTCCTTATCCGAATCCCAGAAATACATTTCAGTTCTGGAAGTGTCGCCTGCTACGTTGATAACGAGCCTATCAACAACAGAATCCACGAAGCCAACCAGGCGCAGCATTTTCTCTTCTTCTTTTATGACGAGCCGTTCTATACCCCACCAGCGTTTGGCAGTGACATGTGAAAAAGCTGCGTGCGTTAGTTCCAGTACGTGTGGCAGCGTAACAATCTCGTTACTTCTCGTGCCGAATCCCGCAGCTTGGCTCCAGATCAGTTGTGTCTGTTGGGTTCATATTGTAATGGTACAGTAGCAAATGTAAAAATGCAGCATTTGTATGATGGGCTCGATGCTGTGAAAACGATTGTTTTTCATGTTTCTACGGTACTTATCTACCTCTGTGGTATAAAATAATGGATATAGTCCAAATAAAGAGGATTTGGTTTTTCATTTTTGCCTTAAAAATTAAACTGTTATGTTTTCTTAATTTAAACAACTTTTATGAACAATCTTTCATAAGACATCGATAATTAATAATTTGTATTTGAAATGGAAACAGGAATTTCGCGTCCAATATATAATCAGAAACAAGAAGACTTGCATTATTCATAAAAAAATGATGACTTCTATAATTACGAGATGTAGGTATTTCAAATTGAACGAGAAAAAAAAATGATACTAGGAATATTTGAACTAATGCACGAATATCCACAAGTGGTTCATACCCAATTGCATTACCGACTGCGCTACACGTTTATTGTGCATTTCTTTTAAAACTGTAGTATATACAGCGCTGGGAAAACTTCAAATCCGATTACCTCCGTAAATTTATGAAAAACATTAAGAACAACCTATTTCTCGGCACTTTTAAACCGTGTTCCACGCGCGTGCTTCACTACTGAACAGAAAGCACCCTCAGCCATTTTCATACTGCATACTGCAATCAGAGCACAACGCTGCAGAGGATGTGACTGTACACGATTTTTGAAATAAAAACTACGTAGCTAAAGCATGATTAAGGAAAACGTTGATGGCTGTTAATACATTTGAATATCTTAAAGTTTCATTTAACGTAACTTAGTAATAAGATATCTAATACATATAAGTAGGACCTACTTCCAAGAGCGTAACAACACCAATGTACTTGCGCTACAGTTTCTGACCAATCTTCGCGTCTTTGTTTACATCAGGTTTATTCTTACGATGAACGGAGCATAGCGATTGATCTGATGCCCTGTTGTGAAGGTATTCCGCCATACCATCATAATAGTAACTGGAGTAACAAACCGAACAGATTATTCACAGTATAGGTCGGACTCCCCCTTTGTATCACATAAACTATAATATACATCAGTCTTTTTTCTGGATCTAATCCATTTCACACGCGAGATATGGAAATACCAAGTTTATCAAATTTTTTAACCATCTTTTAACTAGACCATAATCGACAGCATGCATTCCTCTGAAACATTCGAAAGTTAATTTGAAATTCTTTTTATTCTTGTCTTCAGTTACAACACTGATATACTCAGAATTTCATAATTAGCATGAATATATTTTCCATTTATATCAGTACTGGTATAGAGGTTCTTTTCCGTTTTTCTGTCGATACAGAGAAAGTGCGCTTCAACATGTTCGACCGTGCTGGCAAAACGTTAGGTTCAGATTTTGCTGGCTTGCTAATGTAGGTTTTTCCTTGACAGGAAGTACATTGAGAATTGATGGACAGTGCTGTTGAGACCTGTGCTGTCTGAGCAAATACCCGTGGGACCCATGCAACAGGATGTGACCGGCAACCTGTTGCTGGGAAGAACGTTTGTTCTGGCGGAGGAGGGTTTCAAGGGAGAAGAGAGCAATAAGTAGTCTACAAAGGAACATGTTGAAAGAGTAATTGGAGATTTCGTTGAAATCCACATAATCCAGCTTTGCCCTTATGTTCAAAGTAAACAGTATCAAAGGTTTATGTTGAGTTTAACAGTGTTCAGTCTGAATTAACGTTGTTTACTGGACCTAAAACTGCGCTTTACATGTAAATATTGCGGAGCGAATCAAACGGATGTACATATGTTTTATAGCGATAGTCATAAACTTCTAAGTGTAGAAGAAGTACAATCTTATCATCTTAACTAATTCGGAATTTAGGAAAACTGTTATAAGCAAGTAAGAACTGCGTCATAAGATGAGAATTGAAATTTCCGTTCAAAAAATGGTTCAATTGGCTCTGAGCACTATGAGACTTAACTTCTGAGTTCATCAGTCCCCTGGAACTTAGAACTACTTAAACCTAACTAACCTAAGGACATCACACACATCCATGCCCGAGGCAGGATCCGAACCTGCGAACGTAGCGGTCGCGCGGTTCCAGACTGAAGCGCCAAGAACCGCTCGGCCACCTCAGCCGGCGAAATTTCCGTGCAAACATGCCTAGGACGGCTCAGTGGTACCGACTGACAGCCGTGTCATCCTTAGCCAACAGGTGTTACTAGATGCGGTTATGAAGGGGCGTGCGACCACCACGCTGCTGTCCTGGCTGTTGTCAGCTTTCGTCACCGGAGCGACTACTTATAAATTATGTAGCACCTCGATTGCTCCCCGCTTTGCCAACAGCGCTCGGCAGAAGCGGACTGTCGCCCAGCCAAGTGCCAGCCAAGCCCGACAGTGCTTAACTTCGATGAGGTGAGGGGAACCGGTGTTACATTGTGGCAAGATAAGGACCCGGGACAAAAGATTACAGACCCCCCCAGGAGGCATCACGCCTCTAGCCTCGAAAGCGGCCTCACGTCGGCGGTAGAGCAAGTGCAAACGTTTCTTCAGATAAGCCGTATCTTACTACAGCCGCGTTGCACCCGCTATTCCAAATGGTCCCAGATATTTTTTATGGTATTAATTCCATGGTAATGACTGTTCATGAAACCGGGAACGTATCCACGCAGACCCGTGAAGACGACTGTTGTTATCTAGAGAGAGTGGAGTATTCACGGCATACTCATCATGAAGACACAGAAGAAAGGCCAACACTTGGTCACTGAGAACGTTTAAATGATTATCCTGGTTCATGCTCATGCTAAGGCGCGTGAGTCAACGCAATTTACAAAAACCTCCAACGTGAACGACAGCCTACACACAGGTTAAACGCATCATTGACCCGTCAGTGCTCTCGACGCGTAGAACAGATACGAAAGCGTGGCTGATCGAACCACATTACGTGCTCCCAGTCAGGTACTGTTCCATTCCTGCGTTGATTGGCCCATTAAAGGCGCGCAGCTTTATGCAGCGGTGATAGCAAAGGCGTTTTGCGAGGTAACCGACTCCTAATGTCCATTGCATGCGGTTTGCTTCGCAATGTTCGTCCGGTAACGCTGAGAGAGGGCTGCAGTCACTTGCGGCAGCTATTCCTGTCGGACTGGAAAGCGATTTCCATTAAGGCGTGACATTCGTCTCCGGCTCTTGTCAGTTGGGAAGCCACTTTACATGTCTGCGACTAGTACATTATTCCATGTACACACATCGGACCGTCTGCGTTGCTACACCAACAAATCGGACACTTTCATTCACGATGCGTCATAGTCACGTCCAAGGACAATGGCTGATTTCTGCCAATTTATCACGTCTCTCCCCGGGTGTCAGTTCGTTCCATACCTTGCCCGAAAACGACGAATATGCTGGTTTCAGAAGATAACCAACATATTTTCGGTGTGCTTATAATCAAAGAGATGATTGCTACGCCTGCGAGTACTACATTTCGAACTAAAGGTGCTGCGACGTCGGTGACTTTCTCTGGATATACCTGCACCAAGGAAGCCTTAACGGGTGCGTCGACACCCTCGCAAAGGACGCAAAGCACTGCGGCCATTTGCTCAACCCTGACTTCAGTGCATCGGACCGCATTCAGAAACGTGAAGAGCGTGTAAAGGGTGGAAAAAAGAGTAGGAAGAAATTTGATGGCACAGAGACAGCCAAAATTGTAATCTGCAGTCTGTCCCTCGCAGAAGATCGGGTAGTACATCCGGTAGGCAGGACAATAAAGATGCGCTTTTATCCCCGTAAGTTTCTCATTCACCTCCGTGGGAGAAGACTCAGACTCCCCAACTTGTTCACGAAACTCAACACCATAAGGTGATTCAAAATGGCTCTGAGCACTATGCGACTTAACTTCTGAAGTCATCAGTCGCCTAGAACTTAGAACTAATTAAACCTAACTAATCTAAGGACATCACACACACCCATGCCCGAGGCAGGATTCGAACCTGCGACCGTAGCGGTCACTCGGCTCCAGACTGTAGCGCCTAGTACCGCACGGCCACTCCGGCCGGCATAAGGTGATTCAGATGACCCGTAGTTTTCTTGCACGCATATCGCGATCAATAACAGACTAAGAAAATTTAGGTACCAATTTCCCACTAATATCCGAGTATCATCATTGTCCTCACATCGGAAAATACGCCAACTTACGGATCATCATAGACTTTTTAGAGATTATCGCCTACACGAATATTTTGCAGTCTATTTGTGTGGTGGGGCGCCTGCACCATCCGTCGGACTGCCCGTGAGGTGACAGCGCTGTATCTTCAACTTATGGAAACCATAAAATAACGAGAACCTTATCTAACAGCTTCATTTGACAACTAATTACTGTATGTGTACTATGCTTCACCTGTCTTTCCCTAAACAGTCTAAAGCAAATGCGTTTTTTGCCAGTTACTATGCTTTCTTATGTTATCAACAATTACGTGAAGCTTCCTGGTACATTAAAAGTATGTGCTGTACCGAGACTGAACTCGGAACCTTTACCTGTTGCGGGCAAATGCTCTACCGACTCAGCTACCCAATCACGACTTACACTCTTACTTCCACCAGTTCCTCAGTTTCAACCTGCCAAGTAGTTTCATACCAGTGCACACCCTGGTGTAGAGTGAAAATTCATTCTGGAAACAATTATGTGCTCTGTAATTTGTTAACGATTTCCTTCAACCATCTGAAGTACTCTAACACCGTCCCCCCCCCCCCCCCCATCCACCCACCCACTTGTTCACTGTACTTATTAATCTTTATGTATTGATTTACCTCTCTACTGCACAATTGCGAGATATGTGAACTAAAGGTATTTACCAGTGCATTAATTATAAAATGGAATTTTTAAAATGTCACCTTAGAAAGTGGTCCTGTCACTTATAAATATTAACTGTTGCCCAGTAAAAGTGTAAGGCATCTGGATTTTACGGATCTTACATGAGCTTGATCCATAACAACAGTGCAATACAGTATGAGACCCTCAGAAAATAATAATTACATTATATCAACAGAAGGCAATTGCAGTTAATCTCATGTACCAAAAACTTACAAACAACATCTACCGTATATGGACAGGGGCATGAATAAACAAGATAAGGTGAAACACATTTTGGAGACAAACCGAGCAGGTGGTTAATGGCATTGGAAAACCCCATTTAACAAGAGAATGGTGAGCTTCAGCGTAGAAAGGGATAAGGTCAGAACAATACATTATTTCTTTTAACGTAACTACAGCCGAGACAAGAGGGTAAGTGGCTGCACAGCATTAAGAGGGCTAGGCTGCACCCCAGCAAGAAAAATAAAATTCACCTCTAGTGAGATGGTGATTGGCTGAAGCCATACCGGGTGACGCAGACACGACACGGTAGGGAGATTCCCATTACACAGAAGCATTTTGAGAACTAAAATGGCTAGATCCCTGTCTTGTCTTACGACAGACTGCGCAAGTGTGTGGAAATAAGCAAGGGCATTGAGAGCTTTGCTTTCTCTGAAATGAGGATAATACGCTTCACGTATCATGGCGACAGATAGCAAAGAGGTAGATAATTATTCCTGCAGGAATTTTTGCAGGCAAAGAAATTGTGCACATCGCTCCAACCTTTAGCCATTATTTCGATTAGGGAAAGATCAACGTTCTACAGTATGCAGGAAAGTTGAGACTGAGTGAATTCAGTCAAGACCAGAGTAGAGATTTAGCGTTTCAGGTCCAGCACGGAGACAACGCCGTTGCAGATGCCGCTTGGTAAAGTACCATCATGCATCAGGCCACAGTAAATGTTGAGTCTAGAACTGCTCACTCCAGCTTGTGTATCCTTTGACCATTGAATATCAAAAGCCAGGATACTAACCTACCCTCACATTGAGTACATGAGAGTTTTTTCATTGGTACAAAATGGAAATTTATTCTCCACCAAGTCAGTGCATTGACAAGCTATGACAACATAGATATAAATGAGTTGATGAAGATCTTTAATCATTCTTTCCTGTGATAAACAAATTTTATGTGGCGAGATAACGATTTTAATAATCGTCAATTCAATATGTCCAAGAGTTAAATATTTTGTCATTAAGTGTCAAAAGTAATTGAACATGATCGTTGTGTATCACTTGACCCCTGAAAGCACAGTTGATAAATTACATGTAGAATAAAAAAAAGGGAACAGCTGTTTTGTCTTTCTCGAACTGACCCCAAACTTTCTCTTTTATTACTTCATGCATTCTAGTTAAGTGGCAGCAGCATTTCTAATGATTTTGTTACCATCCGCACCTGATATTAGCTGCCTTACAGGGCCAAGTTCATATTTATTTAGAATGTCTGTTTGACACCCTGAGCTTGAGAAGACAGTTCAGATATTTTGTCCATTTGCGCACTAAGTGGTAAGCTAAGTTTGCACCCATTAGTACACTCACTGTGCAGATGCAGAAGGTCAGACGATGACAAAAGTATACTGCAACATATATGTATCCAATGAATTTTTCGAATCGTTGTAAGGTTAATCAAACATTCAGTCTCAGACTGTGCCAACAGAGATCCAGTACCGATTCTTAATAAATACACAACATATGAACAAATTAAGTGATATAGTGTGATCTATACTTTTACTGGAAGGACAAATCCTAGTTTTGTCAAAACAATTTATCTGGAGTGAAACCCACGTCATGAACATGAACAATAAATAAGTTATAGAACCTCCAGATGACACATAAAAACATGAAGTGACTACAATAAACTAATATTGGCTGTCTTCTGTCTAATTCTGCCCAGTCGCGAATAACATGATCTGAGATTCTCTACAAAGATTGACTGACTTCGCTTCCATACTGAAAAATCAGAAGAATCTACTCTGATGAAACGTAAGTGGATAAAATTTTTACAAGTGATCCCATTAATTTAAGCTTTATCTGCCTTGAATGCTGGATTAGGTGGCGATTTTACCATCTCAGTCAGTGTGCTGGAGATGTACTGTGATGACTCACGAAGTATCCAGTGCCGCAACCTAAATCCTCAGACAACAGACTACCGCCCAGAAAATGCGCTAAGTCCATGCTCTGTCTAAATAACTTCGCTGCCAACAACAACCAACGTCAAACGTTGCCAATGAGGCGAAGTTCAGAAACGCCTTAATCGGAACAGAGAAAGAGATCTCCAGAAGAACTGTGTGCCAGACACACGCTGAGAACTCCCAGCTAAGAGGCGAAGTGCAAAATCGTCTTAAACGAACAGCAAAGTTCTCTTCTCGAGCTACCGCCTGTAACAGAAGTTCTATCCAGCCCAAGGGCTCTGACAGAAGTCTGAACAGATCGGTCTCTCACGCAGAAGACTGCCCAGCTCGGTGGCTCAGACCGCCCTCTCCTCTCAAAACTGCAGGCTCTCCAGCCGCCTCTGGTTAGCAAGCAAGCACCATCCAAACAGGTCCTGAAGACCCAACAGTACCGACCGGCCGCCGTGCCATCCTCAGCCCTTAGGCGTTACCGTATGCAGATATGGAGGGTTATGTGGTCAGCACACTGCTCTCGCAGCTGTTGTCAGTTTTCGTGAGCAGTGCCGCTACTCCTCAATCAAGTAACAATTGGCCTCAAAATGGCTGAGCGCACCCCGCTTATCAACGGCACTCGGCAGACCCAGACGGTGACCCCTCCAAGTGCTAGACAAGCCCAGCAGCGGTTAACTTTGGCGATCTGACGGGAACCGGTGTTACCACTGCGGCAAGGCTGTTGGCCACCTCTGGTTACCTCTCTCCTAAGTAAGAGCGGGTGAATCCTTGTTTTAGTGTGCTCTCTTCGTATTCCCTCTCTCCTCACTCTAAAAAGCTCTGGCCAACCACAAACTCAAGTTTCGTTTCCACCGTTGAACCTTCTTGAACAAATTTCCTCTCCCATTGCGTAATACAAATCTACCAATAGAAAACGTCCACATTAAAAGTGTTGTCTCCTTCCTAATAGATGGTGGCGCCCTCCCTTTCCCCAACGCATTCCAGGCAGCTTCTGCATTGTTCACAAATTTGCCAGCCATCATTGTACGCCGCCTACTTCCAGTCGCAACTTCGTGAATGCTGGCGCCAGCCACACCTCGGGGATCGGCGTGCTGCTGTTGCATCTCCAGACCCCCCCCCCCCCCCCCCCCCCCCCCCCGCAGTGGGACGCGCAGCCGCAAAATAGGAAATAGGGCATTTGTTCATTTGTTCGCCCAGTCGTCGGCGGACTCCCCGCTGTCTCTCCTGTTTGCCCGCTTCTGGCTGTCCTCGGGCCAAGATGCCGCTGTTTCTCTACCGAGCTTCCGAGCTTTTCCAAGCAACACTACATTTAAGACCGTTCATCCAATATACAAGTGAGATTCGATTGATTAGTGCCTAGGTGTACTTGTCGATGTCAGTAAAGTTCTGTACTCGTAATAAAACGGCCCAGCTCCTATCAAATGATACCAAAACTCAATCTAATACCATGACGTTTGGTGCTTCGAAAGCATTATAAGGTGCAAAACTTTGTCACCTTACGGTATCATATATGAGTAGTATTTAAAGATTTTAACCATTTTATTAATTATTTAATTTTCTGCCTTCATTGCGTTCACAGATGGGTTAATGAATGCTAATTCGAACATATTTGTTCATTTTCAAACCATTACCTACTTAAGAGTATATAAAATGTAAAACACAAATTATTAAAGCGTATAAACAGTTTTTTCCTTTTTTTTTTAGCGCTCTGTGTGTACAAAGAACAATGAATCGTTTCGATGCTATAACATACCTGAGTCGGTCTGACCTCATTATTGAAATAATATCATAGAATATCATTCATGCACTTCGAGATATTTTTAACAATTCACTTTTGAACATTCTGCGTCCACTAAAAACAAAGTTAAATAACTATTTCTTGTCTGTTTGCAGGTAATGTCTGCAGGTCTGATACACTTTCTAATCCGCGCGCACCACAGTAAAGTAGCACGCCATTACAGGAGCTAAACAAAACAGCGCACCCTGTTGATAAAGTGGAGATAGGCTGCGCCATTTTGGGCCCACATATTGCCAAGGTTGTTTCGACAACGCTGCGGAAGTTTCGCTGGGTAACCCTTACACATCTTTCATACAGTCCCGATCTCTCCTTAAGGGATTTCCATATTTCTGGAGACCTGAATAAAGTCATTCATGGCTACCGATTTGCTTCGGACGAAGAGGTGCACGCCATGTATTAACTACCCTCCACAATGGTTTATTGCCGACAATTGTGAAAAATATCCAACTATGTTTTACTGAATCATCGTATATTTTTAAGCTAAAAAAATAGTTTAGTGGAACACAGTTTTATAAGTACATCGTTAGGTTCTTATCTCGTTGTTTCCCGCCTTTAGTATGTGGAGTTTAAATACATTTAACAAAACTTTTTAAAATGATTGAAACACTAATTTTCTTTACTGTTGCTAATTTATTTCGCTCTTTTTCTGGAGTCCGAACAAAATATTTGTCAAACTTTTCATTACATAGTAGTACTTAAATCACATTCCATGCTTTTAAAATACATTATTTGACGGAAAAGAGACGAAATTTAAATGAGCGAAGCCATTATCATTACTTAACACAGACTGCCGCACTTGGAATCAACTTATAATCAAAACCTCTCATATATCAGAGATGATTTTCAAAGAAGTTACTTTGATCGACTCTGCGACGTTAATTTCGTACATTAGAAAACTAGAGATTCATGCTTTAGAATAAAATATGATTGGTATTTACATTAGTAATCATTTTTATCCGAATTTGTTTCAGCTGAAAGCAAAAATACCTGGATGACAAGTTTTCCAGTATGCACATATTTTTGCATAAAAAGCATGCCACATATTTACATAATTATCCGGTAGGATAAAGATATAGAAGTAATTAATACATATAATAAAAAACAGCACCCCAGTAAATAAGGAGAATTACGCAAATATCGACAAGAAGTGGTATCGAGCACTTCTTTAACAGTGAAACCGGCATTATTAGAGTGAATCTGGAAGACAGAAATTTCTCTGCTGAATGTCTTTCGTCACAGGGAGATAAATATATTAAAATTTATGGTGATTACTTTCGAATTAATAAGCAATTTACTTACTTTTTTTGTATCTGTGTCGCTTTCATCTGACTAGCCCTTATGCTTTCTTATTTGAGTGGTTTTTCTGGTTGTCTGAGTGCAGAAAAATGGCATGACAGATACTAAGACGGTGAGCAAGTGCTCATTTTCCATTCTGAAAAAGTTTTGCTTCATTTCGAAATCGATGCCCTTTTCCTACTCAGTAGGCAGCGTTACATGCAGTCAACTGAAGCAAGCTGTCGGAGTGCATACTGAGGTGACAAAAGTCATCAGGTAGTTACTAATATTGTGTTGGACCCCGTTTTGCTTGACGTAGTGCAGCAACTAGAGGTGGGATGGACTCAACAAGTAGTTGGAAGTCCCCAGCAGAAATTATGAGCCATACGGCCTCTACAGCCGTCCATAATTGAGAAAATATGGCGGGTGCAGGATTTTGTGCACAAACTGACCTCTCGATTATGTCATGTAAATGTTCGATGGGGTTCAAGTCGGACGATCTGGGCGGCCAAATGATTGGCTCAAATTGTCCAAATGTTTTTCAAACCAATCGCAAACAATTGTGGCCCAGTGACTTAGCGCACTGTCACCGTAAAAATTCCATTGTTGTTTCGGAAAATAAAGTCCTCGGCGGCTCCCCCCGTCGAAGGTTCGAGCCCTTCCTCGGGCATGGGTGTGTGTGTTGTCCCTACGTAAGTTAGTCTAAGTTAGATTAAGTAGTGTGTAAGCCTAACGACCGACAACCTTACAAGTTTGGTCCCATACGAGCTTACCACAAGTTTGCAAGTTTATGAATGGCTGGAAATGGTCTCCGGGTAGCCGGGCATCCCGATGACCGAGTCCATTCCATGTCAACACAGCCCACACCATTATGGAGTCACCACCAGCTTGTACAATGCCTTGTTGACAACCTGGGTGCATGGCTTCGTGGGAACTGCGCCACACTCGAACCATACCATAAGCTCTTGCCAACTTCAATCGGGACTCATCTGACCAGTCCACGATTTCCCAATTGTCTAGGGTGCAACCGAACCCAGAAGAGGCGGTGCAGGGGATGCCGTATTGTTAGCAAAGGCACTCGCATCGCCCGTCTGCTGCCATAACCGATACGTTCGTCGTACGTCTCACATTGGTTTCTGCTGTTATTTCGCGTAGCGTTGCTTGTCTGCTGGCAATAACAACTCAATGCAAACGCCGCTGTTCTCGGTCGTTAAGTGAAGGCCGTCGACCACTGCGTTGTCTGTGGTTAGAGGCAATGCCTGAAGTGTAGTATTCTCGGCACACACTTGACACTGTGGATCGCGGAATATTGAATTCCCTAATTCCGAAATGGAATGTCCTATGTCACATGTGTCTAGCTCCAACTACCTTCCCGCGCTCAGCGTCTCTTAATTACATAATGACGTCGGAAACCTTTTCACATGAATCACCTGAGTACAAATGACATCTCCACCAATGCACTGCCCTTTTACACCTTGTTTAGCGCCATCTGTATATATGCACATCGCTATCTCATGACCGTCTTTCACCTCGGTGTATTATAGCTTGAAAATATAGAGAAACAGTATTGGAAGAAGGCTGCAGAAATATGTATCTGTAGAACATAAATCTAATAACGGTACGTTAAAAACATTCCACACCAAAAATAGACCGTCGGAAGCAGAGGCAACTTCACAGCAAACATAAACATAGCCAAAGCCTTGCAGACAAACAAAAATTACGCGAAGCGAAATGTAGTGGGAGGAGGGCTATGCGAGAGGCGTTCAATGAATTCGAAAGTAAAGTTCTATGTACTGACTTGGCAGAAAGTCCTGAGAAATTTTGGTCTTATGTCAAAGCGGTAGGTGAATCAAAACAAAACGTCCAGACACTCCGTGACCAAAATGGTTCTGAAACAGAGGATGACAGACTAAAGGCCGAAATACTAAATGTCTTTTTCCAAAGCTGTTTCACAGAGGAAGACTGCACTGTAGTTCCTTCTCTAGATTGTCGCACAGATGACAAAATGGTAGATATCGAAATAGATGACAGAGAGATAGAAAAACAATTAAAATCGCTCAAAAGAGGAAAGGCCGCTAGACCTGATGGGATACCAGTTCGATTTTACACAAAATACGCGAAGGAACTTGCCCCCCTCCTTGCAGCGGTGTTCCGTTGGTCTCTAGAAGAGCGTAGCGTTCCAAAAGATTGGAAAAGGGCACAGGTCATCCCCGTTTTCAAGAAGGAACGTCGAAGAGATATGCAGAACTATAGACCTATATCTCTAACGTAGATCAGTTGCAGAATTTTGGAACACGTATTATGTTCGAGTGTAATGACTTTTCTGGAGGCTAGAAATCTACTCTGTAGGAATCAGCATGGGTTTCGAAAAAGACGATCGTGTGAAACCCAGCTCGCACTATTCCGTCCACGAGACTCAGAGGGCCATACACACGGGTTCGCAGGTAGATGCCGTGTTTCTTGATTTCCGCAAGGCGTTGATACAGTTGCCCACAGTCGTTTAATGAGCAAAGTAAGAGCATATGGACTATCAGACCAAATTGTGTGATTGGATTGAAGAGTTCCTAGATAATAGAACGCAGCATGTCATTCTCAATGGAGAGAAGTCTTCCGAAGTAAGAGTGATTTCAGGTGCGCCGCAGGGGAGTGTCGTAGGACCGTTGCTATTAACAATATACATAAATGACCTTGTGGATAACATCGGAAGTTCACTGAGGCTTTTTGCGGATGATGCTGTAGTATATCGAGAGGTTGTAACAATGGAAAATTGTACTGAAATGCAGGAGGATCTGCAACGAATTGACGCATGGTGCAGGGAATGGCAATTGAATCTCAACGTAGACGAGTGTAATGTGCTGGGAATACATAGAAAGAAAGATCCTTTATCATTTAGCTACAATAAAGCAGGTCAGCAACTAGAAGCAGTTAATTCCATAAATTATCTGGGAGTAGGCATTAGGAGTGATTTAAAAGGGAATGATCATATAAAGTTGATCGTCAGTAAAGCAGATGCCAGACTGAGACTCATTGGAAGAATCCTAAGGAAATGCAATCCGAAAACAAAGGAAGAAGATTACAGTACACTTGTTCGCCCACTACTTGAATATTGCTCACCAGTGTGTGATCCGCACCAGATAGGGTTGATAGAAGAGACAGAGAAGATCCAACGGAGAGCAGCGCGCTTCGTTACAGGATCATTTAGCAATCGCGGAAGCGTTACGGAGTTGATGGATAAACTTCAGTGCAAGACTCTGCAGGAGACACGCTCAGTAGCTCGGTACTGGCTTTTGTTGAAGTTTCGAGAACTACCTTCACCGAGGAGTCAAGCAGTATATTGCTCCCTCCTATGTATATCTCGCGAAGAGACCATGAGGATAAAATCAGAGAGATTAGAGCCCACACAGAGGCATACCGACAGTCTTGCTTTCCACGAAAAATACGAGACTGGAATAGAAGGGAGAACCGATAGAGGTACTCAAAGTACCCTCCGCCACACACCGTCAGGTGGCTTGCGGAGTATGGGTGTGAACGTAGATGTAGATATCTGTGTGACTCCGGTTAGACACTGAATGTTGGCCGACGGTCGGGTCCTGAGGTCAGAATTTCTCCCACTGAATTCTCACAGTGTGGCTCAGATGCCCGTTCCGCCGCTGTCACGAAGGAAGAGCTCGGCGGCTGCCCTCTGGACACATCGACCAGCCGCGCCGCCGCGATAGCGCCACCCACCCTGACCACCGCCTTCCCCCCTCCACCTCAAGTCAGTGCCCTTCGCGATCTGGATAAAGGCAAACGCCCTCCACTGCAACCTTTTGCAAAGAGCGCTGCCTGCAGTCACGTACGGGCGAGAAAGGTGCGAGAAAACCATCTGCATCAAAACTGTGTCACACGTGTGCCAGCTAGTTTGACACGTGTCTTCCGCCAGCGGTGAACTCTGTAGAATAAACTCTGAAGTTATGGTAATTGTTACTGTATTAAATGCAACACTTAGATTATCATTACACTGCGAAGCCATTCGCTTGCCTATTGAAAAAAATGTCTTGCAGCACAGTAAGACCATTGATCACAGAATTACAAAGAACAAAGAAAAATGTAAAAGCAACGAGAGAGGTGGCGCAGTGGCCGTTTCACCGGACTCGCTTGCTGGGAGGCCGGAGTTTGAATCTCGTACAGCCATCCAAATTTAAGTAGTCATGAACTGCACACGTAGTAGAAGAAGTGAAGCGACTCTGGGTACCTTGGAAGCGTAGTAATGCATGACGGACGAGGATGTAAGAAGCAGACCAGCACAGACAAAGAGAACTCCCCCCCCCCCTAAAATAAATATCTTTCTATCAAATACAGACTTCAAATTGACGAAGAAACTTCTGAGTATGTACGCCTATAGGGCAACAGTGTACGGGTGTGAATCACAGACTGAGAAAACCAGTAAAGAAGAGAATCAAAGCTTTTGAGATTTGGAATTACAGTAGATTGTTAATAATTGAATCGATTGATAAAATAAGATTAGAAGAGGCTCTCAGTATAATAGGTGGGAAAGGAATAAGTGCGGAACACTGACTAGAAGAAGGCGAAGAATGACGAGATACATGTTAAGACTGTACATCACTTCCATTGCACTAGAGGGAGACGTATATGACTAAAACCGTAATGGAAAAAAACAACTGGAATACATCCAACTAATAATCTAGGACGTTGGATATAAGTGCTGCTCTGATATGAGAGAAATGTTATTCCGCGACACATCAAACCAATCAGAAAACTGATGACCCCTCCCTCCCCCACTCCTCAACAAAAAAGTTCAAGTTCAGTGGTCTATCTGCATGTCGTGAATCAAAAAACAGAATTGAGCTACATGTTGACTATTAACCTGTAAAAAAAAGAAAAACTAAAGACAAAGAAACAAAAGAGTCAAAGAGAAAATTCCCGATCCCCTAGCGCATGGCTGTATCAATCACTCAAAACGCATTTGTTATATGTGGCGCCGGCCGAAGTGGCCGTGCGGTTAAAGGCGCTGCAGTCTGGAACCGCACGACCGCTACGGTCGCAGGTTCGAATCCTGCCTCGGGCATGGATGTTTGTGATGTCCTTAGGTTAGTTAGGTTTAAGTAGTTCTAAGTTCTAGGGGACTAATGACCTCAGCAGTTGAGTCCCATAGTGCTCAGAGCCATTTTTTTGTTATATGTGGTTTCGCTTTAGATAAATGTGCGTCGTACAGATTTTCGCAATGAATAGATTTTACCCCTGAGTCTACATATTACCTGTCCACGTTTGTCGCAGTCTGATCGCTGGATTCAGAACGCTTTATAGCCACGAATTTCTTCACGAGTGGGTTTAGGAGGAAGTCAGGGGCAGCCAGATGTGACAATAGTATTGATTGTCCAGCGATTTGTGCTCCGTATCTTTCCGTTCTCCTGCGACCAATGCATCCTTGTGGACTCATGCATTGTGTCCATCAACAATGTATCTGTTTCTTTTGCTATCCAAGTATTTTCGCATACATTGTTTCACACACTTTGGTCAGAAGACTTTAACAAATTAGTTTTTTCAGACTAACTGGTAAGGACAACTTTTCTGCAACTCAGAAAACGCTACCCTTAACCATATCGGCAGATGGAACAGATTTCGCGTGTTTTTGGCGCAGGGTTTCCGGTTTCTACGTAATGTGTCAGTTGATGTTTCGTCCCTGATCACGTCCGACCCATAGTAACGAATCAATTCCTTATAAAGTGGTCCAAAAATTAAATTTCGCAAGACTGAAAAAAATAAAGGACGGTGAACAACAATATAAGACTTTGACGACGTACCCAACAATGACAGAAGAATTTCTGTAAATGTCATGTTCATTTAAGGAATCTTTCCATAGGTGGCGAATTG
Organism: Schistocerca piceifrons; assembly: GCF_021461385.2. Taxonomy (NCBI): domain Eukaryota; kingdom Metazoa; phylum Arthropoda; class Insecta; order Orthoptera; family Acrididae; genus Schistocerca; species Schistocerca piceifrons. The sequence continues at coordinate 642,564,837 of NC_060139.1, forward strand.
CATACCATTCTTGTTTCATTCGCGATTTGAACGGACGTAAATCTGAAACTACTTTTTTTAAAAAATATTATCTTTGAAATTTGACGTGCATCAGACGTACTGTAGCTCGCACCGTGTTAAATAGGGACCTTGGAAAGTGACCTACACATGTCGTCCCACGCTAAGACCATCGCGCAACAAGAGTGAGCATAGTCAGAAGAGAGTTCATGCTTTGGGTTTCTTGCAGACACACACGTTAAGGATAAAAGGAGCATCATAGTGTGTGAGTGAAACTGCGCAGCAACTGGAAACGTACCCCAAACGATAAGTATGGGGACAGTATCATTTCTATGGACCAGGCGCCTAAATTGCACTCACATTCAGAACAAAATTAAGGCGACCTGTGGACCAAATGCAATTTCGCGTCTAGTCGCAGTGAAACGGCGCCAATAATTTGACCAAGCAGTGAGTGATGTGGATCGGGAAGGAAGCCCATTGATATCGACGAAAGTCGATAATGTCCAGTCATTTTTTCTGCAAGATAAATGGACGTATGTATATAAAGGGATTTCCAACGACGAGAACGACCACACAGCGGTTCTCGAATGGTTTCGTGACCAAGGAGCGAATTTCTATCGTTAAGGAACTGAACGACTGGCAGAACGTTCCGACCGTTGTTTATAAAGACTTGGTGACGATGTTGAAAAACAGTGTCATATACCTATGCCACTTTGAAGTGTAGTGCAGCATTCAGTAAAAATTGCTTGGCCTGCCATAATAATATCTAACTTACTTTTTGAAGTTGGTAATTAACAAAAGCTGTGTGAATATTCATAATATTTAACAACAGGTCATATAACACATCATGGTAACTAACCACACATCAAGGAAACTAACCACGGATACAAGTGTTCTTAATTATTGAGGGGAAGAAGGTACACTGAGGCGCCAAAGAAACTGGTATAGTCGTGCGTATTCAAATACAATATGTAAACAGGCAGATTACGTCGCTGCGGTCGGCAACGCCTGTATAAGACAAGTGTCTGACGCAGTTGTTAGATCGACTACTGCTGCTATAATGGCAGGTTACCGAGATTTAAGTGAGTTTGAAAGAGGTGTTATAATCGAAGGACGAGCGATGGGACACAGCATCTCCGAGGTAGCGATGAAGTGGGGATTTTCCCATATGACCATTTTACGACCGTACTGTGAATAACAGCAATCCGGTAAAACATCAAATCTCCGACATCGCTCCAGCCGGAAAAAGATCCTGCAAGAACGTGTCTAATGACGACTGAAGAGAATCGTTCAACGTGACAGAAGAGCAACCCTTTTTGCAAATTGCTGCAGATTTCAATGCTGAGCCATCAACAAGTGTCAGCGTGCGAACCATTCATCGAAACATCATCCATATGGGCTTTCGAAGCAGAAGGCCCACTCGTGTACCCTTGATGACTGCATGGCACAAAGCTTTACGCCTCACCTGGGCCCGTCAACACCGACTTTGGACTGTTGATGACTGGAAACATGTTGTATGGTCGGACGAATCTCGTTTCAAATTTTGGGCCCGTCAACACCGACTTTGGACTGTTGATGACTGGAAACATGTTGTATGGTCGGACGAATCTCGTTTCAAATTTTATCGAGCAGATGGATGTGTATGAGTATGAGACTACCTAATGATTCCATGGACCCTGCAGGTCAGCAATGGCAGTTCAAGCTGGAGGAGGGTCTGTAATGGTATGGGGCATCTGCAGTTTGAGAGATATGGAACCCCTCATACTTCTAGATACGACTCTGGCAGGTGACACGTACGTAAGCATCCTGTCTCATCACCTGCATCCATTCACTTGGGCAATACCAGCAGGACAATGCGACACCCCACACGTCCAGAATTGCTATAGAGTGGCTCCAGGAACACTCTTCTGAGTTGAAACACTTCCGCTGGCCACCAAACTCCCCAGACATGAACATTATTGAGCATGTCTGGGATGCCTTGCAACATACTCTTACGGACTTATGGACAGTTCTGCAGGATTCATGGTGTCAATTCCTTCCAGCACTACTTCCAACTTTGGTCGAGTCCATGCCACGTCGTGTTGAGGAACTTCTGCGTGCTCGCGGGGGTCCTACACGATATTAGGCAGGTGGACCAGTTTCTTTGAGGGAAAGAAGGTAAATAAATACACTATTTTTATGAAGTCTTCTTCTGATTGTACGACGGACTACGTAACGTAAAGATTAAACTGTATGTAGGTATTTCTCTACAGTCTTACAGACAGTTCATGTAATGATGCAACAGTAGTCAGTTTACTAAATACTTGTAGATTACAATCTGTTATAAAGTCGACGACGATTCCGACGTGTAGATACTAGCGCTAAACTTGCGTTTCAGCGTACTGAGGCTGTTGCACAAGGCGAGTTACTGGGCACGATGCCACTCACGCAGAAAGAGCAGATGATTTATGTCAGCTTCCGATATTGAATCGCAAGAAGAAGTTGAAGAGTCTCTGACGCCTGGAAGTCTATGGAAGTAGCAGAGATGGAAGCGCGTGCTTATGATGGAAGTTGGGTGGTCCACTGCATATCCGATCTGTGAACTAAAATAAAGGGTGACAATTATTGTATTATATGATAAAAACGTAAATTAGTCACAAACTACGGCCTCCACACACTTCATTCAACATGTAAACATCACTACAGATATTCGGATTTAGGTTACGACATGTTCGATACGCTTACCCACAAAATTCTGCATGGACTGCTGAAGTGTCGAAACATCGATGCTGTCGATGACTTCCTGAATGGCTGTTTCAACTCAGCAATGGGTTTGGGGTTATTGCTGTACACTTTGTCTTGAATAATGTCCCAAAAAATCAGTCACATGTGTTCAGATCCGGAGAATACGACGGCCAGTCGAGGCCCATGGCAACGGCCTCTGAGTACCCCAGATTCAGAGCGCCGTCCCCAAAGTGCTCCTCCAGGATATTGCATGGGGGCTTAATTAAATATAATGCAAATAATTTTAATTTTAATCGCTGTTTGTCCGATTACGAAGTCTCGTAACCGGTTGGCCCTGAGTAGTATTAGTACGCAATCTGACTGCATAGAATAACAATAAAGAATGAAAGGAAATTTCCGTTAAAATAATTGATTAATTAAGTCCCCAGCAACTATAAAAGCTACGAAACAAAAACTACGAAACAACAAAGCACAAGTGTAACTGTTCTGTGCGTGGAAGTGTGATTCAACGTACACATCTGGCACGGTTCTTCCTCAATAAGACAAGATATTTTAAGCACCATTTGCACTGAAGTAATTAAAAAAAACAGAAATACTATAATTGCACATAGAAACCAGAATTACACTCTAATACATGAACACAAGCCAGATGCTTTGTTGACTGAACCTGTGACCAAGAGACATTGTTAGTTAGGAAATTTAAAAAAATTTAAAAAAATGTTTTTTACCTTCATATATATTGACGAAAAATACACTCTGATCATTACAACATCCCCATTCGAACAGCATCGGCTGTCTAGCCCATCAGAACAACTGCACACGACATGCTCACAACTAGCACTGACTACGGCAACCTCAGAACTCCTACTTCTCACAGCAACTTCTGAACAAGCACTGCCCACAGCAACTTCCGAACAAACACTGCCAGTGGAGGCGGCGGAATAAAACTCTTTGACGCAATCTCTGGCGCTGTGACTCAGTGTAGCCACCTTTCAATATCACTCTACTGCTTCGATGGAGTCGAGCTCCGTCTTGCATGGATCACATCTTGCCAAAATCAGGATCAATTTGGATAATGAGGATGAAATCATCTTCCAAAACCTTCACATACCGTTCGGTAGTCACCGTGCCATCGAGGAATATCGCACCAATTATTGCACGACTGGGCATTGCACACCACACAGTCACCCGTTGTGGGTGAAGAGACTTCTCGATCGCGCAATGCGATTTCTCAGTCCCCCAAATGTGCCAATTTTGTTTATTGACGAACCCATTCAAATGAAAGTGGACTTCGTCGCTAAACTAAACCATGCATGCGCACACTAATACCCATCATGCCCCGCGGCCAAGCGAGTTGTTTGAACGTCTTAACACAACCGTTCAGAAGATATGACGATTTTATTTCATATACTTCAATAACTGTCACCCTGTATTTAGGAAGAATCGGGTAGGGTGAAACGTTCCATCTACTTCGAAGTCGTTAGAGGTAAGCTGGACAGCGTTATGGAAGGAAATAGCTACTGCGTTTTTTGAAGAGATTTCCCCAGTATTTGCGTCAAGGGCTAAGAAAAAACTTGGAAGCTTCATAACTGGAAAGTTTTTGACCAATTCAACTTGGTCTTCCAGAGAAAGAGTACAGTTCCGTCAGGCCCTGCCGCAGGAGCCTCTCCTGAGATGATCTAGAGAGCGACGCCGTTCCACAGAAGGTGACTGGAAACGAGTAATCTGGAGTGAAGAATCACGCTATACCCTATGGCAATTAGACTCTAGGAATGGGGTTTGGCGACTGCTCGGAGAACGTTACATGCCTCCATGTCCTGTGCCAGCGGTGAAGTACCTCTACATCTACATGAATACTCTGCAATCAGATTTAAGTGTCTGGCAGGGGGTTCATCGAAGCACCTTCACAATTCTGTATTATTCCAATCTCGTATAGCGCGCCGAAAGGACGAACACCTATATCTTTCCGTACGAGTTCCGATTTCCATTATTTTATCACGGTGATCGTTCCTCCTTGTGTAGGTAGGCATCAAGAAAATATTTGCGCATTCGGAGGAGAAAGTTGGTGATTGGAATTTCGTGAGAAGATTGCTCCGCAATGAAAAACTCATTTGTTTTAATGATGACCACCCCATATCCTGTATCATTTCTGTGAGACTCTCTCCCCTATTTCGCGATAATACAAAACGTGCTGCCCTACTTTGAACTTTTTCGATGTACTCCGTCAGTCCTATCTGATAAACATCCCACCCCGTGCAGCAGTACTCTAAAAGAGGACGGACAGTCTCCTTAGTAGATCTGTTACATTTTCTAAGTGCCCTACCAATAAAACGCAGTCTTTGGTTAGCCATTTTCTATGTGTTCCTTCCAATTTAAGCTGTTCGTAATTGTAATTCCTAGGTATTTAGTGTAATTTACAGCCTGTAGATTTGACTGATTTATCGTGTAACCGAAGTTTAACGGATTCCTTTTAGCACTCATGTCGATAACCTCACACTTTTCGTTATTTAGGGTCAATTGCCAATTTTCGCACCATACAGATATCTTTTCTAAATCGTTTCACAATTTGGTTTGTTCTTCTGATGACTTTACTAGTCGATAAACGACAGCGTCATCTGTAAACAACCTAAGACGGCTGCTCAGATTGTCTCTCAAATCGTATATATACATAGGAAACAACGCTACCTTGGGGAAAGCCAGAAATCACTTCTGTCTTACTCGAAGGCTTTCCATCAGTTACTACGAACTGTGCTGTCTGATAATAAATCACGAATTCAGTCACATAACTGAGACGATATTCCATAAGCACGCAATTTCACTTAAAAAAAGGTTCAAATGGCTCGAAGCACTATGGGACTAAACAGCTGAGGTCATCAGTCCCCTAGACTTAGAACTACTTAAACCTAACTAACCTAAGGACATCACACAACACCAAGCCATCACGAGGCAGAGAAAATCCCTGACCCCGCCGGGAATCGAACCCGGGAACCCGGGCGTGGGAAGCGAGAACGCTACCACACGACCACGAGCTGCGGCCTAATGTTATGGGCCTGTGATTTAGTAGATTACTCCTAATACCTTCCTCGAATATTGGTGCGACCTGTGCAACTTTCCTGTCTTTGAGTATGGATCTTACGTAGAGCGAACGGTTGTATATGATTGAAGTATGGAGCTATTGCATCAGCATTCTCTGAAAGGAAACTAATTGGTATACAGTCTGGACCAGAATACTTGCTTATATTCTCTCATTTACGTTGCTTCACTACTCCGAGGATATCTTACGATACTCATGTTGGCAGCTGTTCTTCATTCGAGTTCTGGAGTGTTTACTTCATCTTCTTTTGTGAAGGAATTTCGTGAGGCTGTGTCCAGTAACTCTGCATTGGCAGCAGTGTTTTCGATAGCATCTCCATTGATATCGTGGAGAGAAAGCCTTGATTGTGTCTTACCGCTAGGATACTTCACATACGACCAGAATCTCTTTGGATTTTCTGCCAGGTTCCGAGACAAAGTACGGAGGAGGTAATACTATGATATGGCGTGTTTTTCGTGGATATGATGTGGTCCTCTTACTGCACTTAAGAACACGCTAAATTCAGAAAAGTATGAATCCATTTTACAGCTTTGTGTACTGCATAAAGTAGAGGAACAGTTTGGAATAGATAATTGTTTTTATCGGCAGGATATACCACCCTGTCACGAAGCAGCATCTGTGGGAAAAGTTTGTGGAAAATAACATTCATGAAATAGACTGGACAGCACTGAGTCCCAAGCTGGACGAACTGGAACACCTTTGGATGAGTAAGAAAGTCGACTTCTCTTCAGACTCCAACGCCCAACATCACTACGTTCTCTGGATTTGGTTGTCGAAGAAGAATGGGCTGCCGTTTCTCCATAGACATTCAGACATCTCGCGGACAGTCTCCAGAACAAGTCGTCATAAAGGCGAAACGTGGATACGCCACTAATAGGTGTCGGATTCCTTAAATCACATAGAGTATTGATGTGCGGTGTGGGATCCGCATCAGGTGGGACTGACGGATGACATCGAAAAAGTACAATCGTTTTGTATTATCGCGAAATAGGGGAGATAGTGTCACAGACATGATAAGTGAATTGGAGTGGCAATCATTAAAACAAAGGCGTGTTTCGTTGCGACGGGATCTTCTCATGAAATTTCAACCACCTGTTTTCTCCTCCGTTTGCGAAAACATTCTGTTGGCACCCACCTACATAGGGAGAAATGATCATCACGATAAAATAAGAGAAGTTAGGGCTCGCACAGAAAAATTTAAGTGCTCGTTTCTCCCGCGTGCCGTTCGAGAGCGGAAGGGTAGAGAGACAGATTGAGGTGGTTCATTGAACCCTTTGCCAAGCACTTTATTGTGAATAGCTGAGTAATCACGTGGATGTAGACGTAGTAGTTAAGGGGCTGGAGCAGGAAGATGCTCGCAGGTAGTTCCGGTGTTGCTTTCCGCATAGGGTGAACGCCGCTGCTACGTTCATGGCAAAAGCTGACGATGTTTTTCATACGTGAAACCCCAATTGGAATCACTGCCCCACAAAAATTTACTAGCAATACAAGATACACTTCAGTTGATCAATGAAAGAAGGAAGTGCAAAAATGTTCAGGGAAATTGAGGAATACAGTAATGCAAGTCGCTGAAGAAAGAAGTAAATAGGAAATGCAGGGAAGCTAAGACGAAGTGGACCCATGAAAAACGTGAAGAAATCGAAAAAAATGACTGTCGCAAGGACTTTCACCTATAGGAAAGTCAAAACAACCTTCGGTGAAATTAAAAGCAAGGGTGTTAACATTAAGAGTGTAATGGAAATTCCACCGTTAAATGCAGAGGAGAGAGCGGATAGATTGAAAGACTACATTGAAGGCCTCTATGAGAGGGAAAATTTGTCTGATGTGGTAGAAGAAGAAACGGGAGTCGATTTAAAAGAGACAGGGGATCAAGTATTAGAATCAGAATTTAAGAGAGCTTTGGAGGACTTAAGATCAAATAAAGCAGAATCAATAGGCAACATTCCATAAAAATTTCTAAAATGATTGGTGGAAGTGGCAAAAAAACGACTATTCATGTTGGTGTGTTGAATGTATGAGTCTGACGACATACCATCTGACTTTCGGAAAAATGTCAGCCACCAATTCCGAAGACAGCAAGAGCTGGCAATTATCGCACAGCCAGCTTAACAGCTCATGCATTCAAGTTACTGACAAGAATAATATACTGAAGAAAGGAAAAGAAAACTGACGTGTTAGATGATGATAAGTTTGGCTTTAGAAAAAGTAAAGACACCAGAGAAGCAATTCTGACGTTGCCGTTGATAATCAAGATACATTCATAGGATTTGTCGACCTGGAAAAAGCGTTCGACAATGAAAATGGTGCAAGGTATTCGAAATTCCGAGAAAAATAGGGGTAAGCTATAAGGAGAGGCGGGTAATATACGATTTGTATCAGAACCAAGAGGGAATAATAAGAGTAGACGACCAAGAATGAAATGCTCGGATTATAAAGAGTGTTAGACAGAGAGGTAGTCTTTCGCCCATACTGTTCAATCTGTATATCGAAGAACGAATGATGGAAATAAAAGACAGATTCAGGAGTAGAATTAGAAGTCAGGGTGAAAGGATACGAATGATACGATTCGCTGATGACGTTGCTATCCTAAGTGAAAGTGTAGAAGACTTACATAATCTCCTGAACGCAACGAACAGTCCAATGAGTACAAAATATGAACTGGCAGTAAACAAAAAAAAAAAAAAAAAAAAAAGGCGAAAGTAATGAGAAGTAGCAGAAATGAGAAACAGTGAGAAATGAGAACAGTGAGGATTGGTCACAAAGTAGGTTAAGGAATTCTGCTACCTAGGCAGTAAAACAACCAATGAGGGTCGGAGCAAGGAGGACATCAAAAGCAGACTAGAACTGGTACAAAAAAGGGAATTCCTGGCCAAGAGAAGTCCACTAGTATCAAACATAGGCCTTAATTTGAGGAAGAAATTTCTGGTAATGTATTTCTGGAGATTTGTACTGCATGGTAATGAAACATGCACTGTGGGAAAACCAGAACAGAAGAGAATCGAAGCATTTGAGATGTGGTGCTACAGACGAATGTTGAAAATTAGGTGGACTGATAAGGTAGGGAATGAGGAGGTTCCATGCTGAATCCGAGAGGAAAGGAATATGTAGAAAACACTGACAAGGAGAAGGGACAAGATGGCAGGATATCTGTTAAGACGTAAGAGAATGACTTCCACAGCACTAGATGGAGCTGTAGAGGGCAAAAACTGTAGAGGAAGACAGAGATTGAGATACATCCAGCAAATAATTGAGGACGTAGGTTGCAAGTGCTACTCTGAGATGAACAGGTTGTCACGGAAGAGGAATTCGTGGCGGTCCGCATCAAACCAATCAGAAGACTGATGACTCAAAAAATGGTCCCACAATGAAATATCTAAGTAAACTGTGCGATTTAAGCTATTAAAAAGCTCTTGTTGACAACCGAAATAAGCAGCGTAATGACACAATTCCCCAACTTAGGTATTAAAGCTATTAAAATCTAAATCAATTACACTAGGCGTTTGGATGATGTATGTTGGTTTTTCTACACTGGGCAGAACAGGTGAGGCAGGCGGCTCTTTTCACCGCTTGCATATAAAAGGCACAGCAGGTTCTCCGGAAGTGGTACCAGGAGCCCAAGATGTTGGTGCATGTGGGCTTTTGCGAGCAGCAAGGGCATTCATTAACGATGTTCCTGACTGCCGCTATTGGCTAGCACCGAGTGTGCATCAAATATTGTTGACGCCAACTATTAAAACCAACATTTATATGAAAGAAATAGTAACTTAAGCTCGAGGCAAGATGACTGACACAAGAAAGCATGAACTCAAAATTAGAAAATACTGATACGTAATATAAAAAAATGGACATTGCAGGAAAGGTGCAAGGGGAGCGAGGGGGTTGGAGGTCGGGAATGCCGCCTTGTGATTTGTGACGATTCTTAAGAAGTCGTTAGCTACCAGAACCTGCCATCTTCTCATTTCCAGTACAAATGTGGTAAAACTCATTTCCCAGATAGTCGTGGTAAAGTACGCTTGTAACAGAGACTTGTTGACATTCATTGCTCGTCGATGCTTGGTCAACTGAAAAATGCGCAGAGGCTTGGTAATCGGTTTCGTGTCTGAACTCGTTTCTGCCCACCAAGCTTCACATACATTTACATTTCTGTTGCAGCTGAAGGATGTTTGTAGGTGGATTTAGCATGAGACATGTGCGTTGTTACAAGCAACATACAGTATTAAAAATACTGACGTCTGTAAAGCTACGCTAATGCTTTTCTAAATGCGTTAGTAATATGGATGCAATAAGCTTTAATGTGTGTAATCTCATGTTTTATTAGACCGTCCACACCTGGGCAACATGGGCATAATACGAGTAGTGATGTAATTTCGGATTTTCAGTCAGCATCCTCTCGTTGCGTGACGGCCCGTACGTACAGGGATCAGTATGCAAGTACCAGAGCATAACAGGATTTCATTACCAATAATGCCACATACTTTTACAGTAATTAAGATCCAACATAAGTCAACGTGTTACACAGTCCAGTTCGAAGCCAACTGTCATTCTGCTAGTCGAGCTCTGGAGCTTCAGAACAGTCACGGCCGTCGAAAGGACTGGCCAACGCAAGTCACAGTAGGCGGAGATGTTGTATTCACTAAAAACGTCGATGTCTGGTGACAAACAGAGGTGGATATGCAGTGACAGTGAAACGATAAAAAGGTCACTGTTATTTCTACATTTTCAAAACCAACATCTACCGCAGCCGAGATGCTCTCATGAATTACAATATGGAGGCTGTCGGTATTCAAATTTTTAGGAGACAGAACGCAGTCGATTGTGCTACAGCCGGTGGCACGCCGCACTGCAGAGGTTGCTCATGTATAGACGGTCATGCAGACTTGACGACCTCAACACCTGCGATGTGAGGTTATAACGTGAGGTCGGAGAACAGTGAACCACTCGCAATGTATCTTAACCGCAGTGTCACATCATTAAGTTTTCTGCGAAGGTCATTTATCTCAATGTCCTACTTGGCACGAACAAACCTTGCTCTCTTTCTGCACCATCCTCGATAGTATCACGTTTCTCAGAGTCAGAATGAGTGGATGCGACTAGTATTTCGTGACCTCTCGATATCGATGTCGTGAGAGTGCTGTCACACTGTTCCTGTTGTACCAGTATCTGAAAGGAAGCTGTCTTTCTATGTTGAAGGAGAAGCCCTAATATTCTTTCGAATTAGTTCAGGGAGACCACTACAATCTACATCTACATGGATACTCTGCAAATCACATTTAAGTGCCTGGCAGAAGGTTCATCGAACCACCTTCACAATTCTCTATTATTCCAATCTCGTATAGCACGTGGAAAGAATGAACACCTATATCTTTCCGTCCGAGCTCTGATTTCCCTTATTTTATCGTGGTAATCCTTCCACCCTATGTAGGTCGGTGTCAACAAAATATTTTCGTATTCGGAGGAGAAAGTTGGTAATTGGAATTTCGTGAGAAGATTCCGTCGCAACGGAAAACACCTTTCTTTTAATGATTTCCAGCCCAAATCCTGTATCATTTCAGTGACACCCTCTCCCCTATTTCGCGATAATTCAAAACGTGCTGCCTTTCTTTGAACTTTTTCGATGTACTCCGTCAGTCCTATCTGGTAAGGATCCCACACTGCGCAGCAGTATTCTAAAAGAGAACGGACAAGCGTAGTGTAGGTAGTCTCCTTAGTAGGTCTGTTACATTTTCTAAGTGTCCTGCCAATAAAATGCAATCTTTGGCTAGCCTTCCCCACAACATTTTCTATGTGTTCCTTCCAATTTAAGTTGTTCGTAATTGTAACACCTAGGTATTTAGTTGAATTCACGGCCTTTAGATTTGACTGATTTAACGCGTAACCGAAGGTTAAAGAGTTCCTTTTAGCACTCATGTGGATGACCTCACACTTTTCGTTACTTAGGGTCAACTGTCACTTTTCGCACCATTCAGATATCTTTTGTAAATCGTTTTGCAGTTTGTTTTGATCTTCTGATGACTTTATTCGTCGATAAACGACAGCGTCATCTGCAAACAACTGAAGACGGCTGTTAGATTGTCTCCCAAATCGTTTATATAGATAAGGAACAGCAAAGGGCCTATAACACTACGTTGGGGAACGCCAGAACTGTTTTACTCGCTGAATTTCCGTCAATTACTACGAACTGTGACCTCTCTGACGACATTCCATAAGTATGCAATTTCACTACGACCCGCTTTTGTGGTACAGTGTCAAACGCCTTCCGGAAATCCAGGAATACGGAATCGATCTGAAATCCCTTGTCAATAGCACTCAGCACTTCATGTGAATAAAGAGCTAATTGTGTTTCAGAGGAACGATGTTTTCTAAACGCATGTTGACTGTTTGTCAATAGACCATTTCCTTCGAGGTAATTCATAATGTTCGAACACAATATATGTTCTAAAATCCTGCTGAATATCGAAGTTAACGATATGGGCCTGTAATTTAGTGGATTACTCGAGTGGAATACTCGGTCAGAAGACCCAATGTAAAAGTGAGTCCCTTGTGTAGTGGGAACGAAGTACAAATTACAACTACTCACTTCGATCAGTGTGGTTTCTTTAAAATTTCCTTTATTCAACATATCTGATGCACCCCCAACGTCGCAAAGTCGTCAAAAACTTCCAACTGTTTGGATGATTCGAAATTAAAAGAAGAATGAAGTGAAATGTATACGTTTTTAGTAGCTCACAGCGTACTTCTCATGGATTTGATACAATATGAACCGTAATGAACTACATTTACATACATCCCACGCAAACCACCGTACGGTGCATAGCTGAGGGCACCTTATATCACTATTAGTCGTTTCTTCTCCTATTCCAGAGCGAGGTAAAAACGATTGTCTAAAAGCCTTCCTACGAATCCCAATTTTTCGCATCTTATCTTCAGTGTCCTTACGCGCAATGAACGTTGGCGTCAGCGCAGTCGTTCTGCATTCGGCTTCAAATGCCGGTTCTTTAAATTTGCGCAACAGTGCCTTGCGGAAACAGCATCGTCTTCCCTCCAGGGATTCCCATTTGAGTTCGCGAAGCATCTCCGTAATACTTGAGTGTGGTCGAAACTCCCGGTTGAAACTAAGTCTTTAATTTCTTTTTTTTTTTTTTATGAAACACTGACCTACAGAATTTTCTCTAACAAAAACAACTCAAATTTATGCTATTCATTTATTACCAACAATATATAAGCCCAACGCTATCTGACTGCTATACCTTCACAATATGACTTCCAATAACTAACACAAAAGAACGGCCCTGAATTGCAAGAAAACCTAATAATAATTAAAATCCAAAAAAATATGAAATTAAAGAAATATGACACTACCTCCAGCTCTGTTAACTGCCTAAACTCATTTCAGTCACGAATTCCGATAGTGCAAACACCATTTTTTTATAAGTCATTTACAACACAGAAAATCGTCATAACACAAACTACAGCAATTACAGGAAGTAACAACAACAGTCAGCTAAATAACAAGATTCTAACTACTATACACTCTAACTGCTAGGAGGCATATGGTTAGCAAAAGAAAGATTTTGTTGAAGAGCAAACAATGTATTTAGAAAATTTTATCTTATTCATGTCACATCCAGTTCCAGAAATTATATAGTTGTCAATAATTCCACTAACCAAACATTATGAACAACATCCATCATCATATATTTCTTTGCAAATTTGCTTATAAACACATCATTTCATCTCACTTTACAATGCATGTCCTACCAACACAGAATCCCCACTAAGAATATCATGTCCACACACTTCCCTATCCACTCGCTAACTGCTAGTCCGCCCAATCACAGAATGACTTGCCGAGGGCACAGGGCACTGTCATTGACATTAACACAGTCTATAGCGCTGCCAACATACAAACAGGTTACCTACGTAGCGCCCCTGCTCCCCTCAAAAAATTTTACAAAGTGTTTTCGGCAGTGGCCAAGATTACGTTGTTAAAATTTTTATATTAACAATGGTAAATAGAGCAGATGCACACAAAGGTTAAGTAATATGCTGTTGGTCAATAAAGTAAAAAATTCTCCTCACAGTCCCTAAAGACAGTCCTGGTAATTGATCAGAAGAGAGGTGTACGCCAGTTTTACGCACAAAGGTTGAGCAATATATGAAAATGCACAAGTAAGCAGCGCACTACTATGCAGTCTTGAAGAAGTAGTGTTGTCCTCCCCATGGAGACACAGAGCTGACTCTTGAAATGGTATCGTAATATTGGTCATGGGCCACAACAGAACAGACCCACAGCAGTATCAATCGAAGTCTTGAAAAATATTGGTGGAATTGTTGAATAACTACCGAGCAGACCCAGTGTAGTCTTAGTAGAGATTATGATAGCAGAGGACCACCAAAGGTGAGACTTGAGGATAATATAGCAAGTCCATGAGCCACTACTGTGTAGTCAGTATTGATGCATATTACAAGTTCCTGAATCACCACTTGTGCACTCACTCGCCGTGCAAGACAGACAATATATAAAACAATTGAAGACGTCGAAATGACAACATCTGCTGCCGACAAGAAAAAGAATACTATAAAATCTGTCGCTGCACATTCACTAATACGTAGATGGACCCGCTGTCTTCTGTGGATGTAGGCTGAACTTTAGTATTGATCTGAATGATACATTTTCCCATGGTAATGGCTGGCTAACTGTCGCAATAGTACGAGGTGGTACAGGCGTACCCAATGTATCAGGATTGGAAAGCTTCGTCGACCGTGACGTCATAGCCTATCGCACATACCATGTTTGTGAAAATGCAAATAAAGACTTTGGCAAATCATCATATATGTCACCCTCACCCTTCTCCTTGTATACCCGTAATAGACGTAAGCTATCTGTTAATGAAACTGTATTTATTTGGATTAAAGGTAAAGGTACATGTGAATATGTAAAATTTGTTGGAGATTGTACTTTGTATTTTCATAAATAAATTGATCTGTAGCGTAGCTGAAAATCGGACAAGGGTACATCTAAAATCTGTCGACATAGAGTATGCAACAGCATGTTACGTCAGCTCTCTGAGCGCGTGACCTTTGACCCCGCCGATAAGGCGGCTCAAGGCCATCTTGGCAGCGTGCACACATTTGTCTGTTGGTCATATCATGTGTATCAAATCTCAAGATACTATATGAATGTGTTAGTGCTTACACCTGTTGATAATTCAACGAGGGACTGGTTAAATGCATTGATGGTTGTAAGGACATTGAAAACTTGGAGTACTGGAGTCCATACAATTACAATTTTACAGCATAAGAATACAATTACAAATGTAAAGAAAACATTATTGTATTAAAGAAAATGATAATACAAATAACATTTGTGGTAATACAGGGCTTACAAAAAGAACGGAAATAAGCATATAAATGAGTATTACAGGAATTATGACAGCATATAAATAAATGAAAAAACTGAGAAAATCAGTAGAAACATTAACTTGACATATGAATATTAAAAGAAAACATAACAGAATAAATAATGTCTGAACATCTTCCTAAAATAAAGAACATGATACAAAAACAGAGACTGGGTTTGAGGATAACAGTATTCCTCATCATAGTGAATGCAACCTAGTATTAAAAGGAAAAATATTATACCAAATTTATCTTACCAGGTAAACACAAAGAGATAGGAAAAACACAGAGACACAAGGGTACACATAAATATATCAGAATAACACAAAAGGAAAGAACAGGAGCTGTTTTCAAGTGTAAATGTGTCAAAGTGTAAGCTTAAGTCTAACATTGATACTGCAGTACTTGTGGTGTGCATTTTACACCTAATATACTTCATGCTCATACCTCCTTTACTTTTAACCAAAACTATTTCATTTCCAACCAAAACTTCATTTAAATCTCACAGACCTCTCTTATTTCTATATTTGTTTCCACAAAAATCCTACCTAAGCATGCTGTCTGTATTTATACTTATAACCAACGCTTATACTTCCATATTTTACTCACCTAATCATTTGCTTCCAAGAAAATCCTACCTAAACCTGTTGTCACTGTACCATACTTATATCTGTTCACTTCCTCTTTCAAAATAATTGTTCCTCATTATACAATACTCTTTGGCCAGACCTTTTCCTTAAAGCTTGTCAATGCATTTCTTCCCTACTCATCACAACTCATTTTCTTATATAGCATATGCCCTCTTAAGCTAACTTAAATCTACTGAGCTCAGATACATAAATTAGAGAGCAAGACTATGCAGCAGCACAAAAAAATTAACAAAAACAACACTAACAAAAATGCAAATTGGCAAAGGAAGTAGAAGCATATATAAATTAGCAAAGCAAATGCAACATTACAACTAATATTAGGCAATATCCAACAAACAAGAAAAATAAATCAGTGGTAAAACTGGCTAACACAGTAATACAAAGTAAAATTAAGTAGAACACTGCCTGACAAATAGCAGCAGCAAATGCAATAACTTATACCTAAATATGACAAAGCACAAGCAGAAAAAATATTACAGTAAAGACAGCAATGCAGATACGGGAAATACATGTATAAGCTTACAATAGTATGTGTGCATCTGTGATCACCGAAACTATCCAAAACGCCAGCACAAGGAACAAGATCTATACTATCTCCTACGTAAAATGCAATCTTTCTATGTCACATCTTAACATTAATTGGTGAACTGCAACAACTTATTCTACCAAAAAAAAAATTAGCTTCTTCTTGAAAAGAAAATTATGTATGCAGTTCCTGTTACTAGTCCCTCCTCCTTCTTATTGTTCTTTCCTTTCCAAGTGCTCTTTTTTTAAGAATGTGAATCGTAAAATTATTATTTAATGGACCTGCTGACAGAAAGTGTTCACATTAGCATAGGTATTATTTTATTTTGTAAAAACAATGCTGCAGCACAGCTAGAAACCAGATATCAAATAAGTAAATACTTACAAAGCAAAGTATAAAAACATCATTCAGTAGCCATGTGTCATTTCATAAGTGAATAGAAATTCTCTCAACTCTCGTAGAGAGGCACTTGGCATAATGAGGTATGTAAACATAAGAACATTTCTCATCAATTCATGAGCATTTCAGTAAGTATCACAAAGTTCAAACTCCAAACTGTAATCATATGTTTACAAGTAGTAGTGTATGTCGTGTTTGTGCTGCGTTCGGCAAAGAAATGTCAGTACTGAGGTCAATGGCCTCTCTTTTCTACAGCTTTCTACAGCTATGTGAGCGCTTGCGGGAGTGCAGCGTACTTCAAAGCGGCTGAAGTGGCACCAGTAAAGTTGAAAGGCACCACAACAATGGATATATTGCAAGGCGGCTAGCACACAGCCCAGCGCAGCAGAGCATTAGGTCAAGGTCACATATACTCATTACCAAAATATTTACGACAACAGTTTCAGCTACAATGACAGTTTCATGCAAATAAAAAGATTCCGCAGGTTGAAGAGTTATAGGAGAAGTGGGTAGAAAGAAAATCTCATCAATTCCAAAAATTTCTGTCGCCTCATTACACATACATATTACCTGTCGATACTTCTTCAATATCTCATCATAATAAACACGTAGCATAATCATATTCAACATACAGCATTGATCATAACCATATCTCAACATCATAATACACATCGTAATCATAATAATATCATTGTAAAACTTCAATCTCAAAATTGTTGTAGCTTTCTTCAATAATCTCGAAATCTCTTTAAAAAAAATGCTTTCAGCCCGTTTCAATAGTGTCATCTATCTCAAACATACTTCAAAAATCATGATCCTATACAGTATACATTACTCAAAGCTCTTGCAGTATCACAATGGTTCCGAAAATATGTGTGAATAGATCATAAAATGCAGACAAAGTACAATTTCATAAATGCAAAGTAATCCAACTGTGTCATTACGTAGGCATGTGTCAGTGATGTAGTCAGTGATGTAGTAAAAATATTCATTTCCTTCTGTTAAATGACCATATAGCTGTGTAACTCTGTGTGAGAGAAATGTGGTACCAATGCGTAAAACTATATAAGGAAATACCATATTAGCTCAGGCTCCTTGCACTTACCACACACATGGTACACAAAGTAAGCATGCCCTCATGAGGGGTAATGTAATTATACCTCAGATCTTACAGATTGGAACTGTGGAATGAAATATATCATCGAAAACCATCTCTGTATCACTGTAGTTCAAAAATACTTCTAATAATGTTTTAGTTACAACAAGTAATCATTCAAATGCGTGTCTTGTAACACTAAACTGTACTTCTTGCTGTAAGAAAATTTCTGTCATCGCTTAACGGTAAAAATGTGGCAAGTGTCGTAGTTATCGTCGTTCATAAGCAAAGTTCTCCAAAAATCAAAGTACCTACCTAGTCATATACAAAAGTAAAGTGCTATGCATATAAATGTCGTAGTTATTAGGTTCATTGCCGTGACCTTGAAAGTACTGTACTGTAATGTATTGTTGTGTTACGAAAATAAATGTCTCATTGTAGCCATGCCACAGAAGTCATTACCAAAACGTGTTTTACTTTCCAGAAGAACATAGAAAAACTGTGCAGACATAAAACAGATACAGCGCAAAAGCAATAATGAAAATTGTGTTACTCATTAATAGCGTCGTAATATAATCGTGTAGCTGTCAAACAAACCAAGTACTGTGTCATCTGTGACCTCTCGGAAAGTACTTTAAATAAAAAAAGGTTTCTTCGGGTAAACCAAAATGTTGCAGTAAAACCTCATTAGCTGCATATCTTCCAAGAATGTGAGGATTATAGCCATGACATAATCGTGCAACTGACAAGCGAAAATGTACTCACAATAAGACTGTGCGTCTGTTCCCTGTAACAGTGTACTCATAAAATTACTGTATAAACTGATAGTCATGGCAGCTATGTCTTCAGCCTCATAAGTACGTTTTGTAGCTGCCTGCAGTGCGAGTCATTGTCTATTATGTCTTTGTTGTCGTGCGTCGTTACTGGGATTTGGAGGTGTAATTTCTACAATTTCAACTTGTCGAGAGGGCCCTGCCCTCTATGAATCACGCCAGTTCTGATTCTGTTGTCATGACTATAGCGTCTGTCAGCTTGTCGCTAATTTCTGTAGTTTCTTTCTTGTCGATTAAGTGGAGGAGAATTTCTCCCAGGAATCGTAATTATGGAGTAGACTGTTACGTCTGAAGTCATTTTGTCTCCCATGATAATAATTCTAGAAGCCGGTCAATGGGTGGCTAATGGGTGGGGGGGGGGGGGGGAGGATGACGTTCAGGGATATGGAATATGGCTTAGCAAAAGGAGAGTTGGGGTCCTCTACCAATTGGTAAAATTTGATGTTGCTTAGTTTTTGGTAACTGTTTTGGAGTTCAGGGTAAAAAATGTGTATTAATAAATAATAAGATGCCTATTTTAAGTTAAATGATGTTTATTGGTTTAGGTAGTAAGCTATTGCCGCTCTTATTCTATTGTTAAAATGTACTTGGGATACATTTTAACCTATATTGCTACATAATTATAAAAAAAATGATTGAATCTGTAGCAGTAATATATTCGCTGATTTCTGAAGTCACTTTATCCAGTGTAATATGATACTCCATAAGGGGGGCTATAGCACCCCCCTTCCTTGCCACCGCCCCCAACTATTCTGGTTCCTATATTGTCTGTTTCTACGGTTGTCTCAGTCATAGTCATTACCACGGAAATGTGATCTGTCTCTGTAATTATTGTTATTCTGCCAATGGTTGTCATAAGGGTGATGTCAGTTTTGGTCACGATTTGCGTTATAACGGTAGACTTGCCGTGTACGGTTATTGTTTCTGTTGTCACGAAACTGTGATGGATGTGACCTATAATTGTTGTTTTCCTGTTTTCGCATCATGCAGTTGTCCGTGTCGATTTCCAGTTCTTGCATAAGTCCCTCAAAAGCTTCGATATCATCTTTACAGCGTACAGCCAAAATAATATGTCTTAAGTGTTCAGGCAATTTAGTCAAGGAAATGCGAATAAGTTCCGAGGGGCTGTATGGATTTGAAAAATGCTGATTCTCGTGTAACATATCTTCAAAATATTTTACAGGGCTGGAAAATTCAGACTGTTCGAAATGCTTCATCATTATAATACTGTTTTATTCGATCCTGTGTAGCCTGAGACCAATATGCAGAAAGGAAGACATGATAAAAATCTCCCCCACTGTGACAGTCGCGAATAACCGATCGCATTCTTGCAACTGGTTCATTTTCTAAATAGCCGCACATAAATCCTGATCTCTGCTCTAATGACCAATTAGGGGGAAAACATCAAGAAAACTGAGGAAGCCAAGCTTGTGGATGTATGTCATTACTAGAATTCTTGAATGTTTTAAATTTACACGTTGTGATGAAGAGCTTATAGTCAAAAGTCATCGTGTCAGCGAGTCGCAAATAGGTCATTGTTACGTTGTATCGGCGGTTCCATCTTAAGGCTCGATACACCCAGCCGACTCCTTTCAAGATCTCCGAAATACCATGTGTTTTTAGAGTGTCACTTTTCCGTATTTCTAAATCCCTCTTCCCGTGTCAGAGCGCGAGTATCCTCTGAAATATGTTATCACCTGTGCCAACTGATCTTGTACTTCCCGTATTTCTCTTTTGTGTTGCGTATTAATTTGTTTCTGTCTGTTTAAATTTCCTAATTTCCTCGTACTCCTCTGTGCAGTAAACGCTACTGGTCTTGTATCATTCAAAACATCATCGTAGGCAAATCTGTTAACTGATTCGAAAGTTCGGCTACTTTTTCCTCCGTGTGTTTTTCTGAGCCAAGTTTTAGAGTGTCCATTTGTGTCGTAATCGTATCTACTGTGTCATTTAAATTTTCCTGATTTTTTACAAGTTGCGCAATATCGGTGGATGCATCAGAGTCAATTTTAGCCTGCAAGGTGTTGTGATTCTCGTGTATAATGATCTGCAGTTCTTTTATTTCTGCTTCGTGGTTCTGTAATGTGTCTTCATGACGCGAAAAAATAGGCTTAAAATGCTCACAAATTTGTGTTTTTACGTCTTCAGAAATGTTTTGATATTTCGATTCTATTTTGTGTATCTCAGCGGTTAAATCTTCACGTGTTTGTTTAATTTCGTCAGTTGTGTCGAACTTTTGAAGTTGTCGGTGTGTTTGTTTCTCATTTTGTTCCATTGTGTCTAACTTTTGAAGTTGTTGCTGTGTTTGCTTCTCTGTTTGATCAAATTTTTGAAGTAGTTGCAATAACAATTCATTAGTGACTGAAACATGTTCCTTTGTGCTTTTCGTTAGTGCGTTTGCACCGGCACTATTTGTATTTTGAAAAGCACAGAGTGCGTCTTGACTTAATTGAGAAAAGTGTGTTGATGAAAAACCTGAATCTACGGTATTTGCAAGATTTTGTTCTGTTATTTCCCATTTCTGAGGCGAACTGTTACCGATCTGTCTCTGTAGTTATTGTTATTCTGCCTACGGTTGTCATATGGGTGATGTCATTTTGGTCACGATTTGCGTTATAACGGTAGACTTGTCGTGTGCGGTTAATGTTTCTGTCGTCACGAAATTGTTACATATAATTGTTGTTTTCGTGTTATTGCATCATGTGATTGTCCGTGTCGATTTCCAGTTCTTGCGTAAGTCCCTCAAAAGCTTCGATATCATCTTTACAGCGTACAGCCAAAATAATATGTCTTAAGTGTTCAGGCAATTTAATCAAGCAAATGCGAATAAGTTCCGAGGGGCTGTATAGATTTGAAAAATACTGATTCTCGTGTAACATATCTTCAAAATATTTAACAGGGCTGGAAAATTCAAATTATTATTTGTCTCAAAAGAGGAAGAACTGTTTTTGTGGAATATTGTTGTTTTGTACATAATTAAGTATAGTTTATGGCAAAAATGGAACAGTATTTAACTTTCGCTACTTTCCGTTTCGCATTTTTGTGTAAGTGGGAGTTTTTGTGCTTTGTTTTCTTTTTTTCGGACAAACGTACAAGATCCCTAATTCACATATTAGTTAACGAATTAACTTCTTGGCTGAAACTCGGGCATTCGTAGATTGCACCCACATAACAACTTACGCTTATTATGCACTTCTTTGTCAAATGTTCGCTTGTAGTCACGCTTATTTGATTCCGTTACTTTCTCAGACGACGGATGTGGTCTGGAATGCCGTAGTTTGTTTGCAGCTAACTTTTTCTGGTAATTCTCTTTTCTGTTAGCGCTTAATACAGGTTCAACAGAGTTCATGCTGACACTCTACAGAAAAGCCGATTTCTGCACAATAGACAACCAACTCCAAACACAAACTGCCGTTTGCTGAGATGATTAAATTCAATTAGTATTATCCAGCAATGTCACTTGACTAGAACAAAAATGAGGTGTTCAGAGCCGTAAGGGCCAAAAGTACACCGTCTTCGACCTCCTCCCCCTATTTAAGTGAATATCTAAAAAAACAGTGAGATAGCTTTTCGTAAATGTTCAAATATATCTACAATCTGGGCCTACAGTAAACGTAAATCATAAGATCAACAGATATCAGAAGCATGAATAAATGCTACTGTCTCATAGCCGACGATGATGTGCTTTATGGTCTTCAGCGCCCCTTAAATGGATTACTCTGTGATAAAATCCAAAACTTTTGTACCACATCTCACTCAGAATCCCACAAAACAGGTTTTTCTCTCAGTATAACTATAACATATACTGATGTCCGATCTAATTTTAGGATAGTGTGTGAATTCGCACGTCTTTGGAGTGTGCTACCACCTAGCGGGAATTATGGCGAATGTAGATAAAAGTCTGCTGCAGTGTGCTACACCTGGTGTCATTGACGTAAACTAGTAGTTGATAGGTAAGGGCTAGCAGTGCACGCCGTGCATATTGATAATGAAATCCATATGTATTTGGCCCTTAAGGCAGTCACGTCATGCCACTTGCGCATGCGCAAAGCTCCTTAAAACTTTTTTTTTTCCTTTATTGGATTTCAGTTCCTCATCCTCCCCCTCCCCCCCCCCCCAGAGGGGGGGCTGGCAGCAGTGTAATATGCTGCTCTACAGCCTACAGGTAAGTTAAAAAACATAATAAGAATATAAACAAACAAGAAAACAGGCGACATTGTAAAAAACTGTAAAATTGCGGAAAGTTGTGGAATTTAAAATATAAAAACACTGCAGTGACGATGCGGATGAAGACACACAAGAGGTAGACAGGCACAATTAAAAAACATGGCGACAATTTGATTTCTGTTCGCATGAGATAAATAACAGCACTATACAAGTGACGCGGCTGCAGATTGGGGGGGGGGGGGGCGGAGGAGGACCCAGACCGATGAGAAGGAAAAAAGGGGGAGGAGAGGAAAAGAAACAAAGGGGGAGCTGATGGAGGGAGGGGACATAGGAAAGGGTGGGGCTGGGCGGATGCGAGGAGTGGGAAAGGCAGTGGAGGTGAGAGCAAAAAGGACTCAGGGGAGAGAAGGGAGGCAGAGAGACAGTAGGCGGAGAAAAAACGGGATGGTAGGGGGGGGGGGAGAGGGAGCCCGGGGAAAGGACATAGGAAGGGAGGGGGAGGTGAGGATCAGAGTTGAGAGGGGGGATAAATGGAGGGAGAGAGGGCATTATCCGTGAGGGGGAGTCGATGGAAGCCACCTTGGGAAAGGAGATGAAAGGTGTAGAGGTGAAGGGTAGGGGGGACACAACAGTGAAGGCGTGGCAGAGGGTGGGGGTTGGAGAGGAGAGGAGCAACTGGGGAATGAGGGGGATCAAGGCGGCGGGAGTTGTAGAGGAGGCAGATATGTTCGAGGAAAAGGAGCAGATGGGGAAAAGGAATCAGGTCATAGAGGATCCATGTGGGGGACAGGAGGCGTATACAGAAGGCGAGGCGGAGTGCATGGTGTGTGAGGATCTGGAGGGACCAATAGAATTTGAGGGGGGGGGGCGGATATTCAGGTGGGACTGGCATAACAGAGGATGGGACAGATTAAGGATTTGTAGGTTTGGAGGATGGTAGAGGGGTTAAACCCCATGTCCAGCCAGAGAGAAGTTTGAGGAGTCAGAGGCGGTTGTGGGCCTTAGATTGGATAGAGCGGAGATGAGGTATCCAGGTGAGGTGATGGTCAATGGTGAGGCCAAGGTAGGTGAGGGTGGGGGAGAGGTGGACAGGACAGGCGCAGATGGTAAGGGAGAAATCAAGGAGCCCGAAGGAGCGAGTAGTACAAACTACGATGATTGCCTGGGTCCTTGAAGGATTGATTTTCAGGACCCACTAGTTCCTTTATGTGGCAAAAAAGAAAGGTGAAGGTGATTCTGGAGGAGGCGTTGGGACCGTTGAAGGGTGGGAGCGAGGGCAAGGAAGGCGGTGTCGTCGGTATACTGCAGGAGATGTACTGGGGGGGGGGGGGGGGTTGGGGCGTAAAACTTGCACAAATGAAGTTGTACTCATAACCCTGATGCCAAGTTTCACAGAGTTTAGTGGAGCAATATCTAGCACAGCACAGTAGATTTAGTGCTGTGTATCTCAGTTTACCGCATCTACATTACATTTACAGTATTCAGAGAAAAAATAGCCAATAAATCCGCAAGGTATTAAAAATCAGGGTTTTCACGTGCTCTTGTGCTCTTACACAGCAACTGCCACTGGATGACGCTACGGTGGCGACACTGATATTTGGTTGACAACGGCGAGGACGAGCACACAGCGTATTTCGGCAGGCGGCTGCCGACAGAGGGCGCTGGGGCGGCAGAGGGCAGCGCACAGCGTGATTGACAGCCTCTACGCGTGCGTTCGTCGTCCGACAGGTGGCGTAGCTGTCTCTTTGGTTACAGACCTACATATTTGCACTAGTGATCACCGAAATTTGGCGCGTTCGCGCCTGTGCAGTTTCTTCTCTTATTGTCATAAATAGAAGGCTTCGTTCACAGCCTGAGCAATGTGTTCGCCGCACGTGAAAATGCCGGTTGGCTGCGCTGACGAAATAGTGTGGAGTTTTCACAACGACATCCGACGTCACTCCCGAGAACCATATTTACAAGTAGTCGGTCGGGAAAGCCCCAAGCAACATAATCACAAGACATTTGGCATATAACAGTGCCTGAAACATAATGTTAGGAAAGTTCTGCTAGGTAAAATATACATTTGTTATAAAATAATGCAACTAGGGAATCTTTTCCACAACAAAAGAAGCTGTTAATAGGGTATATGATACCCCTAACAGGCATATATGCTGTACAGCGACGTGATGTGCTCTCTACGAGATAGTTCAAGAGTTGTCTTGGCAGTGGATCCCATTCTTGAGCAAGAACGGTGTGGTGTTCGGGAAGTGTCCTTGGTGGAGGTTGACGGATTGCAATTCGCCTTCCTAATTCGTCCCAAGCATGTTCTATAGTCTATAGGATTCGGATCCGTGGACGTCGCTAGCCAACCCGTGTGACAGATATTTTGGGCGTTTTCGTCCATAAAGAGGAAGTCTGGGCCAACTGCACATCTGAAATGGTGAACATGTGGTAGTGGCACCTCTGAGCATTTACAGTATACTTCCGGCGACCAACGAAGATGTGCAGCTCCGTACGGTCATTCAAAACGATGCCACCCTAGTCCCCATAGCATGACAGCATCACCACCAAACTGGTCCATGATATTACTGGGGTTGCATCAGCTACCAGGTTCTCTCCAGAGTAATGCACCACGAAAGTCGTTCTGCACTCTGAAACGTGATAAACCTGTGAAGAGAACATTCATGACACAATTTCGAGGTTGCCGACTCCACAGTACACGAGCCCGTCTCTGTGCTCGAATGGCGAGCCGCTGTGGCCGAACGGTTCTAGGCGCTTCAGCCTGGAACCGTGCGACCGCTACGGTGTGTGATGTCCTTGGGTTAGTTAGGTTTAAATAGTTCTAAGTTCTAGGGGAGCGATGACCTGAGATGTTAAGTCCCATAGTGCTCAGCGCCATTTGAACCATTTTTTTCTGTGCTCGAATGAGCGGGGCGTACGGCACTTCCAAGTATGCTGATACTTCGGTCTGCGTCTGTACTACTTCCAGGCGGCCGAGTATTCTACCTGGCGTCTTTGTAACATTACGTTGTCAACTTCACCAAGAGACTCCTCAGTCTCTTGGTGAAGTTGCTCACAATAACGGACAAACAAGACTGAGACATGAGTGGATCATGCACTGTTTGTGTTTTCCTTTCGTTTACGCCGCGATTCACTACACGGAGTACCCCTGTCCTATACAGAACGAATAAGTAGGGTTCGTAGATAAATATTGTGTTATAGCTCACCTTTCCTCTTTTTATTTTCATCCCTTCGTGATTATGCTTAACATTTGCACAATAGAGTGGACCCTCTGAGGAACCCCATCACAATGGACACAATATTAGCAATTTCCCTAAAAGAGCACGCTGGTCACTTTGCAGCGCTACATATGTCGTAGAAGTGATTTCAGGCGGTAGTGTGCCCCTCCACCGCTAATGTAACTCGTGGCATAAATTGGCGTGCATGTGCCAGTCGGATGACGGAACCAGGGCAGTAAGATGGTCAATGAGGAGATGTGACAGAATGGCGCAAAGAAGCTGTCGTGTTTGGAAACGCTCACGATCGCATTGTGCACGAATCTGCCTGATTCATATGTGCAGCCACGCAGACTGTCCGGCATGTCTATAGGGATTGGTGTACTACTCGCATCCATTTAACACTACTAAGAACAGTGGCTGCAAAAAGATTCAAACTGGCAGAAAGCGGACACGAGTGTCGTGCCTTGTTAATGACAGACGAGAAGAATATGAATGTATGTACATCTCAATGTCTTTCTGGGGGACCAATTCAGAAACTGGACAGTAGCTAATTGGAGACGTGCAGGACTCCAAAGAGTCACGATTTTGCCTCTTTTAAACGATGCAAGGCGTCAAGTGCACCGACGGCCCAATGATGAGTCCAACCCGAACTATGTGGAGGGTGTAGGTCAGGCTGGAGGTAGTTCTGCGTTGTTGTGGAGGTGTTTTTCGTGCCAACGATCTGGAACACTTAGAGTACCGTGAATGTGAACCAGATGTTTATTTCTTGATGAACAACTGGGGCTCTTTTTTC
The DNA here is from genome assembly GCF_021461385.2 of Schistocerca piceifrons. Classification (NCBI taxonomy): domain Eukaryota; kingdom Metazoa; phylum Arthropoda; class Insecta; order Orthoptera; family Acrididae; genus Schistocerca; species Schistocerca piceifrons. The sequence goes on from NC_060139.1 coordinate 642,591,736, forward strand.
TACAATTTAGACGATGAGTATTCTATGGACAATGTCGTTTTTGAAGATGATGATAGCGGTGTTTACAAGGATGAACGCACATGTTCCTGATTTAACGAACACTCAAGCAGTCCGTCGTGCCTCGAATAACTTTGAAACAGCGGATGAGACGTTGCAGGCAGTATCCGCCAGTTTAGTAGTTCTGTGGAATGCAATCATGAATGAGTGTCCTATATTGGATGGGGAGGCCATTACCTAGGCTAGTGGCTATGTTGCACAGTATTAACGTGATGTCCCCAAAAAGAACTAATTTTTTTGCCCTGTATTCTTAATTTATCGGTAACTTCTATCAGTCTTAGTAAAACATTATTCAGCACGGTTGAGGTTAAAATTCGCGAAACGAGATAACAACAAAGTTTCTCCGTGTATGTCATGTTCTCTTTCTAACAAACTCGTTCATTTGACTGTAGGTGTGTAAAATCATAAACTCAACAGTCGCCAAAGGCGGACTCACTACCGTTTCCATCCACTTCCTGGCATCAATGTTGATACCTAGGGAGGTGGAGTAGCGTTGTGAGCTGGAGGCCGAGCAGAGAGTGAATGGTTCTGTTTACGTCCAGAGGCGTAAGTGATACAATGGTGTCTGTAATAACATTTATTTATGGTGCTGAATTTACAGAGCTAGAGTGTGTCTTCTGGGCGACAGTCGGTCGTAAGCGGCCCACGAAGAAGTGCTGATGCCTCATCAGCGAGACGTGACGTCACACTGCAGTTAAGTAAGTCACGGCCCTGTGTTGTGCTGGCAGCAGCATAGGGACGAAGAGGCATCGCCCGCCTAACATTCCGCACTACACTGCGGCTCCCGCCTCAGTACTCTAGAAGACAGCCCGCTGCGCGCGCGGGTGGAGAGTGGCGACTTTGGTCCAGGATGTCAGTTGTCGTAAATACTAGTTCCTGTTCATCCACCATAGATCAACCAAGACTGATTTAAATGTTCACCAGTCGACCAGGGGGCTCCAAGAATGCTCCACGCCTGATCAGTGTGGGGATGGCAGCTTGCAGGTTATCTACAATGACCCATGGTGTTGGAGGGCTGGCCGCACGCCAGCCTTCTCCTCATCTGCGACGTCCCAGTACGAAGCAATGGCGGATCACAGCTGTGGTATGCATCAGGGTGGCTGCATTTCAGTGCTGAAGTCTGCAAGCAGGTAGCAGACAAATCATCATCGATCAGCTTGTCATGGTTTCAATGAAACTCGATAGACTGTACTTCTCTCTGGTGCTAGCGATACAGACAGAATATCAGCCTGACTGACTGTGTCTTCGCGCTTCGGAAGCCCTGTTATTTAAAAGGCTGAGCCTGAGCCTATGACGCGGTGCCTCTGGGCGTATTACCGCATTTGCCCTTCTTTATTGGTCCCACCAGCGCTCGTTGCCTCGCTGCCGTAATTCAGTAATTAGTCTGGATCGCTGAGCTCGGGTTTTCCTGCCTGTTTCACTTTGCTGTTTCGCCTTGACGTTGAAGTTACTTAGTTTTGCTCCACTGTGTCTTACAATGTAGCACGGCAACGTCCGTGCCTCTGCCTTCCTCGCTCTGAGGTTGTGTGCCAGTGGTCGCTTCATGCCCTGATGTGCGTTATGTCAGCGGTATTACCTTTCTGACATTCCAACAGGCACACCAGCTCAGAGCTTATCTGTTCTGAGCTTGCTTGGTAAACCTTTTCTAAAAGAATTTAAACATGTACAGTAAAATTATTCTGTAGCACACCACTACTATTGTTTCAAAACAGAGACTAAACAAAGGTTTCAAAATTAAGTTTCCGATGCTCCTGGAACGGAAATTTACCAGTAAGTGTGTGTTATTGGTTTTGGGTTATAGCAATAAGAGGTAGACTTGCATTGCGAAAAGCATCAAAGAACTAAGGTTGCCCCGAAGGCGATGTGCCTGTTGAAAATTACTAGTAGCAACTGGAAGACAACAAATGGATCGGGTAACGTATTGAGGCGGCAACAGAACGTAAAATGGCTAAATAATATCAGAAAATGATTATGAACAACGTAGATGTATGCATATGGTTTAAAACCAGAAATGAAGAAATCTGGAAGAGGCATTAATCCAGCAGTAGATGTCGCACGGCTGGCGGTGAAGTACACGTCAGTATCACATTGCAGTAGACGGGCACTTTAAACTAGTTTGGGGAACACTTGTACAGAGCAAAAGGAGTACTGTGTGCGAAAAGGAAGCCTGACAGCTTGGTTCTGGTTCAAATGGCTCTGAGCACTATGGGACCCAACTGCTGAGGTCATTAGTCCCCTAGAACTTAGAACTAGTTAAACCTAACTAACCTAAGGACATCACAAACATCCATGTCCGAGGCAGGATTCGAACCTGCGACCGTAGCGGTCTTGCGGTTCCAGACTGCAGCGCCTTTAACCGCACGGCCACTTCGGCCGGCAGCTTGGTTCTGAAATTCTATGGCTGATAGCTTACTTGCTTCAAGTTTGTTGGAAACGTTTACTTACTCAGACCCTGCAGTCAGCTCAAATTTCAACTTCCGAGCTATGCTGATGTGCTCTTAAATATCTGTACACCCCAAACTGATGAAAATGTGCTGGAAAACATTTCCCAAGTTGAAAGACTGTACTGTTTCCTGCAACACGTGGTAAGAACTACAGTTTCTTCTTACCAGCTCTGAAGTAACGTTTCGGAATTCTTATCATAATGTTCGTAATATGATGACAAATTACTCAGTGATACGCAAGACGGAGCACGTCAAAACACATTACTCATACGTGATATGCGGAGCTTAGTTGTATCAGAAACAACAAAGGTTTGACAGCGAGAACTGGAAAGAACTGAATTGTAGATAATATTCTATGCAAGTGTTATAGCGCAGGACGGTCTGATGTAACCTTGCAACTAGAAGTCTTATAGGGTGATTTGTACGTGAATTTGGTGTTACACTGACCAAATCTGTGAAATTTATCGGTCACATGATTTCTAACAGTACAGAGCCCGTTTACTTATTGCTTTCCTACATTACATAAAATTAAATTACACGAAAAGTATCCACATTCCATACAGTATAACGGAGACTCTGCTCTCGTACACAGTCTCAGATTGTGCAAAACAGTTCACATGTCAATGCCCAGCTGTTTCTCTCTTCGTACATAATATAATAATAATTTACGCGAAAGAACTGCGTACGAACCTAGCATGAGAAAACTTCACTGATAATAGGAACTCTTGCTAAACATAGCGCTACGGAAAATTTAATTCCACCGTAGGGTAGGTGGGGGTAGAGGCCCGCGTAGGGTGAAAACCCGTTCGATTTTTTGAACTGATTGCCATCGATTCAGGAGCTAACCACCGGGTGGTAGGTTTGTCTTATTGTAACTCACTGTTCCATGGAAGTTCGTCCCGACAGGTCACTCCAGAGGTGAGAAAATAAGGTAAACCTCTTTTTTACTACTCACATCTAAATATTCTGATGTTTTATTCGAACGTTGTACTGTATAATGTAGAGTTTGAAAGGAAGAATCTATACTACTGCGTTTAAGTTTCACTCACGCGAGGAAATAATTGTTCCGGTTGGCCCCCAAAATCAGCACTTAGGAAATGGCGAAATGGAGTAAATCCCCGCAGATGTTTTGAAGTAAATCCCCACCCATCCAACAATGTGACGACAATTCTACAATGATAACCACGGCAAAAGATATCATTGAACACACACAGCGTGTGTAAACTTCTGAAGATATGACTCCGCTGTATAAAAGAAAGATTTAGGAGAAACTTTCTGGCAAAGCGTTGAAATCTGTGCTTCTAAAGTCGACACCCAATAAAGAAAAATGCTTGGGAAAAGAGAGAAGGAAATACATGCCAAAGGAAAAAAAGAGAGTGCAGTAAAAACAAAACGACGGAAGGTAGATTTCATTACATCAGTGCCAAGAAAATGAAGAAAACAGAAGACACAGCCAGCTGATTGTTATTCAGAGTCAGATTCATACTTCTTACATCAAGAGGGTAACTCAGATGTAGACATTGACTTACTATCTGACGAAGAATTATCCGAAGAAGAAGAAGACTAACAAGAGTCTGGGACTTAATGGAAGGGTCAGAGGACCTAACAACGTACACCATTTACTAGGTACCTAGGTGTCTTAACCTCAGTAATTGAACTCTTTCTGGTTACCCTACTAAATCTCCTTTCGTAGAGAAGAAAGTATCATTTTTGTACAAGAATTTTGAAGCATTATGTTCAAATTTTGAGACACTTCAGTTCAATGTTGGGTTGGGTAACTTGGCAACAATACAACAATGTTACAACGGGTTATTTCAGGTGTTTTTATTACGCAGTATCTCACATGGGGCAAAGACCCGCACTACCAGGTTTTACCCCATTTCGTGGGGTAAAACCCTACAATTATTGTAACTAAATCATAAATTTCTCTGCAATTAATAATCAGACAGAGCTGGAATTTGTATGGGTTGTAGGTAATTGCCCAACATATGACTTTAATTTGAAATCGGGAGGAAATCTTCCCCTGATTTTACCACAGTATTAGAAAAACTGAAAATTGCGGGCCTTTACCACCACCTACCCTACCAGAGACATAGAAACTTGGCGGCTTCACAGTATTCCTCACATAGTAAATGACAAATAAATAATCTTATGTACATTACCTTCGCGTTAAGTGTTTACCTACGTACACCAGTCTATTCTGTAATTGTGGTCTATATATTCTGAACAATAACATTGTGTTGCGTTATAATCACTGTTCATTATTAAAACTGCAACAATCGGAAAGACGGAAAAATAACGAAATTTTGAGTCTCAAGTATAACAGGAAGAAAACATGATTAAATTTGTAGGTGATTCGGGAGTATAAAGGGTGTGGAATGTAGTGCACAGAGCTGCCACCTCTGGCTACGACAACAGTTCTAACCCGGCTGGGCATTGGGTCAAACTGACCTGTGTCAACAGTTACGGTTGCCTCATTCTACGCTACTTCAGCTATCTGCCAGTGGGCATTAACCGTAGTGGCTGGTGAGTGGTGGCATGACAGTGTCTCAGTAACCCATAACTAGATAGATGTTCCAGTGCGTGAGAGATCCGGAGAACGTCTAGCCCATGGCAACTGACCAACACTCTCGGTACCGATGTAGGCCAGGACAGCACGGAAAACACGTGGCCTTGCGTTATCTTGTTGAAAGACAACGTTACAGAGATGTCGAAGGTGGGGTATGGTCACTATCTTTCACACTCCAGAAGTGTAACTCTGCTGTCCAAATTAGCGGCTATGCGAATGAATGGTGATCGGATTGTGTGTTCAATGGAATCTCATAACATCACGTTTCGTGCGCGGCCCACTGGATGACGAGGAACGTAATCTAGTAACGTCCGTTCTCGTCAGTGACTCCATACACACACAATATATCACTGTGATGCTGTACGCAGAATGAGAACTCCTTTGAAAAGATGACGCGATGCCAATTTTATGTCTAGTGTTGGGTGCATCACCATCAGTGCAGCTCTCTCTGCTGCTGCATCAAGGAAAGCCACAACACGTGTCACTTTGTCGACAGTCTGTAGTATTCCAGACGTCTTCACGCTGTCTGTATGGATATTTGTCTTGCTACAAACAAGCCCATTTCTTGATTAGAGGTATGTGACATTACTGGGTCCCTGTCCTCTCGGGCGCTAGTCACGTGGGGCCATTGAGGTACTCCCACGCGTTTAATATTACTCCCCCGGAACCCACTGATTCCGTATTCACATGACATTCATAAGATCCCATTCAATACGAGCAGCAGTAACATGGATCGGTAAACGGCATTCTCGATAGGCCTCGATCCCGTCGCTGACAAATTCCATGTGCTGGTCGACACGAGGCATAACACGATCTTCCCAAGGACAACCAACAGTCAATGTGACTTCATAGTGAGAAACCGGCTGCGAAATTCTTCTTTATATACAAAATGAAGATGGCAATACTCCTCTGTATTTTGTGCGATTGCGCAAAAGTAACAATCATTTGCATATCCAAGCATGTCCTACAATTCAGGCCAATTTGGCGTTTGTTGCATGTTCCTCATGATGCTCCAGTTTTGACTGTCAGCAGTGTAGGTTTTAAAGAAACAAAATGCAGCTCAATAAAACTGTGCTAGCAGCGGCTCCGATCGTAAATTTATGTCATAGCATTGCTGCGACGTTGTTGTCCTGTTAAATGTTTTTCGTCATTGCTGAAGTGTCTTAAGAGATTTTTTCCTGCATTTTTCCTCTTTCCTCCTAATTAAGTCCTTTGTGTCAGAAATTCATTAAAGATAAAGTCCCTTTGTTACACTGAATGAATATGACTGACACTTTAATAGACAGCCTCAGCATCTTCGCTTCCGCTGCACGGAGATATTGGACTCCTCCATTTCTTGCGACATGTATCGAAAGGAAATACGAAAGATTCATCAAAACACCATAGTCATTTGCCTCGAAACGATGCATCATGGTATAGCTCTCGCAGAATACGGTGGACGATGCGCAGTGACCAGTTTTCGCCCAAAGCGCTGGGCGAGTTCATTCGTTTGTTCGGAAGAGGAGGCAGGTGAGTGTTTTCCACCTTTCGGCGGTCAGAGATGACGGAATCGAGCCGCCCATCTTACAGTCTTTCTCAAACGATTTTACAGAAACTATTATGTAGAAAAATTTCACTTTTCCTTTACTTATAGCTTTATACGTCAGATTCATGATGATGTGACCATTATCTCGTTAATGGTCATAGTTATTGTGATACACTATGTGATCAAATCTATAGGAACACTTGGCTGAAAATGACTTGCAACTGCGTGGCGCCCTCTATCGGTAATGCTGGAATTCAATATGGTGTTGGCCCACTCTTAGCCTTGATGACAGCTTCCACACTCGCAGGCATATGTTCATTCAGGAGCTGGAAGGTTTCCTGGGGAATGGCAGCTCATTCTTCACAGAGTACTGCACTGAGGAGAGGTAGCGATATCAGTCGGTGAGACCTGGCACGAAGTCGGCGTTCCACAACGTCCCAAAGATGTTCTGTAGGAATCAGGTCAGGACTCTTCGCAGTCCAGTCCATTACAGGGATTTTATTGTGTAACCAGTCCGCCAATGGCCGTGGATTATGAACAGGTGCTCGATCGTGCTGAAAGTTGCAGTTGCCATTCCCGAATTGCTCTTGAACAATGGGAAGCAAGAAGGTGCTTAAAACATCAATGTAGGCCTGCGCTGTGATAGTGCCACGCAAAACAACAAGGGGTGCAAGCCCCCTCCATGAAAAACACCACCTACCATAACACCACCATCTCCGAATTTCACTGTTGTCACCACACGCGCTGGTAGATGACGTCCACCGGGCATTCGCCATACCCACACCCCGCCATCGGATCGCCACATTGTGTACCGAGATTCGTCACTCCATACAACGCTTTTCCACTGTTCAGTCGTTCAGTCGCTCCTTACACCAAGCGAGGCGTCGTTTGGCACTTACTGGCGTGCTGCGTGTCTTATGAGCAGCTGCTCGACCACAAAATCCACTTTTTCTCACCTCCCACCTAACTGTCATGGTACTTGCAGCAGATCCTGATGCAGTTTGGAATTCCTGTGTAATGGGCTGGATAGATGTCTGCCTGTTACATATTACGACCCTCTTCGTCGGCGGTCTCTGTCAGTGAACAGACGAGATCGGCCTGTACGTGTCCCTTCACGTTTCCACATCACTATCACATCGGAAACTGTGGATCTAGGGATGTTTAGGATTGTGGAATTCTCGCGTACAGACGTATGACACTAGTGACACACAGCCACCTGACCACTATCAAAGTCCGTGAGTTACGCGAAGCGCTCCATTCTGCTCTCTCACGATGTCTAATTACTACTGAGGTCGCTGATATGGAGTACCTGGCAGTAGGTGACAGTCCAATGCACCTAATATGAAAAACGTATGTTTTTGTGGGGTGTCCGGATACTTTTCATCACATAGTGTATTTATGTGAAAGTAAGACACTACGCGAAATTTGGAGAAGTGTGCAATGAAAAATAGAGTTCGCTATGATTTTGCGAATGGTACATATTACATAATGTGTTGTTGTGTATAAATTTAGGTAACATATTGAATTTTTCTTTAGACTCATCTATCCGTGACCAATCTTGAAAAAATTGATCTGATGTAGCACACTCATTTGCGATCGCGCCGCGCCAGCGATAAAGCCAGAGTGAAATTTTCTTATATTTCATAAACGGTTTCAGATATCGAAATGAGGTTTTGGCAAATCATAGCACACAAAGAGGAGAGTATTTTACCATATCGTTATTATGTAAAACTTCATTATCTACCGTGTTATTCCAGAAAGAACAGACTTTTTCGGTGAAAGAGTGTGGTTTTTAAGAGACATCTATAGCTGATGAAACGAGAAATGCTATGGGTTTTTGAACAGCATATGTGAAGACATTACTTTTTTTTGTACCAAGGATGTACTTTTTCGTAAGCTGCTGACTTTACTTTTCCTCAGTTACTCACTTAATAAACTCACTAAACCACTTTTTCTGAATCCTCTCGCAGTTATACCTGCACAACTTGTTAGACATATTAGTGAGATGAGACAGTGTAAATTCTGCTGTGTTTTGGCAGAATAAGGAAATTTTCACGTGGAAACCAGAGAAATGTGTAGGTTTTACTCAAAATTCACCACTCATGGCGCTTCTCTGAATATTACAATTGGCGAAACAAGCCAGGCGAAAATAAATCGGTGCATTTTCAGCGGAATTCTCTTTAGTTACTAATGAAATCAGAGGTGACAGCAGATCGTTTTAAATGGTCATCATGCAAGTGTCGGGGTGGAGGGGACCTGCTTAATACACACATCAAAAAAAGTTTTGCATAACCTCGGTTCCGAGAGTTCCGGAACCTGTACAGAAAATTGGAATAGAGATCAACATAAACATCATTTCCGCCCTTTTTATTGCTCATGAAAACCACACATTGCATGTTGTACCACCATACAGCGAGACCTTCAGAGGTGGTGGTCCAGATTGATGAACACACCGGTACCTCTAATACCCAGTAGCAAGTCCTCTTGCATTGGTGCAAGCCTGTATTCGTCGTGGCATGCTATCCACAAGTTCATCAAGGCACTGTTGGTCCAGATTGTCCTACTCCTCAACGGCGATTCGGCGTAGATCCCTCAGAGTGGTTGGTGGGTCACGTCGTCCATAAACAGTCCTTTTCAATCTATCCCAGGCATGTTCGATAGGGTTCATGTCTGGAGAAGTCCGCCCCGATAGCTGGGTGGTCAGCGTGACGGATTGCCGTCCTGCGGGCCCGGCTTCGATTCCCGGCTGGGTCGGGGATTTTCTCCGCTCAGGGACTGGTTGTTGTGTTGTTTTCATCATCATTTCATCCCCATCCGGCGCGCAGGTCGCCCAATGTGGCGTCGAATGTAATAAGACCTGCACCACGGCGGCCGGACCTGCCCTGTCAGGGGCATCCCGGCCAATGACGCCAAACGCTCATTTCCTTGTCTGGAGAACATGCTGGTCACTGTACTCGAGCGATGTCGTTATCCTGAAGGAAGCCATTCACAAGATGTGCACGATGGGGGCGCAAATTGTCGTCCATGAAGACGAATGCCTCGCCAATATGCTGCCGATATGGTTGCACTATCGGTCGGAGGATGGCATTCACGTATCATAACAGCCGTCACAGCACCTTCCATGACCACCAGCGGCGTACGTCGGCCCCACATAATGCCACCCCAAAACAGTAGGGAACCTCCACCATGATGCACTGGCTGGACAGTGTGTCTAAAGCGTTCAGCCTGACCGGGTTTACTCCAAACACGTCTCCGACGATTGTCGTTTGAAGGCAAATGTGACACATCGGTGAAGAGAACGCGATGCCAATCCTGAGTGGTCCATTCGTCATGTTGTTGGGCCCATCTGTACCACGCTGCACGGTGTCGTGTTTGCAACGATGGACGTCAGGAGTGAAGTTACGCATCATGCAGCCTATTGCGCACAGTTTGAGTCGTAACAAGACGTCCTGTGGCTGCACGAAAAGCATTATTCAACATGATGGCGTTGCTGTCAGGGTTCCTCCGAGCTATAATCCATAGGTAGCGGTCATACACTGCAGTAGTAGCCCTTGGGCGGCCTGAGCGTGGCATGTCGTCGACAGTACCTGTCTCTCTGTATCTCCTCCATGTCCAAACAACACCGCTTTGCTTCACTCTGAGACGCCTGGACACTTCCCTTGTTGAGAGCTGTTCCTGGCACAATTCGGACGCGATCGAACCGCGTTATTGACCGTCTAGGCATGGTTGAACCTCATACAAGGCGAGCCTTGTACCTCCTTCCTGGTGGAATGACTGATACTGATCGGCTGTATGACCCCCTCCGTCTAATAGGCCCTGCTCATGCATGGTTGTTTACATCTTTGGGCTGGTTTAGTGACGTGTCTGAACAGTCAAAGGGACTGTGTCTATGATACACTATCCACAGTCAATGTCTATGTTCAGGCGTTCTGGGAACCAGGGTGATGCAAAACTTTTTTTGATGTGTGTATTTGCAAATAATTTGAACGTGGGCTTCAGTTTAGGATGGCACTTCCTCTCCAGCGCTCGCCGATTCCCGTACAGTGTTTTGAGCGATCTCCCACCACTGCCGCTCTCCCCACAGTTCCCCAGCCGACTGCGCATCTAGCGGCCAAGGCATTTTACGCGCACAATACATTTCTTCCCATTTCTGATTTTCTTTGTCAAAAGCCAACGAAAACTGCTTGTTGTCTTAGCATGCCAGTAAACGTACAGTGTCTGGCAAAAGAAGTGAAGCACTCAATAGGAAGAGAGGAAATGGAATGAAACTTCATGGGTAGAATTGGTATGTGTTGTTATTTCAGTGACTGCAAACTCCCATCATATTAAAAAGACCTTGGCTGTATGAGGCCAATAATCAGTACCTGTGGATACGTGTACTGATTCACAAATCTCTCTTGAGACAAGCTGGTCCACAACTATTGTAACTGCTCCATGATATCCTGGATATGGGTACTGAGACTGAGTTGACACCGGAGCTGGAGCCATACATGTTCAGTCGAGGGCAGATCTGGCGATCTTGCTAGGCAAGGGAGAACCTCAACATCACGCAGACAGTTCACAGACACGTGCCGTGTGTGGACGAGCACTGACCCGTTGAAAAATGGCACATCAATACTGTCTTACGAGAAGTAACACACGAAGATGCAGGATGTCCGTGACGTACCGTTGTGCTGTCACTTCCCCCATCACTACCAGCCGTGACCCTAAGTCATATCCCTTTTTCCTCACACCATGGCGTCAGGAGTAACATCACTGTGTCTCTCCAAAACATTGTAAGAATGGGGCCTCTTCCCACGTCGCCACCATACCTGCAGATGATGGTCATCTGGGGTGGTGTAAAACCGCGTTTCGTTGTTGAGCACAATGTGACACCATTCATCAGCAGTCAATGCTTCGAGGACCTGGCAACTTCCAGACGCAATCGCCTGTATTGTGGGACGGCAGCTTATGCATTGGAAGGTAATTTCGAACTCCGGCAGCCGATAGTCTCGGAGAAGTGGTGTGGGATGTCACAGGATGATGTAGGGAGGCCAGTTTGTTGTCCTCAGATGGCAGTTGCAGATATAAACGGGCTACTGTGTGCCTGGTGCACAATATGACGATCCTGCTATGAGTTGGTCGGACGTGACCGACCGGAAACTTGATGACAAGTATGTCTGCCCTCATATTCCCAAGAATTAGGAAGCCGGGCCACTGTCACATCCGAATGCCCCACGAATCTGGATACTGTGCAATTCGCCCAGCTGACGAAATGAAGAACCGCAATAAGGCGCCTTTCCGAAGTTGGCAGGTGCCGATAACTCTGTCTCATACGATTATGTGGCATCTCCATGTCCTTCACAGTGATCACTCAACTACGTTCATGCCCCTTATACAGGGTGTTACAAAAAGGTACGGCCAAACTTTCAGGAAACACTCCTCACACACAAAGAAAGAAAATATGTTGCGTGGACATGTGTCCGGAAACGCTTACTTTCCATGTTAGAGCTCATTTTATTACTTCTCTTCAAATCACATTAATCATGGAATGGAAACACACAGCAACAGAACGTACCAGCGTGACTTCAAACACTTTGTTACAGGAAATGTTCAAAATGTCCTTCGTTAGCGAGGATACATGCATCCACCCTCCGTCGCATGTAATCCCTGATGCGCTGATGCAGCCCTGGAGAATGGCGTACTGTATCACAGCCATCCACAATACGAGCACGAAGAGTCTCTACATTTGGTACCGGGGTTGCGTAGACAAGAGCTTTCAAATGCCCCCATAAATGAAAGTAAAGAGGGTTGAGGTCAGGAGAGTGTGGAGGCCACGGAACTGGTCCGCTTCTACCAATCCATCGGTCACCGAATCTGTTGTTGACAAGCGTACGAACACTTCGACTGAAATGTGCAGGAGCTCCATCGTGCATGAACCACATGTTGTGTCGTACTTGTAAAGGCACATGTTCTAGCAGCACAGGTAGAGTATCCCATATGAAATCATGGCGGTGAATGGAGGGAGTATAGTACATACTGCCGAACTGAAATTAGCTCTAACATGGAAATTAAGCGTTTCCGGACACATGTCCACATAACACCTTTTCTTTATTTGTGTGTGAGGAATATTTACTGAAAGTTTGGCCGTACCTTTTTGTAACACCCTGTATAGCAACACTGAAGCATTTTACTGGCCATTCTATCTGCCACAGAAAACTGCAACTGTGTCCATTTACACACGCGCTGAGAGGTGGACAGAGGAAAAGCTTCTGGTCACCCTTTAGCACTAAGATCAGTATATACACAAAAAAACAAGACACTTTAACAAAATTCTTATTCTAAGCCTATTTTTACTACGTCCGCGCTCTGGTCTAGTCATTCGTAATCCTGCCCGTTAAGGTGGGATGGACTAGGCTTCGGAGGGCGGACTTCGACCTCTTCCTGGTTGTTATTTTGGTAATCATTATTCCTGTTCCTTCCCGATTGCTGACTACCGCCCCAAGTCCTTTGTAATTTATTATGTTGTACTGGAGAGTGTCGCTCATCTTCCGTGTACCTTCTTTTTGAGTTGCCATTACTCTTATTTTGATTGTGGCCGTTGTAGTTCGGCACTGGCCTACTATCCCACTGAGGTCCATTCTTGCGACGGTTGTTATTTTGTTCACGCTGTCGGCGTTTCTCACGCCCCTGTTCCTCTTGAAATGCGAATTCCAGTTCGCGCAAAATGCCCTTAAATACCTCAGTATCACTACCACAACGACCGGCAAGTAATTGTTGATACGAGATGGGAAGTTTCATGTAGCATAATCTGATGATTTCCGCACCGCTACGTGGGTTGTCTAGGTACTGGTTCCTTTTTGTCATATTTTCAAAAAATTTGACCGGACTCCGGTACCCTGCCCCTTCCATATCTCTGGACATCATAATTTCTTGTTTGATTCTTTCTTGGGTTTCTTTAGACCAATACTTGCCCAAGAAGGCATTTTTTAATTCTTCGAACGAGACGCTCGTCTTCGCTACATTTCTCATGTACTCAGCGGTCGCGCCCTCCATATGGGAGCACACAAAATCCAGCTGGTACATCAAAATACCAGTGTGGGGGCAAAGATAACTCGAATTGTCCCATAAAAGTTTTTGGATGCAAGCTATTACCTTCGTCCTTGTAGTGATGGAACTTTCGGACTGATACAAAATGCTTGTAGTCAAACCGGTCATCATTCCAGTTATCAATTCGACCGTTCTTACGATTCGTATGAACTTCGGGACGTGGACTAATTCGTTCCGATACGCTATCGTCATCTCTCCCCCTCTGTATATTCGACAGTTGTTCGGTACATCTAATCAGCTGACAGCAATTGTGCTCACTGGACTGCTGCGCGCTGTCCGTGTTTACCTCGGTCGTTGCCTCAGAGCTGTGAACGAAGACGTGGCTCCCGTTGCTTATAGTGTCAACTTTATCACTCCGTGAAGCGGTTATCTGTGTTCCGCCAAGTGACGGTTCAGTCGACGCAGTAATTACACCCTTCTCCTTTCCTGATGTGTCTGTAATGAGATGTTTTACCTCGTCCTCTAAATTTCTTTTTAATATCGCCGCCTCCTCTTTCAACATCTCGTTAGGCCCTATGTGCGGTTGCTCTTGTTGCTTTTCTTCAACACGTTTTATCCGGCTTTGTAGCCTTGATAATATGACCTTTCCTACTTTTGCCGTGCTTTGCGTGGAGTCCCGAGTTTCTCTCGCTATTTTCCTTGCACCTTTCGCAATTAATTTGGCTTCAATTGCCTTTCGTTTGATGATGGCAATCTCTTTCTCTATTTTGACGCCAAGATTCTTTACCTCCTCTTTTACTTCCCTATGAACTTCAGTGAGCCTATAGTTCAGCTTCGAATTCGCCTTTTTAATTTCGGCATTAAGGTTGTCTTTCAGCTCCGAATTCGCCTTTTAAATTTCGGCATTAAGGTTGGCGCTCTGCTCTTACAGCTCCGTATTCACCTATTTAATTTCGGCATTAAGGTTGGCGCTCTGCTCTAAGTTCACCGTTTGCATCTGTTGCAACAGGTCCGTAATGTTTTTGAGAGTAGCCGCATTTTGATCCTCGTCCTTTTGTGGTTGAAAATGCGACTCTTCTCCTCTGTTCTGAGGAACCCTCCGATATCTAGACAAGTACCGTCTCCGCGCCCCCGTCGTATCACTTGTGAATGAATCGTTTGATAATCGTCGGACACCGTTTTGTTCCAACACACTCTGGCTTCTTAGGCTGGATCTTCCATACTTATGTGTGGTGTCACCGCCAGACACCGCACTTGCTAGGTGGTAGCCTTTGAATCGGCCGCGGTCCGGTTGTATACGTCGGACCCGCGTGTCGCCACTGTCAGTGATTGCAGACCGAGCGCCGCTATTTATCTTGTGATGCATGTACCGTCAGACCGATGTTCACCAATTATGGATTAAAGTTAAGTATTCCAGAAGCTACGTACTTTATTTGCTAGTCTTCATTACTTGTCCTGTTCCAGACCTCACGCCATCCTGCGTGAGCTTAAACGCGTGCCTTTCGGCTTCCTCTATTGTGGGTTGGCGCTCTGGCCAATCCACAACAGTTGACGACGAGGATTTTGCGTTCGTATTGATAACAACCTGAATTACTTGTGTCATGGCTTCGCCACAATCTCCAGATGTACTGTCCGAATTTTATCGCTTACAGAATCAGCAGACGCAGGCCTTACTGGATGCCCTTGCTCAGCTCGTCCAGGGTCAACGTGCAATGCAAAACGATGCGGCCGCCGCCGCTCCACCGCTCCCGCAGCCACAACACGCAGTTGCACCACCTTTTTGTCCTTTTGATGCGGCACTAGAAAGCTGGACGGAGTGGTCGCGCCAATTTGGATTCCATCTCGCCGCCTACAGAAGTCAAGGTAATGAGCGGCAGCCTTTATTATTATCGTGTGTCGGAGTGTCCACCTACCATGTGATAGTGAAATTATTTCCCGGACGCGACGTGGCAACGCTGTCCTACGAAGAAATTTTGTCTGCATTAGATGCATATTTCAAAGAATCAGTCAATGTAGTTGCCAAACGGTATGCGTTCTTTCGTACAAAACGTACGGCCGGTCAGACTAATCGGGAGTGGGTTGCAACCTTGCAAGGCCTCACTAGGGATTGTGCTTTTGAGTGTGAATGTGGACTCCCTTATTCAGATACTATGGTGCGTGATGCAATTGCACAGAACGTTTCTGATGTTCGTATAAGGGAACAGATTTTGAAACTAGTCAATCCCTCCCTTCAACAAGTGATAGACATATTAGATCGGCAGGACACACTTGACTTTGCTCAGGAATCATTTGAAACTTCGCCAGCCGTGTGTCATGTTAACCGGCCCGCCGTGCGAGCTACACAGAACAGTAAACAGCCACAGCTGCTGACCCTGTCCTTGCTACCGTTCTGCGTTTTGTTGCTACGCAATGGCCCTTGTCAAAGTCACGGCTCGTGGATCCGTTGGTTCGCAGATTTTTTGCTCACCAGGAGAGACTTTTTGTACAACGTGGTGTTTTGCTGTTGCGTTCTGATAATGATCCGTCCAGGGTCGTGGTCCCACGTTCGTTACAGTCCTCTGTCTTACGGCTTCTCCACCAAGGCCATTGGGGTATAGTGCGAACGAAACAACTTGCTCGTCAACACTGTACTTGGTTCGGAATCGATGCTGCGAATACGAATATGTGCTCTTCTTGCATGGCGTGTGCCGAACAACAATCCGCACCACCGCGGAAATTCTTTGCATGGCCGAAAGCCACTACCCCTTGGCAACGCTTACACATCGATTTTGCTGGTCCATTCTGGAATGCTCCATGGTTGGTTGTTGTCGATTCAAAAATGGTTCAAATGACTCTGAGCACTATGGGACTCAACTGCTGTGGTCATAAGTCCCATAGAACTTAGAACTACTTAAACCTAACTAACCTAAGGACATCACACACATCCATGCCCGAGGCAGGATTCGAACCTGCGACCGTAGCGGTCGTGCGGTTCCAGACTGTAGCGCCTTTAACCGCTCGGCCACTCCGGCCGTCCGTTGTCGATTCATTCAGTAATTTTCCTTTTGTTGTCCGGATGTCTTCCACGACGTCTTCTGCCACCATCCAAGCGTTATCCGCTATCTTTTGCATTGAAGGTCTTCCACAGACTATTGTTTCCGACAATGGCCCACAATTCATGTCCGCAGAATTTCAGTCACTCTGCAAGGCCAATGGTATTCAACATCTGACGTCCGCGCCGTTTTGCCACAGTCAAACGGTGCCGCTGAACGATTGGTCAGGACTTTCAAGTCACAGATGTTGAAGTTGAAAGAGTCGCATTCTCGGGAGGACGCGTTGTTGCTCTTTTTGTCCTCGTATCGCTCTCAGCCTCGAGATGGTCGCTCCCCAGCTGCGTTGCTCCACGGTCGTCCTCATCGAACCTTGATGTCTTTGCTACATCCGCCGCATCAGGTTCCTGTGCAGCGGCAGACACCTGCTTTTGCTCCGCGCGACGTTGTCTACTATCGCAACTATCGAGGTTCACGGCGTTGGCTCGCAGGGCGCATTCTTCGCTACCTCGGCCGCGCTATGTATCTGGTTTTGGGGGCCTCTGGTGAGGTGCGTCGGCATCTCAATCAGCTGCGCCTCTGTCGTCGCACGGGTTCTGCCGCTCCCCGTCTGCTTTCAGCGACGGTGCCGTCCGGTCAGCGCCCTGGGGACCCATCTACTGGCTCGCCTCATCCCCAGGTGTTACCGACGCTGCCTTCCATATTGCCCCATGGCGACGCGCCGCCGCCCCCTGTTCTCCCGCCGGCGACGCCCGCAGTGGACGCGTCGCTGCAACCGCCGGGCGCCTCCCTGGGTCACGCGCCGCCGATCGCATCCCGTGACCAGTTGTCCTCCGACATGGAATTCTTGCCCGCTCCGGACCATAGGACGCCTTCGCCCGTCGGGTGCCCCTCCTGTCTCTCTACGGGCGCGTACACCGCATGTTGGCGGGCACCCTGGACTAGGTTTTCAGGCGTTTCCTAGCTCCCCTCGGACCGAATGGCAGGGTGCGGGTGGCACAGCCTCGCCTGTTGTTAGGTTCCCCACCTCGTCGCATACGTCAACATGGGGTCCTCCCCACGGCGGGCGGAAGCCTTATAACACAACCGTACGCCGATTTGCGGGGGAGGAATGTGGTGTCACCGCCAGGCATCACACTTGCTAGGTGGTAGCCTTTAAATGGGCCGCGGTCCGGTAGTATACGTCGGACCCGCGTGTCGCCACTGTCAGTGACTGCAGACCGAGCGCCGCCACACGGCAGGTCTAGAGAGACGTCCTAGCACTCGCCCCAGTTGTACAGCCGACTTTGCTGGCGATGGTTCACTGACAAATTACGCTCTCATTTGCCGAGACAATCGTTAGCATAGCCTTCAGCTACGTCATTTGCTACGACCTAGCAAGGCGCCATTATCCTTTGCTATTTATCTTGTGATGCATGTACCGTCAGACCGATGTTCACCAATTATGGATTAAAGTTAAGTATTCCAGAAGCTACGTACTTTATTTGCTAGTCTTCATTACTTGTCCTGTTCCAGACCTCACGCCATCCTGCGTGAGCTTAAACGCGTGCCTTTCGGCTTCCTCTATTGTGGGTTGGCGCTCTGGCCAATCCTTAACATTATGGATTGATCCTGTACTCCCTGCATCCCTCGAACCCTCAGTATCACTCCCTGAGTCAACGTCCTTGTTATTCAGCGAACTAAACCAGTCATGAGACGCAGTTTCAGGAAGTTGCAACTCGCGTTCGTCACGCTCATCGGTAGAGCTTTCCCTACTATCACCCATGTTCTCCAGAGTAACAGTGTGATTATATTCTGCCGTTGTCTTGGCTTTTCCCCTCGTTATCATTTGCACATTTATGTTACACGAAAACTCAAAATCCAGGTACCCCTTACACTCAATAATAACACAAAACATATATCAGTACACAAATTGACACACTGGGTGTGAGCAATGACCCGACAAACAGTTCATAAAGAATTCCCCCAAAAAGGCTAGTACCAATGATTGTGTTCTGTGTGCTCAGCATCGGCTGATTACGGCACTGCACATCATATGTACTCCAACAACTCACAAATTCAATGCAGAGGCACCTATAAATGTCAATTTGAAAGGACAGCACATGAAGAATACAATGTAACTTATTGTAACTAATGCTACCCGTTTTTCAATTAAAAATGTCTAAGTAATGGATCACGTGGAAAAATATCCTTTTTTTTTTTTAAGACTACTTCCTAGCAAATCCCGAAGCATCGTATCCTGGCGTGGGTCAGCCATATGTAACACCCCACCCGTCACTTACCTGGTTTTGGCGTGTGTTCACCCCAGCTAATTGACTAACAGATCAACAGAGAGTGCAAAACTGCCACAATATCGGATAACGCAAAGAAAGTAATAAGGCCCTGTGACTCCTGATTGAACTGCAGTGGCAGTGTTGACATTAATTGCTTCAGAATTGATCACTTTTAATTAAAAAGGGGTGCACATTGATGTTATATGCAGCTATTGAACACCAGATGCAAATGTTGAACATAAAATTAATTAAGAAAGGGACTTCAGATTTCAACTACTTGATTGAAAACAGATGCAGTCGATTAGCACAGATTTATTTTAACTCACGACCTTCAATCATCACATTACATGACTCTCCTACCAGGCAGTGGTAATAAATTGCGTTTGCGTGGAGTAAAGCTCGATAACTCGAAAGTTCAAATGGTTCAAATGGCTCTCAGCACTATGGGACTTAACATCTGAGGTCATCAGTCCCCTAGAACTTATAACTACTTAAACCTAACTAACCTAAAGACATCACACACATCCATGCCCGAGGCAGGATTCGAACCTGCGACCATAGCGGTCTCGCAGTTCCAGAGTGAAGCGCCTAGCACCGCTCGGCCACCATGGCCGGCAACTCAAAAGTAATTCCTATCAACTGACCCAGGCGTAATGCGAAGTGCGAGAAGAATTCTACAGTACACGGCCCATGAAACCCTCATGGAAACTTTGCCGACGTGATCCAACAAATTAATCAGTGGCCAGAGCGGGCGCAATATCACCGATTACAGCATGGCGGAGCGTCGTCGTTGTGTGGACGTCGGCCGACCTCGTGGTGCTGCAAGGCTGCGCTCGTCTATTCACTCTTAGCTATCTTGCTCAGTACATAGCTGAACCAAGACTTTCTATCTCCAAGCTCAATCGTTCCATTTGCAAAGTCCTAAACTGCAGAGAGCTCACTCTTTCTCAGGCAAGCTGAGTAAAAAACGCCACGTGTGCACTCTAGGCAAGCTGGGAACGGAAGACCTCTACGGAGACTTCTCACAGTCCACTCTTCGCCTCGGTTTCCCCTCCAGCAAAATCACTTACGCCAATTGCAATGCAAGTCGCGTTAATTATGCGTCGCTTCCCAGTGCCGACCAATGCCTGCTCTGGGAAGTGAACAAATTCCCACAAAATTTCCCTTCTTCTCAACTTCTGCTATATAGCTCCTCCCAGGCCACCCATCAAGGTTAGTGTCTGCACAAATACCAAGTTTTCCGGAATTCTGACTCCCAGGAGAGTACTTCAAATTCCTTGGTCCTATGTTCCCATCGGAGGCCAGCGTATTTCATGCTGTCGCTCTTCACCTGATTTACTTCAGGCTCTGCGGACCGTGAATTCACCGTGAAGTTGCTATAGTCACGAACACGCATGTTTTGACCTCTGTTGACCGCTCCACCGCAGTTTTGCGCGGCTTTCTCGCATGTTTCACAGAAAATGGGACAATGGACATTTATTAACAGGCGTAAAGTTCTCCGTCTGTTTCCCGGTACATCAGCATGGGGTCGGGGTCAACCACCCATGCTGTCACTCATCTTAAGGCGGCTGGAGGCCGCACCACGTTACCGCTTTCTCAGAGCTGCCTATTGTCGCTTCCCTTCGCCGTTCCCCATCCGACCACCGTCATTTCTAAATACTTCCCTGGGGTAAACTAGCGTCCAGTAAATCGACTCGTTTCCACAAAGTTTTCATGTCATGTGAATTACTTTAAAACCATCACCCGACATTAATTATTCCACTAAGTCCATACTATACCCTCTACAAGATGCATTGTGCCTTGTCAGTCATTTTGTTCAGCCCTACTGTTCGCTCAATGTGGGTTAGGTGATCTTTAATGACTTTATGTAAGGGGCATAGTTCTTGCCATTTCTAATGTGTCAGATGCAATGCTGAAAATGCAGCCACACTGAATAGTAGCAATTAACAAAACGATGTTCTTATTTTGATTTAGTAAAGGAAGTCACTAACCCCGAATGTCATTTAACTCTTGTACTCATCAACGAGCGCTTGGGCCAATTTTTCTTGCCGGGACTGTATCATATGGTATGACGTTACCTTCATTTGATCTTTGTATAACTTGTATGTCTCGTACCTGTATCAGCCCTGCGACTGATGAGCACATAGCGTAGCGTTGTGTTAATTTATGGGTAGGTAAGGAACGAAATGAAGAACTAACGGAAACTCTGCAAGTTTCTGTCGAATAGCGCGAGCTGAATGTCGTCATGCAATGGCGGATCATCGTGAACTGTGTCCCAGTACTCACTTCATGAGATGTTGGGAATTTGTCCAGATGATGGTGCGTAGTTTACCGTTTATTAGACCCAGATACAGTTTGCATCTCCTGTCCTCTCGTTGGCGAAATTCTTGCTGGGAAAATTTCTTGCATCATGAACATTCGAATCAGCTGCTTACGGAGCAAGCTCCAATGCATTCGCGATCTCCGTAATGGAGACGGGTCACTGTGAATTCGAAATTATTTTGTAAGAAACTATCAATATTGTCTGTTAATGGTAAATCTCGCCTGAATGATAAAATTCTGACTCTCTGGCTGCCATTAGATGGGCTAAAATATCGTTTTGTTTCGTTCTCATTTCTCTTTAGTTCTGACTCTGAACCCATTTTCAGGTGCCCGTGTAATATCATCAGTCTTAAATTGCTGTGTAGTTAGCTACCTTACTGCTGTTCTTGATACACTTGGCGCCACGCCTTTAACTGAAGAGAGGACGTTCGAACTGCTGTTCTTTATGTAGTTTGCTGCATGTTCCTACAATTGTTCAAAGTGTCAATGCACGGAAAAAATATTTCATACGTCCATTAACAGATGCGACATGGTCTTCGTGCCAAGCACAGCTTCCAATGGAGTTAGTGCCATGCGTTAAAATCTCCTCCATTTAGCCTGGGTGGTTTGAAGTTTTTGGTGAGTAGGCACAGCTTTTTGAGTTGTGACAGATATTTTGCTATTATAGAGAAACGAAGAAAGCTAAGTAAGATCATCCTTCCGCAAGACTTACACAAGAGTGTTGAATCAGCTAAGGCTTTGAACACGTATCACGTAATTCCAAGGCATACAATTGATTTTTTTTATTTTAAAAATGATGCCGAAGCATCGTTGTCAGACAAGGCGTGTGAGATCTCCAAATGTAGCATGATCGAAGTGTGTCTCATACTCATCCGTCTCATATACCTAGCTACAAAAAGATTCTTACACTGAAACAGAAACGTGTAAAAATGTCAGTACATTAAAAAAAGGAAAGATCGGGGCACATGTATGCCATGCCGTATTACACCATGGCAGATTACATAACATAACTACCTATTGTCGATGTTGCCATTTCTTTCAGAGCAGCACAGGGAGTTTTACAATAAATTTGACAGCAGCTGATCCCAATAATGAAGTTGTTCTAGAAACAGAAGTGAACAATGAAAAACTTTTTCTAGATTTTAAGAATGTTATTCTGGCGTAAAATTTTTTTAAAATGAATGAGAAGTGGTTTTTGCTGACTACAATTCTAACAGTTAAAAGAGTACTGCTGAATTTCTGTGCTTGTATCAGCACAAATAATACGCAGTGCCTCGCTACCAGTGGCACTTGAAACAATTACTTTCTTATTGGTACTTAGAACCAGTCAGTCTCCAGATATGGCGCATAGAACATTCTTAATAAATTACTTGTTTTCTAATACGCCTCATTATTTTATAAGGTGATGAGGTGAGCAGCTTATACCCCTGTTATGAAAGTATCTACTCAATTTTTTGGATACAAGTACATTATATACAAAAAGAGATAAATCGTAATTTGATTCTCCTGCGAAATGTGAGAAATAGCTCTTACAACTTTCTCCGTTTCCGCTTTTCAACTGTGAATTCTGGACAACCATCTACGTTTTTAGTTCTGTGTGATTTAGCTATAACAGAATTATGTCCATTCTTATAGATTATAACTTCCTACACAAATATTTGAAAATAAGTTCACAGCCGGAGCTGATCACTAACGGAAACAACATACAGGGGTATTCTAACTTATCCGGTGGTAACAAGCGTAGCAGAATGTTATCGTTTACACGGTATGTGGTGGTCGTGAAACCCTGTCGCAACTGAAATAAGACCTTGCGCCGAATACCTATGATGGCATTTTTCTACCATGATTCTTTTTTGTGTCAAGTACAGGTGAAATTTTTTAGGCGCAACTTCACTGCCAAAACGCTTTGGAAGCGGTGCCAGGATCCCGTGAATGGCACGGCTGTTTCACCTTTGGTCGACTAGCCGGCATAGGCTGTTAAAATTAATCCTGGTCCCAACCTATCCTATTTAAACAATAGAGGGCTACGCTGCGGAGTCGACGACAGTATTATTTCTGTTGCAGGTCTAAAAACTGCCATTGCAGAAACGGACAGTGGACATTCCATACGCGCCGCAGCCTATGCCAACTTCGTCAGACGCTTATACAGCCAAGTGGAAAATCAGCCGGAGTCGACGGTTGGCGAAAGTGTACCACAGCTGCTTCCCGCCTGTCAGATCGCAAGTCGTAAACAAACTGCGGTGACTGTCGCAAGACTTTTATATGTTTGAAGTATTTAGGGTGCTCTAAAATTTCCCGCGACTTCTCGGACTTGAAGAGAGGACTGAGTAGATAATATTTTGAGTTGGAACCCATTTCAGCTATGTTGGTAACGCGACCAAATGGCTATGAGCACTATGGGACTTAACTTCTAAGGTCATCAGTCCCCTAGAACTTAGAACTACTTAAGCCTAACTAACCTAACGACATCACACACATCCATCCCGAGGCAGGATTCGAATCTACGGCCGTAGAGGTAGCGCGGTAACGCGACCATTTTACAACTAATTTATTAGACGCGACCCAGCACGTCACTTGTTTTACAGCTCCACTGATTAACAACCAAAGAAAGAGAACGGAAACTTAATGTTTTCACAAACGCTGTTGTTTACAGTTAAACTTAAACCGTCATATCGGTGTATTCTGTAAACGGGTACTCAACCATGTTGCTCTTACAACACGTTAATAAGGCTCGAACCACGTCAGACGTCAAATAACATTAGCTGATCCGACGCCCGCATCTCGTGGTCGTGCGGTAGCGTTCTCGCTTCCCACGCCCGGGTTCCCGGGTTCGATTCCCGGCGGGGTCAGGGATTTTCTCTGCCTCGTGATGGCTGGGTGTTGTGTGCTGTCCTTAGGTTAGTTAGGCTTAAGTAGTTCTAAGTTCTAGGGGACTTATGACCACAGCAGTTGAGTCCCATAGTGCTCAGAGCCATTTGAACCATTTTCTGCTGATCCGACGTAAGCACCTCATTCCATGACCACCATGTTGCTTGCCTACCTAGCGGCCGGCCGCTGTGGCCGAGCGGTTCTAGGCGCTTCACTCCGGAACCGTGCTGCTGCTACGCTGCCTCGGGCACGGATGTGGGTGATATCCTTAAGTTAGTTAAGTTTAAGTAGTTCTAAGTCTAAGGGACTAATGACCTCAGATGTTAAGTCCCATAGTTCTCAGAGTCATTTGAATCATTTTGAACCTACCTAGCGAACACATTCTCAAACGGCTGTACCGTTTCCGGAAATGATTCCCATTCAAAATATTGTCTACTCAGCCCCTCTATAAGTTCTAGAAGTTCGTAATGGAAATTTTAGGGCACTTTGTATATGCAGACTGAAGCCACGAATGAAAATTTATACCAAGGCCGATATTCGAAACTCAGTCGCCAGCTCACTAGGATATTGCGCTTTGAAAATCGAAGACAACCTCGAAATTTTACACAAAACGGGAAAAAGTATATCAATGGATATCATGGAAGAAATGGAAATTTTCATACATTATACAAAGCATGGAGGTAACATTCTTAATGAGATAACCGAATTCAAAAACTCAGAATTCTTCAACCGTCTTAAGCCACTTCTAACTCAATAGATTCAGGATGTGTCAGTCTAAATAAATGACTACAAATCTGTCAGTACCAAGAATATCGATAAAAAACCTCGATAATCGATACTGACTCACATGCTACAAGTCCGCCATCTTGTTTTACGTACAAATGTGAAATCAAAGGTCCCGAGTTCGAGTCTCGGTCCGGCGCACAGTTTTAATCTGCCAGGAAGTTTCATAATGTTTACATGTATGTTTCTATAAGTGCCCGAAGATGAACAGAACACGTTCGAAACGCGTTGTATTATGTTACATTAAACATAAAACAAAAAAATTAAAAAGTGACTGGTAGCAGAAATTACAAATAAATAAATATTACTGTATTTTGTTGTTCTCGAAATTTAATCTAAACTACACATGAATGAAAAGAGATAACTTTATTTAAATTGCAACATTCGAATTGCGTATTTTTTAACTTTACAGTGATACTAAAACATTGAACAAAATACAGTAATTATACATCAAAAAGTAAGTTTTTTCTGAAATAACAAGAAAAAATTGACGAATTATGTAGAAGACAGATTTCCGTCATTACAAATACACTGATAACATTATATCAAAAACATTTTCAAAGACTAAATACTCCGCCTTTACACGCCTCAGAACGCCCCACTGTACTGGCTGACAGCCGTGTCATCCTCAGCCTGTTGACGTCACTGGATGCGGATGTGGAGAGGCATGTGGCCAGCACACCGCTCTCCCGCCGTTGTCAATATTCGTGACCGGAACCGCTACACCTCACTCACGTAACTCCTCAATTCGTCTCACAAGGGCTGAGTGCGCTCCGCTTGCTAACAGCGCTCGGCAGACCTGACGGTCACCCCTCCAAGTGGTAGCCAAGCTTAACAGTGCCGAACTTCGGTGATCAGACGGTAACCGGTGTTATCACTGCGGCAAGGCCGTTGGCTTTTCAGACTCTAGAAACTAAAATAAATGAAGTTGACCTACCTTCATAAGATTAAACTAAATGAGGAATACTGTTTCCTTATTAGTTACGTATTAAGTTGGAAATGTTATTCAGGATCCACTCAGAAAATGCTCAGAGCAAATCATGACACAGTTCAGCATTATTCCGCGATTTCCAAAATCGTAGCATTCCCACTGTATCAATCTTGGCTGTCTATCTCCAGATTGTGGAGCGAACTTTAATATGGTCTGCTAGCTTTCATATTATACCATCCGTCACAGTTTAGTATTCGTCATTCTGAAATAACTGTAGCTGGATTTTCACTAGTTCGTACCCCTGTAACAAATGGTTCAAATGGCTCTGAGCACTATGGGACTCAACAGCTGAGGTCATTAGTCCCCTAGAACTTAGAACTAGTTAAACCTAACTAACCTAAGGACATCACAAACATCCACGCCCGAGGCAGGATTCGAACCTGCGACCGTAGCGGTCTTGCGGTTCCAAACTGCAGCGCCTTTAACCGCACGGCCACTTCGGCCGGCCCCCCTGTAACAGTTTAAGGCTAACTTCGACGATGGCTAAAAGGTGACTTCTCAGGCTATTATACATTACGTGTATAAATATGAAACAAGAAGTTAGAAGATACAATATAAAAGTAAGAGCACCTAATTAGATGTAAATAAAGAAGTCAGGAAACGAGGTAGCTAAGGGAATTACTTAGCACAGGGCAGCTGCAGCTTACAAAATTCAGTCCCCATAAACTTAACGTGGATTCAGATGTAAGTGTATTACGTAATTGAAGAGTGAATTGTAAAACATTCTAAGTGGCCTTTTTTCATAGAAAGAGTTATCCGTGCTGTCTAGTTCTTGGTGCTCTGCAGTATGTCATTAGTACTGTTCCCACGCTCAAATCATCGACAAAATGTTTCAAACATCCATTACTAGCTACTGTTTGTACAACACAGTGCTTTCCAGTGGAGTTCCAAGCGCTATGCGTCAAAGTCTACCGCATGCAGCTTGGGATGGTTTGCTGAGATAACGTGCTAGCTTTTGGTGAGTGGGCACAGCCTTTTAAGCTGCGACAGAGATTTTGTAATTATAGAGAAACCAAGTTGTGCAGCAAGTTTTACACAAGACAGTTGAGCCAGTTAAAGCTGAGGTATGTGCTGTTGGATACCACAGTACCAAGTGTTTTTGAAGGTAGCAGGTTGCGAGCTGTTGCACCTCTTGGGGCAAACTGGTAACCACTTTTATTGCGCCTGACGCCGATGTACTCCGCTATACACCGAAAACAGATCAATTTATGGAGGTCGTACGATCCAGAAAGTTGTTCTGCACTAGATAGCTCGCTGTGTTCTCCGAAGTTGGTCCTGTAGGAGATAACAAAGCACTCGTGGAATCGTTAGATATCAGGATTATGTCAATTTTTATCTCTGTTGCAAATAGTATAGCCTGTAAGACAACAAATAATTCAGCTATTAGAGCAAAAGTTCCCGTTGGTAGCAGGAAGGATAAGCTGTGTCCTTCTACCTCATGGCAGAGTGCAACTCCCACAGAGATGCCCCGATTTGCAGTACCTTTGTAAGTACTCTGTGCTTGCCGTTCTACAAGCAATACAATTTAATTAGGGTTGAGAGCTTTAAGTCGCCTGCGGATACTGTTTTCTCTACTACCTTCATAATCGTGTACTGAATAATGAAAACGAGGTTGAATATCGCTTTATTGGCACCATGTCTCTCCGATAAATGTGTGGGCTGACAAATACTCCCGACATTACCTGCAGTTCGATGGTGAAAAATATAGTTTACCTTTCTTCTTCAAAAATCCTTTATTTTCAACAATGAATGGTAACCTGGACCTTTTCCATTGCAAGAAATGATTTAATGACGATCCTACTCTTAAGATGGGCAACGGTCTTGCCGCAGTGAATACACCGGTTCCCGTCAGATCACCGAAGTTAAGCGCTGTCGGGCGTGGCCGGCACTTGGTTGGGTGACCATCCGGGCCGCCATGAGATGTTGCCATTTTTCGGGGTGCACTCAGCCTCGTGATGCCAACTGAGGTGTTACTCGACCGAATAGTAGCGGCTCCGGTCAAAGAAACCCATCATAACGACCGGGAGAGTGGTGTGCTGACCACACGCCCCTCCTATCCACATTCTCATCTGAGGATGACACGGCGGTCGGATGGTCCCGATGGGCCACTTGTGGCCTGTAGACGAAGTGCTCTACTCTCAAGATGAACCTTCTACTTACAAGTTTCCGCCTCGACCCATTAGTGGGACAGCCAGTCCTTTGTGCATAACTGAAATCGGCGTTGCTCTAATATAGCTGCCACAGATGAGTAGACCGGTCGCTGACGGCTATCTAAGACTTTCAGTACAGAAGTAGAAGCAGAATCATATTGCCTGCAACCGTATTGTAAAAGTGTAAGAAGGCCGCAGGATCTGATATCCCGTCAGTAATAAGCTAGGACACTTAAGACGTGAAAATCTTGTGCTTGGTGCTTGTAAGCGTTTGTTAAAAAAGAGATATTGGTGTAGATCATGAGCTGCATGTGAAATGTTTAACTGTCATACCTTTATTCGGGCACAGAGCTTGTGGTCAACGGTATCCGAGAACCAACAAAAAAAATTGTGCACATCGGTATCTACAGCGTAACAACATTTGCGTACATAACGGTAGTAACGTAATGTTATTATATTAAGCACACCCATATCAAACGACGCGCTTGTCATTTATAAAAGCTCTATGATGTCAAAACTGATGTGAACCTTGAAGACGTACAAAGCCGTGTATATTTAAAGTCTAATTGTAACCAGGTCTGTGTGATAAGGGGATGATCCAGTATCTGTCCGAGCTCATAGGACACAGGTCCACGTGCGTACTCGTTAGACCTGAGAAACGTTTAAAGATCGCTTCCGGGTCATACTAGATTCTACACGGAATGAAGGGATGGAACGGGTGGACAGGCCGAAGTCGCATCAGGTTTGACATCATGGAGATTTTATGACTGACATGCACGCCCTTTGATTTAGAGATGTATAAATATGTAAGTAAACTTACGATTCTATTGTTATGTACATAAATATTAGTTGACGGGTATTGATTTTTCTAATTTTCTATTAGAAACGAAAACAAAATGTGAACTGTGTTTGTAGTGACGTAACGAAAAAATATCATTTCCATGTATTCCTGAAAACATCTTTCAAATTATGAACAATCGTAGAAGAAATAGGCAAAACGTACAAATGTATAAGTACAGCATCCAAATTAAGGAAAATGACCCAGACAATTTCTGTAAGCTGAGTGCAGCTGCTTTGCGTGTCTACAACGCGATTTAGCAAACGTCTCTGTGACAACGCCTCTTTATACTTCTATAGACGGCTACTGTTTACACCTACAGCCGTTTGTGCTTCGGAGTTGGAAGCTGTCAAAAGCGCAACCAGGTGTCAGAGACTTCCTTAATTTGACTCGACTGTACGAGTGTCTTAGTGGTAAAGAATATATGTATTAAAACCGCATGCAAGATGCGGCAATTTTTAACGTATCTCAGTGTTTATAACGTCATATCTCTTGTATTACGTGTCGTACAATGATATATTTGAGTAGGTACATTGAGCGGCATATGTGGATACTGCCTGTGAAATATTTTGCTAATAAGGTTAGTAGCACAGAAGTAATAAATTTAAACATCATGGAAAGTGCGGAAGTTTTTCATGACGTCATTTCTCCCGAATTATTTGTGGTACGATGATATAATTTTGCAGGCGCATTTAGCGCCATAAGTGGATACTGTCTATGCAATTTATTGCGAATTGAAATCGGTGCAGTGGTTTAGGAGGTGAGGTGGAGCATATATACATACATAGATCCATTTTTACAGATGTGTGGATAAATATGTTGTAGATTCCACTGATGATTAGCTCCCTAACCGAATACCGGTCGGCAGTTAAACATTTTACATCACCTCATGGAGTACAGCAAATTGTCTTTTAATAAACGTTTAAGATGTTAATCGTTCTTGAAGCTTTTTTGTTCCAGCTTTTTAACAGGTCTCTGCCAATGGTAGTTGAACGTCAAACCACATGCTCATAATTTAAGTGCAGGGACATACAGTAGCATTATGCTGTAGTTCTTGATTTGTAAAGATATCATGTCTGGGGCTAACCTGGGGCTGGTGAAAATGACCATTTGACATTCCTAAGACACTTCCTCCATTCTTTTATAGCTCAAATCAGATTTTACTTCTCTAACACTTTCCTGATAATCAGCTGAAGGCACAGTCCTCAAAATTTGTTCTTGGTATAAATAAGGAAGATGCCTGCGTGATTAGAAACCGTATAAGTTCGCCGACGCCTATAGCGGATACGTTAAAACGTAGCCGGCTGAAGGAATCTCCTAGTGGTAAACCTTCCTATATGGTTCTGGTGACCATCTGGCCATCCGCATGTGCTTCTTCTTACAAATATATGGTACTGGCAGTGGTAGCATTCGTTGACCGTTTTCATGACATACCATTTGCGGAGCAAGTGTGAGGAGAATGACTGTCGATATCTCCGTATAAGCTCTAATTTCTCTCATTTTCTCGTCTTCGCCATTTGGCGAGACATGTATGGGTGGAAGTAATATGTTGCTCTACTCTTTTCTGAATGTACGCTCCCGGAATTTCAACAATAAACCTCTCCGATATGCACAACGCCTCTCTTGTACAGTCATGCTCAAAAGTATCCGAACGACCTGAATTGCATTTCGCCTGATTCGCATGCAACCCACATAACGCAGCTGTCTAGCAGGTCCTCTAATCGCTCCTTGGTACAGTCGCTTGACTATTGAAAATGGTTCCAACAAGTCACCACATGTGAGCATGTTTGAACTAGAAATAATATGACGAAGAGTTCAGTGCCGACCGGGAATAGAGCTCCACATATATCGTTGTTGACTACACACAAAGAGACGTCAGCTACCGAATTTTTCTCCACCAGCAGCTCGGAATAACATCTAGAACTTACAGTTATCTCGCAAATAGTTCTGTGTCTCACTGTGAGTCAAAAACGTCAAATATCGTTAGTGTTGACAACGAATGAAAATACATTAAAGATCGAAATTATTATCCACCAGCAGATAGGTGTTCTCATGCTAGAGCTTGATAATACATAATGAAATCATTAGTGCGGGGCCAGGATTCGAACCCATTCACGCGCAATATGTGGAGATGTTGAGGAATCTGCAGTTTTGACAAACAACAATTTGTAGCCGAGCTGTATTGTCACGAAGGGATCAAATTCCGCGTTAAGGGCGGTCTGAGTTGCATTCCCAGTTCAGAACCAATTTTATCGACATACAGAAGCTCAGATAAAAGATGGAATAAGTGTCCTGTGAGCCTAAATAGCGTTTGTTTCGTCACAAGAAGTAAATAACTAGTATACGAAAGGTTACTGGTGATAGAGTTTCTACATGTCGCCACTCCAGACTTTATTGAGGTTCAACATAACGTCAACTTGGTAGAGAAGGAATATCATTTTTAATGTGAATTTCAGACCACAATGCCATTATATCTTCTTCACTTCGTGTAGCCAGAAGAGAATGGAATCTGTCTCTCCCCATCTAAAATCATTGACCAAAGTTGGGATCGAACCCAGACCATAGATATATGAACCTATCATCAACCCAACAGACCACCAAAATAAAATCACGTAACTGCCACCAACACAGAACTGCCAACAGTGTAGGATGCTGAAATTTAAATAGGAAGTGTTCCTTTCAACTTGAGCTACTCTATTGCGTTATCTGTTTCTCGAAAACGTCGTGCAGTGCAAAAGAAAAGGTATAACTGTTTGTCTCTCATAGGTATTGACCTGGCGATATGCATTATCCCACAGCGCTGTGGAATGCAGAATTTCTGGAGGAATTGTTGTTGACTTCTGGAGCTATTATAGCTACGTGTCAGGTAGTGGCGTAGTGGTAAGTATCGCGCATGGTAGATAAGATGTCGCGAGTTCGAGTACATTCACTGCTACATTATTTAAAACGCAATTCTGCTGTCTGCTAAAGTTATCAATCTACTGGAACTTGTAACATAATTTCCTTCACTTCTCAACCCAAAATAGTCGTAGGTGGAAAAAGGCTAACTTCTGCGACATTTTGTTCATTTCAAGTTTAATAGACAGCCAGACAGTAGATGCATCTCGAAACTTTTGTATTATGTGTGGGTAGAGCACATCGTGCCAAAATACGTCGGTAAAGTATTTTCTACATTAGCTGTCGTCTGGTAGTGGCATTTTATTCTTCTTCAAACCTTGTTTGACAACAAGTTTTCTACATGTATGTAATCAATAAACTGCATGTGCATTTTCATACTGTTATAGATAACATCAGAGAATTCGCATATATCGTTGATGATTAATTTCTCTCTCATGTTGACTATTGTTTTAACAACATTAAAGGAAACCTTACGAAAATTGTGAACTGTATTATAAAAAATGAAATAAAACTACCTACGGTAACCTAACGACAAAAGCCTGTTTTAATAAAACTGAGTATCTGTACACAAACGTGCCTATATCGTCACGAATTGGTAAAATACTACTCACTTAGATTTTGAATGGGTTTGTGTTTAATTGGTATGCTGTGTCATACTCAAGAAGTATGCAAATGTGGCATTTTATAAATAAAGTTATGTATTGCTAGAAAACCAAAATTTGCTTGTCAGCAGCGGAAAGAGGTGTTACCTGTTGTGCAGCATTGTAAGTTTGTCACCATTGCACTATGAGCTGAAAGTATTTTCTTGTGATTTCCTTATTGATGTTTGATCTGACTGCTTGTAGCTCTTTCACAGAAGGGATAAAAACGCTACACTCAGTGCGACTGGAACTGCGAACCATATCAGACGCTTTTTCACAGGTCAGCACGTTACCACAGACCTGGCGAAGAAGTGTGTGCTTAGCTTCCACTTACGAGACCAATAGTGGCTAGAACTCGTAAACCGCTATTTTAACGACGAGATTAGTTGCGATTTCCACGTGCAACGACTTTCCTGGGCTGAAAACCGTAAATTTACAATCTTTTGTTACACCTCAAGCGATAATACCTCAGATTACTCAATGGAAATGACAGGTAAAATCAAGTGAACTTTGAGGCTTAATTCCGTGCACACCAGGAAGTAACTCGTCGATCACAGAGTTGCCAAATATACATTGCCTTCTTGCCAAATCTCAGTTACAGTACCAGCAGGAAGAAGACGAACCGATGTGATCTTATAGCGGGCTGGGAAGTGAACATTGCTAGTGTCTCCGAGTCACAGCTGCTACAGCCTGGAATTCGTGATGCGTTTGATTCGCATTTCTGTAACTAGGTTTAGGGACTGGAGCGTAGCTACTAATAATACTCAGAACTGATTGCAAACTAAGCATCATAAATCAGTAACTCTCATAGTTGTTTTTATATTTATTTCGTAAGTGTGCTCAAAACTAAGAAACTCATTCACAGAAGTTTTCGTGCCTCGCTGATAGTCGAGCACAACAAACAAATAAAAATAAAAAATGAAAGTGTGTGTGTGTGTGTGTGACAGAGAGTGAGAGAGAGAGATAAAAATCAAAAAGAGTGAGAGAGAGAGAAAGTAAAAAATTGTAAAGAAATTGAATTATGGTAAGTAAAGAAATCTTTCATTAAAATGACACATTCCACATCATTACGAAATATCGTATTCATGATCTATGAGACAAGAATTAATCTAATCTAATCATATCATATTGACGACTAGCCATGAGGAGTCATGAATTACCGAAGTTTTTGCCAATACCAGTAACCAAATCTAAACTTGAGTATAAAAGATGACAGTTTTTGTAATAAACTGGGACTTCTATCAAGACCCTTTCGTTCCTGTTAACTAACCACGAAAGATGTCTGATGTACCTCTATTCTGAAGTAACAAAGTGTGTATGCATTTAAACATGAAGTGCATGACGTGAAGTTCTGTGACGCAGATATGAACCCAACACGTAATCGGATTGTTAACTAAGTAAAATCAAATGTTACGTATCGGTTTTTCTTACCAGCTGCTAGGTGTTGGACTCTAAAATAAGGATACAAACTTTTGTGCCTAAGCGACAATGGAACTGCACACCTACCGTGCATCCACGAATATAGCTTAAGTATCAGTTACTTACTCACCAATAATAAGATGTGTGCATGTTTGACCAGAAATAACGGCACCTATTGGGATTGTTGGAACACATGAACAGACATTAAAAATGCACGTTAATTTTTATTTACAGGCCTGTGTGCACGTGAAAGGGCTTGAAATGAAATTATGAATATTTTTGTACTGGATTAGGATTCGGACCCATATACTTACCATTGGAGGAAACCTAGAGAAGACTGCAGCCTTGAGAAAAGGAACGAAATGATTGAACTATACTGTTCCGAGAGATTCAGATCCTCGAAAGAGGAGATACGAATTCGAATCACAGTCCAGCACCAAATTTTTCAACGTCTTTAGTTCAATCAAGTACAAGTAAAGTAAGAGCCCTGTTCCTTTAAATGGCTATCGGTTCATCAAATAAAATAAAATTTTCTAATGTAAGTAAGTTTACTGGCGACTGTATTTCTGTTTACCATGACTTCCACTATGTCATTTGCCAACGTAAACCGGCTCTGCCCAGTTGGTAATGAAGGAACGTGATGTTTAATGCGGATTCTAGATTATAACGTCTTTCTCTTGATGTTACCAGGGGTAAAGTAAATCTGTTTGTGCATCTTAAAAGTAGATGCCTGAACCCACGCATTGCACCTGTGATAGTTCGTTCCGCCAGACCATTGTGGCCACGTTTCCCAGCCCCAGGAGTGTGCAGTAACAGGTGATGTGCTTAGCTTACAAAATTAGTCACGGTGGAAAAAACGCGAGACTATTAAATGATTAAGTAGAAGCAAGCTTCTGAAGCGGAGATTATGCTGTTCTCATGTCAGCAGGATGTAAAGACTCTTCTACGCATCATAAGCTCGATGTGAAGCCATTTTGAAACTTTCACAAATTTAGCAAATTTCTTAGTTCGAGAAAATCCACTGGGAAGTGTGAAGTTACCGGATAATTCGATTATTACCGTCATTATTACTATCATTTTCTTCATACCGCTGCTGGAACACTGTACTTCAAGATCATTTGATGCCTTTTGGTCACTATAGAAGTAGTTTTCCAAGAACAGGTTCTTTCCCTGTCTACGGAATCCTTTTCATGTTAATATCAAACATCAGTAATAACTCGTAGATTACATTAAAACTAAAGTAATTGATAAAGGCCCGCATCTCGTGGTCGTGCGGTAGCGTTCTCGCTTCCCACGCCCGGGTTCCCGGGTTCGATTCCCGGCGGGGTCAGGGATTTTCTCTGCCTCGTGATGGCTGGGTGTTGTGTGCTGTCCTTAGGTTAGTTAGGTTTAAGTAGTTCTAAGTTCTAGGGGACTTATGACCACAGCAGTTGAGTCCCATAGTGCTCAGAGCCATTTGAACCAATTGATAAAGACGTTACTTGATAACAAAAACGCGCTGCCTTTCTTCATTTACTTGGGCCTAGAAATGGCTATCGAGTACTGCCAAACCAAAAAGGAAGAGATCTTGCTGCCCTCCGATATACGTCGCTGTCAGTTCTTTCATATGATTTGGTCGACATGACCTGTTTCAAGTTGTGTATGACAGACAATGTTTTAGAAAAACAATTGTTTTCCTTTGCAATAAACAGAAAGATTTTCATTCTAAGTTCAAATTTAATATTCGCTTCTATAATGTAGGAAAGTATTTCACAGTTGCAAAACTCACATCCGACTCATTGACCTTACACTTAGTCGCTGACCATAAATTCTAGCTAAGAGTGACACCAGATTAAGTAACCTAATGTAGCGAAGACTGTTTGCCAGTGCTCTTTCTCACCGGAAAATACGCAATCCACTCATTGGGCTCCATAAGTACACTGTAACAGTAATTTCTGTGTGTATGCAATGCATACGGATTAGAATTTAGTGGTGCTCTCTCTTCCACTTCTGTATACAATATGCCTGACCTAAACGGGCCCTTTATCATTACACAATCTGGCCAGTGGAAAATCATACTGACAACAGTAAGGTGCTTATACTGACAACCTGACTGTTCGTTTTACCTGATTTTGTAATCATTTAGCCGGCCGAAGTGGCCGTGCGGTTCTAGGCGCTGCAGTCTGGAACCGCGAGACCGCTACGGTCGCAGGTTCGAATCCTGCCTCGAGCATGGGTGTGTGTGATGTCCTTAGGTTAGTTAGGTTTAACTAGTTCTAAGTTCTAGGGGACTGATGACCTCAGTAGTTGAGTCCCATAGTGCTCAGAGCCATTTGAACCCTTTGTAATCATTTAAATAAAACAACATGACCCAGTGAGAGACATTTCGTCCCCCGTTTCCTTCTATCAAATTTGTCAGTAAGCTTCTTGCCTCCCAACCAGTGAAATGCGGTAGAGTACGGCCGGTAAATGATTCACAAACCACGATTTAGTGCCGTTAAGACGATTTATTTAAACGTCACAAGACTGCACATAGGTGAAATCGATTTCGAGGTGCAAAGTGTTTGT
The DNA here is from genome assembly GCF_021461385.2 of Schistocerca piceifrons. Taxonomy (NCBI): domain Eukaryota; kingdom Metazoa; phylum Arthropoda; class Insecta; order Orthoptera; family Acrididae; genus Schistocerca; species Schistocerca piceifrons. The sequence continues at coordinate 642,628,119 of NC_060139.1, forward strand.
TATCTTACTTTTGTGACAGGTGGGCATAAGTGATTTCCAAAGACTTTTTATTGTACTGAAATAATCTTTTGTCACAAAGTAGCAAGGTAAGTGTTTTATTCGTATTTATTTTGTAGGAAACTGTAATCGTGATGGAAGATTATACACCTGAATATTTGACACAACTGGTGGGAGAAAACGCTGCATATTAACCAAATCCCGCGCCTTCTCTCCATATCCTCCTATGACACGAGCACGGTCTTCTCCTCGCATACCGCTACAGAGCTGAGAATTGGCAACATCGTCACAAACATTAGGCAACACTGTGACAGGGCAGTCACTTCCGCGTATGGAACTGAATTGACTCGCTAAATTCACTTGATATTCCCTTTCCATTTGAGTGACTCGTGCTATATAATCGTCATGTAAACTAAGACACTGAGACAGAAAATTCAGTTTTTTGCCTAAATAAATGCTATTCTTCACATAAGTGACTACTTTTATTATCTTTCACGATGCGTTATGAGGCTGAGCGACAAATACCATGATGAGAGCGGCGTACAGGCAGCAGTGTGTCCATAGCTCGGTGGTGCCACCCGTGTTTCGGGTCAGAACGGTTCAATCAGTCGTCCGTTCTAACCGTGGTAGGGGCCAGCGTGTGCGAGCTTTTTTTCTGATATATTTTATGGAGCTGCGAATTTCTAGAAAAACTTCTGTATCGAAACAGGAAGAAAACCTTTACACATCAAATCCTCCTGGTAGCTCGACTCAGTAAGTTGTGTTAATGGTCATAGATCTTGGTTCTCTGACTGCCAAGCTGCTTCACAATACCAGCGTCTCTGAAGAAATTCGAATCGACCATCAGCGATACGAATTTCAATATCGTTCTTCACTTAAGACTCACATGTCAGGGTGATAAATATGAAGGAAATGAACCTCTTGATTACTATAGGGCCTCCATGCTAAATTACCACAGTAGCAATTAGGAACTCCCTGCAGACATTTGCTAACAGCGGCTATAGCAACTTACTTTTGCTCTGGGTAGCTTCAAATATGAGCAATTTTGTCACCTTAAATCCAACTGAATATCTTAAATATCACTTGCGAACAGCATTCACTTCTCCATTAATTAAGGTATAGACCTCAAAACAAGCAATTTGCCTGAGTAGCTATAGAGCATGTTCTGATAGGTATTGACACAATCTTTTGCATCCATTTATCATAGAGAATCAAAGAAAGAAACCAAACACATTACATTGCATTTACTCTCTGTGCCTTGACTAACACATATGAATCCATGACCATAATAAATTATTTGAGGAACCTCGCACGAAAGGAAAAAGAACAGAATGTGATGCTTTAAGTGTAGTGCACTGGATCAGAAACAATGAAATTAATTCTGTGCCACATTGACGTATTGCATTCTAGTGTAATAAAATAATCATCAAATAAAAACGGTTTTGTGCCTCCTTTGCTATCAAGAGTGAAACACAACTCGTAGACAGATTTTATGGGTCACCACTCAACAAAATTAAAGCATTTCACATGGTAGAGAGTGCGGAGTAGAGCAGACGTTGTCGGCAGAAGGCGAGACAATGCAGTCAGTGCCTCAGCCCCCGCCAGTAGGCAGTAAACGGGTCCCAGAGAACTCAGACGCATGCGGTGTTCAGAGGCAAAGAAATCTTTCACTAAAACATTGTTGGACCAAACTATTATTACCAGTGTGACAGAAAGCGAAATCTATTGTAGATCCGATTGAATTACACTCATAGTTTCAGCACCGAGAGGAAAGGGGCGATAAAATCTTCATCGATGTGTGCTTTTAGTTACCAGACGTCGCATTAGCTAGTCTCGCGGTTTACCTCAAGACTACGGTCATAGTCAAGAATAAAGTACTAAGACGGAAGTCAAGACTTCCTCTGGGAAGTGCCGCTGTCTACAATGTTGCCAGATCGAGCATATTGCCAGACTTAGGATTCTGAGAGGAACATGACTGTATTGCCCTACGTGAACTACTCGGCGGGCAATTTTTTGCTCTAGACTGTATCTACAACACATATTGCACGCTGAAGACCCAGAAGAATTAAAAACAAAAGTAGTTCATGAGAGCAACGTTAACTATAGCGTTAGCAGTATTCATAGTATTGTATACGTGTGTGTAAATGCCTTCCAATGCCTACTCAAGGAAGACAAGGATACACAGTCTAGCTTCAATATTATAAATTCGCCTCAGTTTGCGGATGAACTCAGAGTTAAGTTGATAATCATTTTGAATATTTAGCAGTACTGTACCCATTGGTGTTAAACTTGTTTACAAGCAATGATTACCACAGCTACAGGAACACTACTTGTGATACCTCATAGACAAAATACTTACGCTGTGGTGTCACCGCCAGACACCACACTTGCTAGGTGGTAGTTTAAATCGGCCGCGGTCCATGTAGTACATGTCGGACCCGCGTGTCGCCACTGTGATCGCAGACCTAGCGCCACCACCAAGGCAGGTCTCGTGATCCGAGAGTGGACTCGACCCCAGTTGTACGAGAACCAAGCTACCGCCCAGTTGTATGCGAACCTAGCTATCGCCCAGTTGTATGAAGCCTTTCTCTCTCATTAGCCGAGAGACAGAATAGCCATCAGCTAAGTTAATGGCTACGAACTAGCAAGGCGCCAATTGTATCAGTGCCTATAGCTTACTAGTATTCAAGAGCGATGTATTCCAAGGAATAAAGAAAAGATAAGTAAAAAGCATCTACATACTTTTCTTCTTATTCATTCATAAGTTTTTATGTTCCAGACTTCACGCCCGTCTGCTTATTGCCGTTCGTGCACTATCGGCCACAGCGTTAGTTTAGCGTGCCTTTCTTTTGGCTACTACCGTGTGGCGTAACAGTCTTGTTACGTCACTACATACGCAGTGCTATCAGACGAAAAGATCAACCTGACACAAACTGTGGGAAGTTTGTTTTTCAACCTTCGTACCTGGATAATGAGCTTTTTCCTATTTGAGATGTCTGTGAACGTTGCTGCTTGAGACAATTTAAGACGAAACTAAATTCCTTCAGCTACGACATTGTTTAAAGAAATCGTCTTATCGGAAATAAATCGTGGTTTGTGAATCATTTACCGGCCGTACTCTGCACCATTTCGCTGGCTGGATGGCAAAAAGCTTACTGACAAATTTCACATAAGAAAAAGAGGGACGAAATGTCTTCCACTGGAAGGTCATGTTGTTTTATTTAAATGATCACAAAATCAGGTAGAACGAACTGTCAGGTTGTCAGTATAAGCACCTTACTGACGTCAGTATGATGTTGCACTGCTCAGGGCCTGTAATGATAAAGGGTCCGTTTAGGTAAGGCATATTGAATACAGAAGTGGAAGAGAGAGCATATTCACAGAAATTACTGTTACAGTGTACTTATGGAGCCCAATGAGTGAATTGCGTACTTTCCGGTGAGAAAGAGCAGTGGCAAACAGTCTTCGTTACATTAGGTTAATCAAATTGGTGTCACTCTGAGCTAGAATTTATGGTCAGCGACTAAGTGTGAGGTCAATGTGTCAGATGCGAGTTCTGCAACTGTGAAATACTTTCCTACATTATAGAAGCGAATATTAAATTTGAACTTAGAATGAAAATCTTTCTGTTTATTGCAAAGGAAAACAATTGATTTCTAAAACATTGTCTGTCATACACAACTTGAAACAGGTCATGTCGACCAAATCATATGGAAGAACTGACAGCGACGTAGATCGGAAGGCGGTAAGATCTCTTGCCTTTTGGCAACACACACACACACACACACACACACACACACATTCATTTTTTATTTTTATTTGTTTGTTGCGCTCGACTATCGGCGAGGCACGAAAACTTCTGCGAATGAGTTTCTTAGTTTTGAGTACACTTACGAAATAAATATTACAACAACTATGAGAGTTACTGATTTATGATCTTGAGTTTGCAATCAGTTCTGAGTATTATTAGTAGCTACGCTCCAGTCCCTAAACCTAGTTACAGAAATGCTATTCAAATGCATTACGTATTCCAGGCCGTAGCAGCCGCGACTTGGAAACACCAGGTATGGTCACTTCCCAGCCCGCTATAAGATCACATCGGTTCGTCTTCTTCCTGCTGGTATTGCAACTGAGATTTGGCAAGAAGGCAATGTATGTTTGGCAACTCTGTGATCGACGAGTTACTTCCTGGTGTGCACGGAATTAAGCCTCAAAGTTCACTTGACGTTACCTGTCATTTCCATTGAATAATCTGAGTTATTATCGCTTGAGGTGTAACAAAAGATTGTAAATTTACGGTTTTCAGCCCAGGAAAGTCGTTGCACGTGGAAATCGCAACTAATCTCGTCGTTAAAATAGCGGTTTACGAGTTCTAGCCACTATTGGTCTCGTAAGAGGAAGCTAAGCACATACTTCTTTGCCAGCTCTGTAGTAACGTGCTGACCTGTGAAAAATCGTCTGATATGGTTCGCAGTTCCAGTCTCACTGAGTGTAGCGTTTTTATCCCTTCTGTGAATGAGCTACAAGCAGTCAGATCAAACGTCGATAAGGAAATCACAAGAAAATACTTTCAGCTCATAGTGCAATGGTGACAAACTTACAATGCTGCACAACAGGTAACACCTCTTTCCGCTGCTGACAAGCAAATTTTGGATTTCTAGGAATACATAACTTTATTTATAAAATGCCACATTTGCATACTTCTTGAGTATGACACAGCATACCAATTAAACACAAACCCATTCAAAATCTAAGTGAGTAGTATTTTACCAATTCGTGACGATAGAGGCACGTTTGTGTACAGATACTCAGCTTTATTAAAACAGGCTTTTGTCGTTAGGTTACCGTAGGTAGTTTTATTTCATTTTTTATAATACAGTTCACAATTTTCGTAAGGTTTCCTTTAATGTTGTTAAAACAATAGTAAACAAGAGAGAGAAATTAATCATCAACGATATATGCGAATTCTCTGACGTCATCTATAACAGTCTGAAAATGCACATGCAGTTTATTGATTACATGCATGTAGAAAACTTGTTGTCAAACAAGTTTTGAAGAAGAATAAAATGCCACTACCAGACGACAGCTAATGTCGAAAATACTTTACCGACGTATTTTGGCACGATGTGCTCTACCCATACATAATACAAAAGTTTCGAGATGCATCTACTGTCTGGCTGTCTATTAAACTTGAAATGAACAAAATGTCGCAGAAGTTAGCCCTTTTTCCACCTACGACTATTTTGGGTTGAGAAGTGAAGGAAATTATGTTACAAGTTCCAGTAGATTGATAATTTTAGCGGACAGCAGAATTGCGTTTTAAATAATGTAGCAGTGAATGTACTCGAACTTGCAACATCTTATCTACCATGCGCGATACTTACCAGTATGCCACTACCTGACACGTAGCTATAATAGCTCCAGAAGTCAACAACAATTCCTCCAGAACTTCTGTGGGATAATGCATATCGCCAGGTCAATACTTATGAGAGACAAACAGTTATACCTTTTCTTTTGCGCTGCACGACGTTTTCAAGAAACAGATAACGCAATAGAATAGCTCAAGTTGAAAGGAACACTTCCTATTTAAATTTCTGCATCCTACACTGTTGGCAGTTCTGTGTTGGTGGCAGTTACGTGATTTTATTTTGGTGATTACAAAATAAAGTTGAATGCATGCACTGGGTAGCCGAGGCAGCTAGTTCATGGTGATTCGGTCAACCAAGTAAATGAATTTACTGAACATGCTGCAAATTGATACAGGGAGCCTGTGTGTCAGAATTCTCAGCCAGTGTGGTACAACAGAGTTATGATACTAAACCAAGCCACTCAGAAGAGGATTTGGTGGTCTGTTGGGCTGATGATGGGTTCGTATGTCTATGGTCTGGGTTCGATCCCAACTTTGGTCAATCATTTTAGATAGGGAAAGACAGATTCCATTCTCTTCTGGCTACACGAAGTGAAGAAGATATAATGGCATTGTGGTCTGAAATTCACATTAAAAATGATATTCCTTCTCTACCAAGTAGACGTTATGTTGAACCACAATAAAGTCTGGAGTGGCGACATGTAGAAACTCTATCACCAGTAACCTTTATTATACTAGTTATTTATTTCTAGTGAGGAAACAAACGCTATTTAGGCTCACAGGACACTTATTCCATCTTTTATCTGAGCTTCTGTATGTCGATAAAATTGGTTCTGAACTGGGAAAGCAACTCAGACCGCCCTTAACGCGGGATTTGATTCCTTCGTGACAATACAGCTCGGCTACAATTTGTTGTTTGTTCAAAACCGCAGATTCCTCAACATCTCCACATATTGCGCGTGAATGGGTTCGAATCCTGGCCCCGCACTAATGATTTCATTATGTATTATCAAGCTCTAGCATGAGAACACCTATCTGCTGGTGGATAATAATTTCGGTCTTTAATGTATTTTCATTCGTTGTCAACACTAACGATATTTGACGTTTTTGACTCACAGTGAGACACAGAACTATTTTCGAGATAACTGTAAATTCAAGATGTTATTCCGAGCTGCCGGCGGAGCAAAATTCGGTAGGTGACGTCTCTTTGTGTGTAGTCAACAACGATATGTGTGGAGCTCTATTCCCAGTCAGCACTGAACTCTTCGTCATATTATTTCTAGTTCAAACATGCTCACATGTCGCTGCTGGTGCAACAAACCCATATTTAACGTTCGTTTTCTCTAGAATATAACAGCGATAGGTGCCGGGTTGGAGTCCTTGGAAGGAAAAAATTAATGTTTCGTCTCGTCATTTCAGTTAAAACATCTAGCTACTGCCGAGAAAATCCGATATGTCACTGTTGATTGTGCTTCGATATCTATCTTATTAGGTTCTGGGTTCGAATCCCTGTCCAACACAAAGCTTTACCTCACGGCATTTCAAATAAGTTACTTGTCAAGAAGCAATATTTAACATCTCTCGTAGTTCGTTAACAGGGACTATAGGTGCTGGGTAGGAATTCGCGTCCGTTAAAGATGTTTGCGTTATATAATTTAAAGTTGGTATATGCTAATTGATACTGTCTAAAATCGAGGTATATCACTCTCTGTATGCCTAATCAGGAATGACTGTTAGTTTCCGTCAGTCACGAAATCTTTGCTTAGTCTGCATGACCTGGGTTTGAATCCATATGCAGAACGAGACGGTTCGTCGTGTCATTTGAAGTTCATACATATTCTCAAATAGATGCTCGTGAATAACTTAAATTTTTAATGTCATTTTGTGTTAAATAATAAGTACGGTATGTTACTTTGAAGAGGAAATTATGAATACGACGAACTTACTACGTGCATTACCTATCTGACGTAATAATGAGAGTGGTAACATTTCAGGTATGTCATTTATTGTAATAAATGTGAGCTTGCAAGCCTTAAGGACAGTCTTACCTGTGATAAGGTGTTCCTTATATTTGTAGTATCGTAGTATTACTTTACATATTGAGTTATTGCGATACAGAGCAGTGTTTTCTAGTGGTGACTTGTTGGAACCATTTTCAATAGTCAAACGACTGTACCAAGGAGCGTTTAGAGGACCTGCTAGACTGCTGCGTTATGTGGGTTGCATGCGAATCATGCGAAATGCAATTCAGGTCGTTCGGATACTTTTGAGCATGACTGTACCACCCGTCTACCTAACGCTCTCGCGACGACGGACGATCCCGTGACGTAACGCGTCGCTCTTCGTTGGATATTTTCCATCTCTTTTATTAATGCAAGCTGGTAAGTGTCCCACTCTGATGAGCAGTATTCAAGAACCGGCTTTAGAAATGCTTTGTAAGCCACTTCCTTTGTGATGAATTACATTTCCTTAAAATCTCAGATGGTTTGTGCTTTTTCTGTAAATAATTTTATTTGGTCATTCCACATTTAGGTCACTCTGGATACTTACTCCTAGGTATTTACGGTAGTTTCCAGTGATTCATCGCCGATAGTGTAATCTGTCGAACAGTAACTGTTATGAGTAAAACTCTAATTTACTTACCTTCATGGTCAACTTGCAGTCGCTGCACCTCATCAATCCTCTGCAGATCTTCCTGCATTTGGTATTGCCTACTTGTGTGGCAACATTCCTATCGACCACAACAGAGTCCTCAAACACCCCCTGGAGTTTCCCAATCTATCCGGTAGATTATTTATATATACTGTGAACGGTAATGGACCTGTAACGCTCCCTAAGGCTGTCCTCTAGCGGGACGTGAAAACGCACGTGAACGAGAAGCTGCTGACGTGACAGCGTGGGGTACCACATCCCACTACACGCCCAAGTGTAAAATAAAGAATGTGGCACGTCAGATTTTTGCCTCGTGAAGAGGAACGTGTGCAATGAGATGCGACATCGTTTTATGTCACAAGCAAAACATAGGAGCCGCATCGTATTTGGTGGGTTTTCTTTCTCGTAGAGTAGGTGGTATGAATATAAGCTATTTCAGAGCCTCAGTAAATTGAAGATCTCTCGAAAACGCGTCGCTTTAGCTACGATTTATTATAATAAAACAACAGGAAACTGTGTATCGGCAAGTAAAGGCTTCAGGTACCCGATGTTTTTAGGGTTATAACTTGTGTGGTATGAAAGTAAACCGTTTCAGTGTTAACGCACAATGATGGTATACCAAAAGCCCGTGTTTTTGGTAAAATTTACGCATTAAATGTCAAATAATGAGTTCTGTCGATACAATCTTTAGGCAGTGTATGCCGTATACGGAGACCCGGTTGCAACGTCGAAGCCAGTGTAAAAGTTTTGTAGTAACTGTTGCTGAATAAACTCTTTTAAAAAAAGAAGAAAAAAAGCCGTAGTGCAGGTGATAGCGACGGGTGCTCTGCAGCTGAGAAGTGAAGGGTGGTAGGTTCGCGCCCACCTCCTTCCAACTTTTTTAACTTTTTGTTTTCATAAAGATTCTTGACCTTCCTTAAACATCTAATAGAAGTGCTTCCTCGAAAGTCGATGTTATTTATTACATGTAATGTATTTGCTACAATCCTTGTTGCAGACACCAACGACTGGAATGTTTCCGCAGTCGCCAGAAATCTTAATGTGACCGCCAGTGTAAGAAAGTAAACACAAGTTACACACTGGAAGATTTGCTATTGTGAAACTTTCTGTAAACCATTTATACTTACCTCTGGGTTTATGGACCGGTTTATGTTTGTCTCTTACCGGTACATATCTTTTTCAATTATGGACAGCAGCTTCGAAATAATCTCCTCTTCCATTTGAATTAAATTACGAAACGAATCTCGATCTTGAAATCTATGTGATGAAGTACGCAATTTCACAATGTTAGCAGTCAATACAACATCGGAAATATGGATATTATGCAAGCGCAAACTGCTATTAGACACTACACTTTATCTATAATAAATTTAAAACCGAAATTGGGATGAAAAATCAGTTGAGTTAACCGTAACGAATAACTTCTACTACTATGTATCTCAGATCATTGGGCAATGTTATGTAGTGTTCCTCTATCAGCAATTCGCTGTTCATGCCATCGACGAGTCCAAAATTTCTTCGCTATTTTCTCCGTTCTGATTTGACAGTCGGTAACAGAGCTGAAGGCAGCTATTTGACGCGCGTCCATTTTCCTAACGAAAATGTATGGTTTGTGAGCCAAACAACGCCGACAACAGCCGATGGAGAGCGCTGAGGGCGGAAATCACGTTAGCCGACTCGTTCCGTGTGCCGACGGTGGCTTCCCTCGTGAGGTCGGTTGTCTCGTCCGCGTCCGCGTCCACTTCAACGTCAGCTGCCTCGTCCCGTGTGAGGACGGCTTAAGGGTAGGCCTGCTCCAGAAATTACCTTTCCGTCTTCCTGTCGATTTCGTCAAGATAAGAACAACGTACTGAGTTCTGTCTGCTAGGATGTCCTGAATCCAGTCACAAATTTGGTCCAATACTCGGTAACTTCATATTTTGTTCAATAAACGACATTGCAGGACTGTATCGAATAACCTCTGGAAACCAAGGAAAACAACAGCAATCTGGACGTCTTTATCTATGACACTCTGGGTTTCATGGGCGAACAGAGCAAACTGTGATCCGCAAAATCTCTGGTTGCAAAATACGTGTTTCTTACTAAAAGGAAATAGGAGATGGAGTTTATCTGCATCATTTATTGTTTGCTGATGATCAAGCAGTCATAGCACAAGATGGGGAGGATGGTAACTATATGTGCAACGAAGTAGCAGTAGCATACAAAACTTGGGGTTTGAAGATTAATTACCAAAAAACAGAATACTTGACTAATGATTCAGATGAGCTATACATCAGGAAAGAAAATCAAAAAGATAAACACTTGCTGTTAACTGGGATCCTTTTTAGAAACCGAGAGAAAATGAGAGTCAGAAATCAATAAAAGAATTAGTAGCCGACGGAGGTCATTGGGATGCTTAACTCAGTCTTATGCAGCAGGAATGCAATGAGCAGAACTAAAAAATTAATATATTTCAAATGATTCAAATGGCTCTGAGCACTATGGAAGTTAACTGCTGTTGTCATCAGTCCCCTAGAACTTAGAACCACTTAAACCTAACTAACCTACGGACACCACACACATCCATCAAACTGTAGCGCCTAGAGCCGCTCGGCCACTCCGGCCGGCAAAAATTAATATACAAATCTATATTAGAGAGTGTGGTTCTGTATGGAACGGGGACCTGGACAATTAACCTGAAGCACATTAAAAAATTACAAGCTCTAGAGATGGACTTCTGGAGAAGATGGGCAAGACTCTCCACGAAAGAGAAGATAAGGTACACCGACATAAAAAGGAGAATTGAAATAAAAGAAAGAATATATGACGTAATGGATAGGAAGAAATTACAGTGGTACGGGCATGTACGACGAATGGAGAAAGCCAGAATACCAAAATTGATACTGGAGTGGGAACCGGAGGGGAGAAGAAGAAGAGGACGACCTATGACCACCTGACTCCAAAATGTACAGCACACAATGAGGAGAATAGGCGCAGAGCAAGACACACAAGATCGAAACACCTGGAGGAATATTTTGAAAATGTAGTTTAAGAACGCTTATTCTTTGTATAGTAATTTCCGAGTAAATTATTATGTTGGAGAAAAGCTTCTAATGAGGAAAACCTCAAAATAATAATAAAAATTACTAAAAGGAGATTGTCATTTTCGAAAAACGTCATAATGCGTTGCGTTTTTGCGCTTTGAGCTACAAGGGTAGGATGACAGTGGCCTATTTGTCTGTAAGGCATGAAGTGCTACTAATCACGATAGTACGTTGACACAGTGCCTTGTTGGAAATCCTGTGTGACTGTTGTCCACTCGACGTCGTACCGAGTCTGTTAGCCAATACATTACAACATGAACGTCAATAACGTTGAATATTTCCGTATTCGCGCCCATACAGTCTGACGTGTAACAAAGCAGCGCTGTTAGAGGTTTGCTTGTCCTACACTGCAGTGGTTCCCAACAGGTGGTCCGCGGACCCTCAGTGGTCCGCGAGCTATGCCAGAGGGGTACGCAAGATGCTACTAGATTAAAAAATATATTAAATATATTTCGTATGATAACAGATTTTTTGTTTTGGCCGTTTCCTGCATGAGCAGAGCTTTAACGAACGCTAACTTTTGCGTCTAGCTTCTTCCTATTGCCAACTGGCAGTAGCACACTCTATATTTCAGAAATAATGGACTGAAAGTTCAGATTGAACTCATCTCATAAAGAACTGAAAATTAAAAATTACTGTATACTTATGGAGTACTCTGTTGTAACTGTTTTTTTTTTCAAATAATTGATACCTTGTATGAAACTAGTGTTTTCTTATTTTTCACAGATGTCTACTCAATGCAATCTCAGTGTAGTACACTTGAAAGACCAATTCACTCAGTTTTAATTTTTTCCTGTCATTTTCAGTTCATACTCAATTTTTATTTTTTAAGGAGTTTTTTATGCTAAACACTCAGATTTGAAGACAAAGATTTTGAGCAATAATCAAAAATGTAACAATAACAATGATGGATAAATTGAAAAAGTTTTAAGCTCAATATTTTTTCAATAATGAATATGTCAATGTTTCTTCTAAGTACCAAAAATAGAAACGTATAAAAAGACTCTTAATTTGGTTTTCTTAGGTACTTGATACTGTGATATGACTAGCTACCAATCATGTTCGATGAGGGGGTCCTCCAGAAAATTTTTTTGGGAAGCCCTGTCCTACAGGGTTAACGTAGCGTGAAAAACGGCGTCGGAAAGATAGACCGCCAATCGGACTCCAAGAGTGAACAGGTCTGATTTGGTTTAGAAAACATCCTCGTAGAGATAGCCTTTTTATAGTGCTCATTCCAGATGAGCTGGCCCGGAGGCAGTACAAAGTGAATTTCGAACCCGGAATGCAGACAACAGGAGGGCGCTATTGCGGTGCGCGCCGCGCTGCGCCGCTGTGTTGTCGGGCGAGCGTCACGTGTCGGGGTGGACCAGGAGCTGGCAGCGGCCTCGTGCCGGCAGCTCCGGTTATTTCCGGCTCCGCAGAGCCCCGCCTGCGCGTCTGGCGGCGGGCGCCAAGTGGCGCGGCCGCTCTGACCCTCGCCAGGGCACGCGTGCCTCATCGTCTTGTCTGGCAGAGACACAAACACAGCGAGAGACGTCTCAACCACGAGATGGTACTGAAGGGAAAAAAGCGTTAATCCGGTACTTGCATCGTAAGCATGCTGTAACGAAACCTGATGAAAGTGAGCCGGACACATATTAGTGGACACTAATGTTGGTGTGTGCACCCTTCGTCTTTATGACGTCTTCAACTCTGCTGGCGGCCCTTTTCAGTGAGGTGTCTGAAAGTCAGTGGAGGAATGGCAGCCCATTCTTCCTCAAAAGCTGGAGCCAAAGAAACTAGCAGTATTGTGAATGCTGCAATTCTTCTCATTTCAGTGTTTGCTAAGAACTTTGGGGAGGAATTCTGGCTTGAGCAAGATACCTTTTAAGTTTTTTTTTTCTTTCATCCAGACATGTTTCAGTACATTTTGTGCTGGTTTTAAAAATGGTTCAAATGGCTCTGAGCACTATGGGACTCAACTTCTGAGGTCGTCAGTTCCCTAGAACTTAGAACTACTTAAACCTAACTAACGTAAGGACATCACACACATCAGTGCCCGAGGCAGGATTCGAAGCTGCGACCGTAGCAGTCGCGCAATTCCGGACTGAAGCGCCTAGAACCACTCGGATACCGCGGCCGACTTTCAGCAGTTTACTTCGACTGTAACGCTGCGTCCGTCACAATCATACAAAAAAAAAACCTTAAGGGACTGTTAGTAGGAGAGCCTACTGTCGTCAACACAGTGAAGGTGGCAGAGAATCGCAGAGCGCGATCTCGCCTATCTGCCGCTGCTCGTGTAGAAAAATAGCGCTGGTTGAAACAATACATTGTGCATGATGCTGGTCCACCACAAGCTGTAACGTCCTCATTAATGTTGAACAAGAAAGGGTACAAAATGTTAGCTGTACACAGGTCTTCGCTTCTCCTTAATAAGTTTCTGCGGCTAAAGTGAATATAAGAAGAAAATTTAGGTAAATAATCAAAGCCAGTTTGCACCCGACGCTCCCACTCCCCCAAAAAAAGTACGCTCCCCCTTCCCCACCCCCACACCCCGCACCCCCGACCGCCACAGCCACTGCGGGGTTGGCGGGACCGTTATTTACGCCACTGTTCAGAATATAATCATAAACTCCATGCGTTTGTAATACTCAACCCTCCAACAGATCTTCTTCATCAGTTTACCTTCCATTCACGAGGCTGTTGCACTCAGCGACTGTTATACTGACTTGTCAATAATAGATTTCAGCTATCAGTCGTCCTTTTTAAATTTTATTGGCAGATCTAGATTTCAGCTAGAGACTAGCCATTCTCAATGCACTATCATTTTTGATCAATGCATGTAATGCCTGTTGGTCGGGCTTCATCCACAGTTCATTGAATGTACTCAAGAATGGCTAGTCTCTTGCTGAAATCTAGATCTAGCAATAAAGTTTAAGAAGGACGACTGATAGCTCAAATCTATTATTTACAAGATCTTCTTCAGATACAAAACAGGCATGTGTTGGTATTACGAAGTTTGTACATTCTGTTCATACACGGCAGTGTACTGCTGCCAAAGATATTAAGACGTAGCATAGTGTATCAGAAGACTAATGCATACGTCGGTGGGTTTAACACAGCGGCCACACAGAGGACTCGTTACCTACAGGAAGGCGCCTGCTTCTCGCTCCAGCACGTGCTTATCTCTCCGTACGCCAACATCCGCCGCCGCCACTCGCCCGCTGTTTGCTCGCCGTATCTGCACTCGTGGCGGAGCGCTGCGCCGGACGTGGTCGCTGCCGCGTTCGCACGTTGAGCCGAGCGCTCCTCTTGATCTCTACTAAGCTACTTAGTCAAGTCCTCTCAACTGACATGAAGGAGTACTGTTTCCCACCCGAAATAAATAATCGGTAGCTAACGATCTTGCCTTCCTCCGTCGTTTTGTCCAAACGCTAACAGATCACTGAAATAAATCAACAAATGAAAGTTCAGCGAAGCAAAAATGCCCTGACACGTGGAGACGACAAGCAAGGTAATATGTGCTTAAAGCTCTAGATTTCACACACGTTTCAGTCCCATGCTATACTACACGAAGAGTTGTGCGTGCTGTATGAACCCTCTGATATTCAAACTGCTATGGCCGTGAGAAATTCTGCAGTCAGCATGGCTCGGGTCAAGCCCACCGACCAAAACATCTGTCACACTCAGGAGACATGACGTCAGTACCTAGCCTCGGATAATGACTTTATTCTGGCGAGTAAGGGAGTTCACAACTTTCTTCAATTGCGTCATACGCAACTATAGCCACTCACTGACGATTTCATGCCGTAAAGTTATCACTTTGGGGGATTTCGATTACTGCGTTTCACTTGTTGTTACAAACGGTCTCTGACCTTTTATATGGAATTAAGATCGAGTGATTCATGGGCCAGTCGACATACGATACAATCCCTGACTGTACGACAAACCAGAAACATACACGTTCAGACATGCAAGCACTGCTGTTCGGAATTGATCAACAGTTCATCTTTCGCTGTGTTTAGAGTAAGGGACGATCAAAACGTTTCCGTTCGAATGCGGCACATTCCGGAATCGGAACGCCAATCAGAAAAAATCGCCACGTTGCGTCATACGCAACTATAGCCACTCACTGACGATTTGATGCCGTAAAGTTATCACATTGGGGGATTTCGATTACTGCGTTTCACTTGTTGTTACAAACGGTCTCTGACCTTTTATATGGAATTAAGATCGAGTGATTCATGGGCCAGTCGACATACGATACAATCCCTGACTGTACGACAAACCAGAAACATACACGTTCAGACATGCAAGCACTGCTGTTCGGAATTGATCAACAGTTCATCTTTCGCTGTGTTTAGAGTAAGGGACGATCAAAACGTTTCCGTTCGAATGCGGCACATTCCGGAATCGGAACGCCAATCAGAAAAAATCGCCACGATCGTTGAGGGAATCATGCCAACGACGCACCAGCTTGAAGATACCCGTTTGGTAAAACACCGTATCCTGCTGCATGAAGAAGTCCGTATGCGTCTGCTGCCCATCCTCGTTCAACAGGAGTGGTCGACCCTTCAAGACATTTTTTAGCGGTCCGAAGGTGGGATTATCACATCGGCACCGTTCCCCACTGATGAAGACATCAGGTTCCTTGAAAGCAACGGACCCCAGTAATCAAAGAAAAAAAAGGGGGTAAGTATGACCTTTCCAGCACATGGCTGGCTCTTGAACTTCTCGGGACGAGGAAACGATAGACGACACCATTGCCCTATGTCTATTATTCATTCTCCGATAGTTGTCTACCAGCGTTTGCGCTTCGGCAGTCAAGAAAAGAGTAACAGCACGTTGGTTCTGTTTGGACCCATTTGGTAATAACATCGCCATTGTTTGCGTATCCGCATTCACCGAACGCATATTGGAAAGACGCGAATCCCTCGTCCACATGTCGGTGCTTATATGTCCGAACTGAGTCGCGCTCCGTTGCATATAACCTGCAGCAACACCTCAAAAGGAAACTTCTCGATCGCCTCTTATACTTGTCGATATATTTAAAAAAGAGATTATTCTATACACTCCATGAATTTACTATACGATACAGACAGGTTCGAAACTGTAATTTCGCAATGCGTGTAGTTTTAACGACACCAATAAAACAGTCTTTTTTGTACATTTATATACAGAACATGTGCTGGAACATGGATCTAACATAAATAATATTAATTTTATTATTTTTCTGAAACTTGATTGTTCTCATATACTGGATTTATTCCGAAATTTAGCCATCGACATTGCGATTGTTAATTATAGACTTAAAAAAGAACTTCAAAGAAAAAAATTATAGATAAGAAATTCATTTGTTAAAAAACGAATTTCTTTAATAGGTATATTATCTTTGATCTTCTGAGTTGTCAGAAGTTTGTGGTGTATATAGTTGGCGGGAAAGATGTGGAGGCAGGGTTTGTTTGACGCACATCTTGCGTTGTGTCTGTAATTGTTTATTTGACGTATAATCATTTGAAAAGGGTAGAATAAATATGTTAACAGTGAATATGAACACCTGAGACTTTTCTTACTAGTATTAAAACTCAACAGTAGACGAACCCAGTATTTTTTTAAATTCTGTCAGGAATATTAAGTACGTCATGACTGCTGTGCCGACTGTGTGAAGAAAACGTATTTGGAGTCAAGAAAAAAGAAAAGTCAAAATAATAATTTTCAGTTTTCGTGTTAGAAATGCCCCCCCTCCCCCCTCAAACAGCCGGCATGTTGCCTCGGCGTTTTCGCTCAGAGAATTAGCTGCCCTCCGTAATAAAAAACTGAGGGAGTGGATCAACGATGAATTTGAACAGATGTCATGGGACGTCCGCCCCGAACAAATGCAACAAAATGAGGTAAACAAAAATCACAGAACCACCTCTGGCCTGGTCTACACCCTCCACACTCTGTGGGTTAAACGCCTCACTGAACTGTCAGCGAGCTCTGTACCTTGCATCATGTGGGGAAAAAATGGCGAACTCGCGTGTGATCAGACCACGTTACACGCCCGCAGTCAGCTACTGTGCAGTTTATGTGTTGTCTGGCCCATTGAAGACGTACACCCTTACGTGCTGCTGTAAACAATGGTCTTTTGTGAGATACTCAACTCCAAATGTCTACTGCAAACAGTTCCGTTCGCAGCATTACCTGGGAAACGGGTTAATATTTACCGGTGTTCATTGATACCAAGAATTCCAGTCGTCTTTGAAACAGACTGCCCCTGGCAAGGCGTGCCACTCGTCTCTGCTCACAGTCGGTTAAGATATTTTTACGAGCACTATTCTGATGCCATGTTACAGGAGCGGTACATGCTTCCTGATACAAATGTTGGATAGTCCACAATGATAGCCAAATAAATCAGGCAACTTCATCCACGGTGTGCTCACGGGAACATCCGAACACAACAGCTCCTGTCCATGTCCACCGATCTTAATGCGCTAATTTCATGCAAGCGACTGGCGACTTCACTGCAGCAGTATACGTCAGCCGAGGAGAGTCACATGTTCGTCTGGTGTAAATTGTACACACACACCATTTACAACGCTTCGAAGTGGTCAGTGTGCATTTTTAAGGAGGTGACTAATACTTGGTCTAATGAACTTGTATGCTGACATCTCTATTATTTCAAAAGCGTTACAGCATATCTCACGCTGTGCTACGTGAGCGTGTTGAAAAGTAGTGCTTCCGAATTTTTTAATGTGAGAACTCTTAAATTTATTTATTTGATACTCATACATACACTGAGGTGACAAAAGTCATGGGATACCACCTAATATCGTGTCGGATCTCCTTTTACCGGCATACTGCAGCATGTCGACGCGGCATGGACTCAACAAATTGTTGAAAATCCCATGCAAAAATACTGAGCCGTCCCTAATTGCGAATGTGTTGCCGGTTCAGGATTTTGTGCACGAACTGACCTACCATTTATGTTTCATAAATATTCGATGGGATTCATATCGCGCGATCTGGGTGGCCAGATCATTCGCTCGAATTGTCCAGAATGTTCTTCAAAGGAGTCGTGAATAAATGTGGCCGGTGACATGGAGTATCGTTGTTTTCAAACATCCTTTCGATCCCAAAAAAAAGCTGTCATGACTTTAGGGCAGACTGTGTTTGTTTGAATTTCCGCGGCTTTGGCTAAGATGGATGCCGCCACTGGCGTGATTGTTGCTTGGTCTCAGGTGTAAAGTGGTATGCCCACGTTTCGTCACCCGTGAAATTGAGTCCAGAAAGTTGTGCTGTTCGGCTGCAAGGCGGTGAAGAAATGCAGCATGTGGTCCTCAGTCAACATGCGTGGCAAAAAAATGGTTCAAATGGCTCTGAGCAATATGGGACTTAACTTCTGAGGTCATCAGTCCCCTAGAACTTAGAACTACTTAAACCTAACTATCCAAAGGACGTCACACACATCCATGCCCGAGGCAGGATTCGAACGTGCGACCGTAGCGGTCGGGGGTTCCAGACTGTAGCGCCTAAAACCGCTCGGCCACTCTGGCCGGCCATTCGTGGCACCCACCTTTCGCACACCTTCCGGTAGTTCAATGTTTCCGTTAAAATTCTATGAGCCGTGCTTCGGAAAACCTCAGGAACCAACGTGCAGCGATCATCCATGGTGATCCGCCGATCTTCACGCATGCTTTGCTCAGCCTTCAACACTGTCTCCTCAGAAATCTCCCGCTTCTTTGTTCGTCGTGAATTTCGGTCCGACGAGCTACAAACTCTGGAGCTCCAGTCTCAACGGCTGCCAAGCCAAGACTGAGCGCCTCAGCGCGGCGTGCACATGTTTACACATAGCACATTAAGCACTCTTCATAACAGCGTGACCAACTACCACACAAACAGAGTTCTGTATTTATAAAAAAATGGGAAACCTTACTTTTGGGATTACCCTCGTAGTTATGGTAGGGTAAATGTGTTGTAAGAATAACTCTGTGCAGTTTAGAAAAGTTGGTGGTGGGCAGGAGGATCGAGATGTCCATTTCAGGACCCGATGACACATAATTAAAGCCCTGGCAAAGGATGCGGTTCAGATGTTCCAATTTAGGGTGGTACTGGATGACAAAGGGGGTATTTCTTCGTGGCTGGTTTTTGGGGGTCGTGGGAAGACTGGGGGTGTGAGGGGAAATGGCATGGGAGATCTGTTTGTGGATTAGGTCTCGGGGAGGATGGCTGTCTGTAAGACCCTCAGCATACCAGGAAAGGGAGTTCTAGTCATTGTAGGTATGCTGTCCCCAGGTAGCCACACTGCATGGGAGGGATTTTTTGGTGTGAAAGGGAAGACAGCTGTCAAAAGGAAGGTAGTGTTGGCGGTTAGTGGGTTTAATGTGGACGGAGGTGCGGATGCAGTCATAAGAGAGGAGGAGATCAATGTCTAGAAATGTGGTACACTGGGTTGAGGAGGACCAGATGAAGTGTATGGGAGAGAAGGCATTGAGGTTGTGAAGGAGTGAGGATATGGTGTCTTGGCCATGAGTCCAGATCGTGAACGTATCATCAATGAACCTGAACCAGGCCAGGGATTTGGCGTTTTGGGAGGCTATGAAGGTCTCCTCTAGATGGCCCATAAACAGGTTGGCATAGGAGGATGTAATACAGGTGCCCATGGCTGTGTTGTGGATTTGTTTGTATACCTTCCCTCCAAAGGAGAAGTAGTTGTGGGTTAGAATAAATTTAGTAAGGTGTGTGAGGAATGAGGAAATTGGTTTGGAGTCTGAAGGACCTTGAGCACAAGGAACGCTGGTGTATAGGGAGGTGGCGACAACAGTGACGAGTAGGGATCCAGGAGGTAAAATGATGGGTGGGGGTAGGGGGGGGGGGTTGGTTATTCGGTGAAGGGAGGGAAGTGGTCGGTATCTTTGACGTGAGATGCTAGATTATGGGCGATTAAGATTCATTGGAATAATCTTCAAGAAAAATAATTCATCCACAAAAGAAGTGACTTACAAAACATTTATTAGAATGATCTGTAAGTGTTGCTCACCAGTCTGGGACACCTCACAAAGGCGAAGAGAGGCGTTTTTCGACATGGGGTCGTTTTGTCGGCACAGGAGCTTCACGGAGATGGCAAACAAAAGATATTGGCAGAGGCTGCAAGAGAAGCATTGTGCCTCACGGAGAGGTTTCCTGTTCAAATTTCCAGGAAAGGTCGAGCAACATATTACTACCTCCCAGATACATTTCGTGAATTTACCACGGCGAGAAAATGAGAGAAATTATAGCTGACACGGAAGTCTGATAGTGGTTCTTGGAAGGCACGATTCGGGAATGGAACATGGTAGGGGGAAAAGATAATGGTTCCAGAAGTGTCGTCCGTCCTGCACAGTGAGGAAGGTTGTGGAGTATAGACGTGGGTGTAGTTACGCCGTTCCCTCGCAAGACTGACGAGCAGCGCCCTGAACGCTGAGGATCGAGGTTCGCTTCCCATCGCTGAGCAGCAGCCAAGGCGCTTCCTCTGTTGTGCGTGCAGAGGTCGACGGCCCAGCGTCCCGCTAAGCATTCGCAGCGGCGCACCTGGCCCTGGCTTCGTTTCGTGGCGGCCCGCCAGCTGCAGCGGCCGCCATCGCATCCCTCACTCCCCTTGTTGTCTATTTCGCGGCCCAGTCACTTGCGTCGATCGCAGATGACGGCAGTGCGCAGTTCGTGCCTCCGAAATAACCACATCGAGCGAAGCAACGGACAAAGATCGAGATGACAGTTACAGAAATAAGTGACCTCCAGAATACAAAACCACTTTACAGAGGAAAGGCGACTGGGCCTGATGGGATACCTCTACGATTCTACGTAAAGTATACGAAAGAACTTGCTCTCCTTCTAGCAGTAGTGTGCCGCAAGTAGCTGCAGGAGCGAAGCCGCTTCTAGAGGTTGCAAAATTGCAAACATCATTCCCGTTTTCCAGAATGAACGCAGGATAGATTCACCCAGCTATGAGACTATATCTCTGACAGTTCTTGGCGGAATTTTTGAACACGTTTTATGTTAGCCGCCTATGAGCTTTCTAAGCGCTGAAAATCTCCTCTATAGTAACCAAAATGCATTCCGCAAACAGCGATCGCGTGAGTCTGAGCTCGAGCTGTTTCTACAGTTCGGCATTGCCGCATAATGAACAAAATACGAGGGTATGGTACACCAGATCAGTTTTGAGAGTGGACTGGACAGCATGTCGTTCATTACGGAGATAAATCTTCACCTGTAAAAATAACTTAGTTCGCACCTCTACTTCTAACAAACTATGTAATCGATCCAATGAATAATTGTCAGAGTACCGGGAGACTGTCCTAGAATGATGCTGTTGTGTACGGAGAACTTTTAACGCTAGAAAGCTGTAGCGACATGCAGGAATACGTGCAGGTTGCAGGAATTGCCATTAACGCCCAACTGAAATAACGTATTACACACACATAGGCAGAAACATCCGTTATTGTATGATTACATGATTGGTGAACTATCGCTGGAAACATTCACATCCATCAAATATCTGGGAGCATGCGTGCAGAGAGATTTTAAGTGGCACGAATATAGAAAAGTAACTGAAGGAAAGACAGACGCCAAACTGAGATTCAATGGAATCATGCTCCGTCTTCTAACACCTCATCATTGACGAGACGAGTCATCCTGCTTCCTTCGCAAGTTTACTGTGGCATTCACGCAATCAACAATTTATTTTCAAGATTTGTGTAAGAGACGATCAGTAAGTTTTCCTTCGAAGGCCGTACAGTCCAGAATCGGTATGCCAATTAGGCAAATTCGCTGTGAGCTTTGAAGCAATCACCCACCGACGCATCAGGTTCAAATTACCCTTTGGTAAAACATCGTGTCCTGCTGGGAGAAGAAGTCCGTAACTGCTTCCTGCTGCACATTCTCGTCCTCGCCCTTCAAGGCCTCTTTAAATGGACCGAATTCATGATAATCGCATGAGGAGAGATCAGCTTTACAGTGCAGGTGCTCGAGTGCCTCCCACTTACGTTAGCGCTGACTTCTGCGTTGCGACATCGACCTACGTCTTGTGTCGAATCGCGACAAGTACGAACTTGGCGCAACGGTAGATTTTAGCAGATGTGCTGTCCCGTACACATTCTTCATTCTCCGACGAATGTCGACCGGAGTTCGAGTTTGTTCTTCAGCAGCCAAGAAAGGAAACAGCACGATGGGTCTGTTGGAAGGCGTTTGGAAATAACATCGCCATAGTTCACGTTTGCGCATTTACCGACAGAGAGAGCCTCCACCAACGTGAACAGTTCCCTGCTGACATGTAGGGTCAATGGATTCGTGAAGTTGTCTCCATACCTGTACACGTAAACATCTGCTCGATACAATTTGAAACCAGACTCTTCCGACAAGGCAACATGTTTCCAGTCATCAACAGTCCAACGTCGGTGTTGACGAGCCGAGGCGAGGCGAGGCGTAAAGTTTTGTGTCGTGCAGTCATCAAGGGTACACGAGTGGGCCTTTGGCTCTGAAAGCCTTTACCGATGATGTTTCGTTGAATGGTTCTCACGCTGACACTTGTTGATGGTCCAGAACTGAAATCTGCAGCAATTCCTGAAGTGTTGCACATCGTCATGTTGAACGATCCTCTTAAGACGTCCTTGGTCCCGCTGTTGCAGGATCTTTTTCCGACCGCAGCGATGTCTGAAATTTAGTGTTATACCGGATTCCTGATATTCAAGGTACAGTCGTGAAATGTCGTACGGGAAAATCCCCACTTCATCGCTACCTCGGAGATGCTGTGCCCCATCGCTCGTCCGCCGATAATAACACCACTTTCAAACTCCTTTAACTCTGGTAACCTGCTATTATAGCAGCAGCAAACGATCCAACAACTGCGCCGACACTTGTTGTCTGTACATATTACATAAGTTTCTCGACTCCTTCGATATGATTTCTTCATTATGCTTTATAATGTACGATTGTATTTCTGTATATTTACTACTACAGTGCCATCTGCTGGTAGTTCATAATATCTTTACTTTGATTTGTGATACTCAGTCGCCTTTAATCTGCTGTGTGAACATGAGCTTGTGCAATCGGTGTAATATGCATGATATTTTATGTAAATCTTGTTTTATTATTGACATGGTGATGCATCACTTTCTTCTTGTTCCTGGAATGACGTGTCACGACTTGACACGATGTGTTCTACATATGATGGAGATGTACTGAGAGGTATTTGCATGAAGTATGTTGCATGTATTGATTTTATGAAAAAATGTACCCCACCTAATTGTATCTGGTCTGATTATGATTGTAATATGCTATCAATATGGTTTACAGATCTGATGATGGCAATTTGGATTTGCCGAAACCGGCCATCAAAAATCTATCAACACTGACAAAAAAAAGTCGCAACACCAAGAAAAAAGTAATATAGGGTAATGAAATTTCGGGAATACATTTGTCTAGGAAAAATATTTGAGTGATTAACGTTGCAATATCGCAGGGTAATAAAAACGCGAGATAAGCCATTGCAAATGTGAAATGGTGGTACATTAATAAACGGTGTAACCGCCAGAATATTGAATGCAAGCGTGCAAACGTGCATGCATTGTGTCGTACAGGTGCTGGGTGTCAGTTTATGAGATGGAGTTCCAGGCCTGTAGCACTTGGTCGGTCAGTACATGGAGTGTTAATGCTGGTTGTAGGTGACACTGGAGTTGTCGTCCGACGATGTAGCGTATGTGCTCGATTGGTAACATCCGATGACCGAGCAGACCAAGGCTACGTGGCGACACTCTGTAGAGCATGTTGGATTTAAACAGCAGTATGTGGGCGATCGTTATCTTGTTGGAAAACACCTCCCCCCCCCTTTCCCACGAATTGCTGTTCATGATTTTCAGCAAAACAGGTCCACTCACCAGATGGACGTACAAATTTGCAGTCAGGGTGCGTGGGATAACCACAAGAGTTATACAAAATCACACCCCAGACCATAACCCCAGGTGTAGGTCCAGTGTGTCTATGCCACAGACAGGTTTGTCGCAGGTGCTCACCTAGCCTCCCCATAACCAACAGATGGTCGTCAATGGCAACGAGGCGGGACCGGTTTCATCAGAAAACACAACAGACCTTCAGTCTACCTTGCAATACGCTCTCACTTGGCACCACTCATGTCGCAAAGGGCGGAGGTTTGGGGTCAGTGGAATGCACGTTACAAGGCGTCTGGCTAGGAGCTGTGCTTGAAGTAACCGATTTGTAACAGTTCATTGTGTCAGTGTTTTACCAGATGCTGCTCGAATTATTGCTGCAGGTGCAGTACGATTCGCCACAGTCATTCGTCGAACACGACGGTCATCCCTCTCGGTAGTGCCACGTAATCATCTGGAGCCCGGTCTTCTTGCTACCGTCCCTTCCCGTGACCTCAGCTGCCAGCAGGCATGTATAATGGTTACATTCGTGCCACATCTTTCTGCAATACCGCAGAAGGAACATCCAACTTCTTATAGCCGTTTACACGACCTCGTTCAAACTCAATGAGCTGTTGATAATGGCGTCGTCGTTGTCTTAAAGGCATTCTTCAGTAACATCAGCTCACTACTTCCAGTCTCATAGGTGACAAACGTTAGTGACCGGAACAGGGCGTTTTAAAGCCAATCTGGTTTGCATCCTCATAGTGGCACCATTAGCGCCAAATTTCAATATTCGTCATTTTTCGGATGTGGAAACATACCTGCCAACTTCCGTTTACGTCGCAAAACTCGTTCTTGGTGTTGCGATTTGGCAGTGTCCTGACTGACTGACTCGTTACCGTCCAACCCAAAGCGCTAAGGATGGAAACTTGAATTTATATTAAAGATGAAGATGAAATAGGGGATGAAATAGAGAATGAAATGTTTTTCGGAAATATGTCGCTATTAAGATAATTTTGCAGTTTGAACAACGAAGACTGGTGTTTGGTTTCTTGTACAGAAATAAAAACGTACGTGTTTCAAAATTTTCCGAAATTCACCCCTAAGGTGTAACTTTACTCCGAAAATAAATCGTTAGTAAAGAACTGCTAACGCCTTTTTAAAGCTACATCTATGTAAATTGGTATCTGACTTCTCGGTTAGAAATTAAAAAAAAAATTCATGTTTCATTATTTTTGGCAATTCAACCCCTAAGGAGTGAAATAGGGGATGAAAGGTTTTTTTGAATGTGTGGCGCAGCTGTGTCTATTTTGCAGCTAGAACTACGAAAATTGATATTTGGTTCCTCGGTCAAAAAAATTGTTTCAGCAAGTTTGGAAATTCAGCCCCTAGGGTGTTAAATGCTGAAAGTTAATTTTGAAAATAAGTAACTATTAAAGAACTACTAAAACATTTTTAAAGATACATTTATGAAAACAGACAGCTCAGTTCGAATTAAAAAATACATGTTTGATCCTTTTTGGAAATTCAGCCTCTAAGGGGCTGAAATAGAGGATGAAATGTTTTTTGAAAATATATCGCTATCAAATCAATTTTGAAGCTGGAACTATCAACATTTATTTTTAGCTTCTCCGTTGGAAATAAGGAAAATACGTGTTTCAGTGTTTTTGGAAAATCGACGCCTAAAGGAGTGAAACAGGAGATGAAAATTTTTATGGAAATATTTCGTTATGTTAAAACGCAGAGGGTGTTGATCTTATACTGTAGACATCGTTTAAGAAAGGATTTTTCGAAATTGCACGCCCAAGGGGATGAAATAGGAGATCAGAGGCTTTTTTGAAAATATGTCGCTCTTGAGGTAATCTGAAGCCAGAGCTAGGAAGATTTGTGTTTGGTTTTTCGGTCAGAAATAAAAAAATACTTGTTACAGCATTTTTGGAAATTCAACTCCTAAGGGGGTGAAATGGTAGGTGAAAGATGTTTTAAATAAGTATTTATTAAAGAACTACTAAAGCATTTTTAAAGCTACATGAATGATAACTGATATTTGAATTCTCAGTTAGAAACAAAAAGAAAAAGGTGTTTCGGTGTTTTTCCAAAAATAGGAGATGAAAATTTTTATGAAAATATTTCGTTATGAAAGTAGAATCGCTTTGTGGTCAGAAGCGGTTTCGACAGTGTTGCAATTTTTGAACTATATCTAAGAAAGCTATTTAACAGTCACCACGACGAATCGCCTTTGTCAGAATGGCATAGAAAAAGAATAGGATCTTGGATACCTTAATTTTTGAGTAGGCCCAATATACGTTTACAAAATTATTTTTATTGTAATTACTACGCAAGTTAATCATTACTGATGACGAAGTATATACCACTTTTAAATGCGATTCCGTGTATAGTAATACTCGTTTGAGATGAGAGAGAGGTCAGTACATGGTGTAAGACTGGCGCTAATAACTACAGAACCATTTATTCAATTTGTATCTTTGCTTTTTGACTGGCTACATGCAATTAAATCAAATACCTTGCAACACTTCAATTGTGCAAAGATTGGCAGCCATGTAAAGGGACCTAATTTTTTATGCTATAGATGTGCACATGAAAAATGAGCTTAACAAAATACAAATTCGTATGAGAAATAAAAACGAAACTTCTTTTCAGACCATACAGTCTCCGCTAACGAAGACACGGTTGCTAAGTTAGTAAAATTACAATTAGCGATCTTGGATGTTGATGTTTGTATTTCTGTATTCCACTTCACGGTTTGCTTGGAGTCCAGACAGTGAGTACACGTAAAAACATTTATTGATGACCCCAAAACATGATGACCACTGCTGCTGCATGCTGCCTCGTGGTGTTGTGGGAACGTGACGTGATAAGGAAAGTATGTAAGTTGAACAGAGGCACATGGGGAATCATTGTAACGACGATACGGGTCAGGTGTAGGGAAATGGCCTGACATAAACGACTTCAAGTAAGGGCAAATCGTTATGGTCCGGGGCCTGGGAACGGACATCTCGGAAACGGCGTAGCTGATTGGCTGTTTGCGTGTTGCCAAAGTGAGTATCTATGGAAAGCGGTTGAAGGAT